>NW_027556180.1:200253344-200745860 GCF_003287225.1 Phascolarctos cinereus | reverse complement strand
CCATCATCACAAGGGAACAAATTATCTCACAAATGAATTTTCCATTTAATTAAATATTAACCCTTTAAGAGTTGAAACTTTAAACCAGTTCTTGCAGAAAGCTTTTTTTTATATATATTTCTATGTTTCCACATTCTTTAAAGGGAGCGAACTGGACATCATTTCACATTTTACTTATCACTGTAATATAATGATCTGCTCAGGGTTCATTGAAATGAATAGGATTTAACTTTCCTTGTTACTAAAGTATCTTTTTATCAGAAAAATATCACTGTCCTAGAGTGGTAAACCCTGAGTGTAGCAAAATGTGACCATCAGTGATTACTCAAGTACGTAGTTCTACCCTTAAACTACAAAGCTATTATTATTTTATTCTCTTTACATCCTGTGACCAACTACTTTCTCTGCTGTTACTTATTACCACTATTAGACTATCACTCATCTCTGTACCTATTTGCCATATTATTTTCTTCACACTTCGACATTTTTCCTGCTCTTCCCCTATCCTTTCTAATAATAATAATTATGATATCTGATATTTATGTAGCACTTTAGGGTTTATATAAATATATCCATTATCTCATTGGATTCTCAAAGCAACACTGAGAGGTAGGAAAATTACTCTTCTACTTCTACACTTCTCAGTTTTCACACCAGTGAAATTTTGTCTTTATGGCAAACTCCAGCCAATGAGAACACATCTTGCATTCTGGTTGGCAAAGTGGCCAATCACATCATATCACATCTAACAGAGTATTTATCTATTTCTATTTTTGCTTACTGATTAAAGGCTGTCCCCTTCTTCCTTGAAGGTTTGGTGCTGCCTATGTTTGTGGCACTGGATTTACAGTAAAAAAAAAAAACCTGAATTCAAATTCTATATCTGTCACTTGCTATCTCTGTGACCTTGGACATCACTTCCGCTCTATAGATATCAGTTTCTTCATTTGTAAATTGAAAGGGAGACTAACTGATCTCTAAGGATCCTTCTAGCTTTAAATTATATAAGTCTATAAGTGAGGTCACTGAAAGTCTAACCTCTTCCACACAGTAAAAACTCAAAAAAATTTTTTAATTAATTAGTTGAATTGAAATAAGAGATTATGATCTATAGTGGGCTATTTTTGGATCCAGAAAATGTTAAACACAGCAAGGCAGATCGGGTAACCAGTACCCAGGCCAATACTGAAGACAGAAACAGGGTGAGATACCCTCAGGTCTTTTCGGCCTGCCCAACAGTCACTAGATCACCATCATCAAAGGCTGTTCTTTCAATAAGATGCAACTTCAGACCTCTTGCTAGTGATGCTTAAAATTATTTCTCTGGGAGTAGAAGGTATCAGATTGCCCTGAGTCATTAGCACTCACTCCATTACCTAGAATCTAGTCATCAAGGGCCCTCATTTTTAAGAAAGTTGGCCAGATGGCAGGCACAATCTGAGGTGATAAAAAAGAGATTTTCTCTGGAGAAGTGAAGATAACTTGTCTCTTCTAAAACTGAACTTGTAACCCAGGCTTGATTAGCAACTAAACTAACTGGTTCATGTGGTTAACTCATAGACACTCCTACAGACAAAGCAACTATAATCTTAGTATTCCTCCCTTATACAAGAGTCCCAGGAGAAATCCTAGTTAAATCACAAGGCTGGCTGTTCTCGGCAGTAATTAAAAGATTCTGGGAGCTGGGCCTAAACCATGAATCTCCACCATCTGTGGAAATTTCTTGACTTCCTGGTCATCCTTTGAAGACACAAAGTATTGGAGTAAAGTTATTAGTTGTCTTACCATGGTTTTCTTACTCACCAAAGGTAAAATAAGTAGGTGAGAACCTATTCATATAGATTGATTAACCTTGACTTTAACACTCAGGAGCTTTTACAATCATATTTCTCTTCCCCTGTTTTTAGAGATCTGGGAGAGAGAGCTAAAGGCAGAGAAGAGTTTCAAAGAAAATCAAAGATAATGAAATTTTGGCATGGCTTGCAAGCAAGAGAGAGGATTAGCAGTACTCATGAAAAAGGAAAGGAATAGAGTTAAAAGGGGAATATTTTTGAAACAGAGAAAATGGGAGCAATGTCCCTGTCTATCAAGGGAATTAATGAAAAGAAATGCATGGTAAGGTGGCCCAACCACAGCAGATCTAAAATTGTATTACAAAGTAGCAATCATTAAAACCACCACTTGGTACTAGCTAAGAAATAGAGTACTGGATCAGTGGAATCAATTTGGTACACAAGATACAGTAGTTAATGACTATAATAACTACTTTTTGATAAATTCAAAGACTCCAGCTTCTGTGTCAAGAACTCATTACTTGACAAAAACTGCTAGGAAAACTGGAAAAGAGTGTGGCAGAAACTAGGCATAGACTAACACCATACACCCTCTATCAAGATAAAGTTAAAATGGGTACATGATTTAGGCATAAAAGGTGATGCTATAAGCAAAATAGGATAGTAAGAAAAAGTTCACCTGTCAAATATGTGGAGAACGGAAGAATTTATGACCAAACAAGAGATAGAGAACATCATGTAAGGAGCCCTTACAATAGTAGTTTGTGTTCTTGGGTTTATTGCATGCTAGGTCAATTGCTTCTGAGTCTTGTTTGCCTAGTTCATTTCATTGGCTATCTTTTTTTTTTTCAGTCGGTAGGATTGATGATTACTAATGCAATATAATTTAAGAGCCTAAAATGATAGACTCCCTCCATTCCTACTTTTAAAATTTATGTCTCTTCTTATCAAGAACCTTTGGGTTCTTAAGATGAATGTTCCAATTTTGTTCAGTAATATAGAGAGTGAGTACCTTCTTGGTAATTTGATTGGTATGTTAGTAAATCTGTAATTTAATTAAGGTAGAATAATTTTTATTATAATTGTCATGGAGTTACTATGAAAAGTAACTATCTTTCCAATTATTTGTCTTTATATCTGTAAAGAATGTTTTGGAGGACTGTGTGTATCTTGGTAAGCTAATTTCCCAAATATTTTATTCATTTTCTAGCAATTTTGAATAAATTTTCTCTTATAATTTTTTTGGCTTTGTTAGTAATATACAGAAAGCTGATGATTTTATCGTGGTTTTATTTTATATACTAATATGCTGAACCATATTTAGGTGTTGCTACTTATCTTCACTTCCCTGAAGATAAGTAGCAACACCTAAATTGATTAGAGAATGCAGGTGAAATAGTTGGACTTCCTAAAACATGGCTAATGGTCACCTACAATCAGTAAATATAGATTGTGTCAGTGTTGACTTTTTTTTAATTTTTTTTTTTAGTGTTGACATTTTGAACTTAGTGATTTGCTGTTTAATTGACGGCAAGTTTTCTCATTAAGCAATATCATCACTTCAAAGTGGTACTTGCTAAGACTCAAAAAATCAAAAAAAAATAAAGCTTACTGTTTATGATTTATTTCTCTAAGCTAATTTGTGTGATTTTTTTCTCCTTTGATCTGTTGAAGCTCCTAGAGTTAACAGTTGCCTTTAGTCAAATAAACGAAACATTAGTTTGGCAGTTAGAAAGGCATAAACATATTAACTCACTGATGGGATGGAAATAAACATAAACTTTATTTCTATTTATATTTCTTTCTTCCATTATCATGATTTGTTTCTTTATTTTAAGTATTAAGTCTGTCCTTTTATTTCATTGAAAGTTTCATGAAATCATAGAATCAAAAACAAAAACAAAAAATCCTCAGCTGCACTTTCTTCATTACAATAGTATCCATCTGTACTTCTATACTTGAAATAGATGGCCACTGCTATCCCTAATCTTTATCTGTCAAATCAAGAGCATTATATTAGATGACTGTGAAGATCCTTTTTAGCTCTAGGTTTAGAATTGTTTGATCCTATGTAAAAGCACAGTGGCTGGAGATTAAATGTTCATGGGGAACAGCAGCTGGTAGGACAGTTTGGCTGAAACATGGAGTATATGTGAAAGACTAATTTGAAACATCTGGAAAGATCATTTGGAGGCAGATTATAGAAAGTTTTAATTCATCTGCCTCAATCATCACTCTATCTATTGTGCAACACTGCATCTCATGTTTCATCAAAAGATTTGCGTGGTGGGTGGGGAGAGGGAGGTGGGGTTAGTGGGTTGGAAGCTCTATTCATGTCAACAGAATAACATGGAGCCAAAGAAGCTGATGTTCCCTTAGAACATTGAACAGCTTTCTATGATTTTAAATTGTTAGCATTCAAAGCAGTATGTTGGTAGTAGTAAGTACTGCACCCCAAAATGAGTCGTAGATTAAAAGATTAAGACAATAAAACTGATCTCAGTGGTCTACAATGTAGGGTTCACTCAAATAAGACGAAATTAAATAAAAGTACACATAAAGTCATACACTTTTGTTGAAAAAATCAGCTTTTAAAGTTCAAGTTGGGGAAAAAATTTTTATGAAATTCATCAGTCTGAAAAAAAGATAAAATAAAAGCTAACCTATACTTTGCAAATAATTTGCAAAGCCCTTTGGGTATACTATTTCACTTGAGCCTCATGACAATCTTGTGCTACAGATATAGATACCCACATTTTGCAGATTTGTGGCACAAAGATAGCATTAGACAGAGTCAGAGGGAATGAGTTCAAATGTGACCTCAGATATTTACTAGTTGTATTACCCTATGCAAGTAACTAACCTGCATTGTATCTCAGTTTACTCTTGTGTAAAATGGGAATAATAATAGCACCTATCTTCCAGGATTGTTGTGAGGATAAGATGAGAAAATATTTGAAAAGCACTTTGCAAGCCTTAAAGAGACATCTCCTCCTCCTCCTCTTCCTCCTCCTCCTCCTCCTTCTCCTCCTCCTCCTCCAACTTCTCATTATTATTATTACTGTAGATATTTTGAGACAAATGAGGTTGTTAAATTTGCCCATGGTTTCACAGCTAGTATCCGAGGTGGAATTTTAATCTAATTTGAATTCAACTCAATTTAACAAGCATTTTAAGAGCTTATTATGCTCCAGGCCTCTGTACTAGATGCTGAGACAAGAGATAAAAACAAAAGGAAGGAAGGAAGGGAGGAAGGTATAAAAAGAAAGAGTGAAAGAAAAAGAAAGGAAGAAGGAAGAAAAGAAAAAGGATGGAAGGAAGGAGGGGGAGAGAGAGAGAGGGAGAGAGAGAGAGAGAGAGAGAGAGAGGGCAGTTAATGAGTGACCACCATAGGAACTTGCATTCTACTTGGTGGTGGTGGTGGTGGTGGCAAACATGCAGCCATATAAGTAATTATAAAATATATAGTAATATGTAGTAAGTACAAAGTATTGATCATGGTAAGGTTGGAAAAGTACTAACTGGGGGCATCAGAAAATGTCTTCTGTAGTAGGAGACTCTTAAAACAAGCTGTTAAAAGAAGCTCAGGATTCCAAGGGAAGGAGAATTCCAGGCACAAAGGAGTCAGTTGAGTATGGTGGGGAACAGTATTGGTTTTACAGGCAGAGGACCTGGGTTTAAATCTTGGTCCTATCACTCACTGTCTTTGTGACCTTAGGCAAGTCATTTCACCTCTCTGTGTCTCCTCATCTGTAAAAACAAAGGAATTGGCCTGAGTGGCCTCTGAAATTTATGGTTTTATGATCCAATATAAAGGCACAGAGGTTGAAGATTAAATATTTATTGGGAACAGCATTGAGTAACCCAGTTGGGTTGAAATGGAGTGGAAGAGTAATTTGAAAAAAAAGTCTGGAAAGATAATTAGGAGAAAAGCTTTAATTAATTTTTCTGAATCTACGCTATGACACATTATGTTTCACATTTTATCAAAAGATTTGGGGGATTTAGAGGATTAAAAGCTCAATGTGAGTCAACAAAATGACGTGGAGCCAAAAAAAGCCTATGCCCTTGAGAAGGGAATTATGATTTTCAAATCAGTCGATGTATGTGTAATAAATATACTAACAATTTAGTTTTCTCAAGAGCTGCCTCTCTCGTTCAGGAGTCAGAGCTCACAATTCAGCTCGAACTATCAGTCAAAACTTTGACAATGCTCACAATCACTGGACCTTAAGTGAATCGAGCAAAGATTATAGATCCTGTTCCCATCACAGAACTCTGGTTCTATACCCTACAGGAGGTGGTTATGGCCCCCAAAGACTTGGCTCCCAATTGTTGTATTGTAGCATGTTGTGTTTCTCATGGGAAACCACTAAATGATTATTTGTAATCCACCTTTTCCCTTCCTTCCCCAGTTGTGATTTAAGTATATAACCTGTGCTTTTGCTGCAACTAAGAAAACATTCCTCACTCTGAAACTGATTAATTAAACTACTTGATTACTGGCACTCCTATCTCTAGGCCTGCTTTGTGGGCTCCGAGCATTCTTGGGTTGGAGACTGGCTCAGTAAAAATCGTGTTAACACTCTTTTTGGTCTCATTAAGAAGTATGGTGCTCAGGGGCAGCTAGGTAGCGCAGTGGATAGAGCACCAGCCCTGAAGCCAGGAGGACCTGAGTTCAAATCGGGCCTCAGACCAAACACTTGACACTTACTAGCTGTGTGACCCTGGGCAAGTCACTTAACCCCAATTGCCTAAAAAATAAAAGTGTGGTGCTAGTCACTTAACCCCAATTGCCTAAAAAATAAAAGTGTGGTGCTCAGAACAAAGGGCAGTATTTATGCCTTGAGAAGCACTCAAAAAAGAACCACTCTGTTGGTGAAGGGCGTCATTCTAATCAAAGACTATTTGTAGGGCTGTTGTGTGGAAAAGGGGTTATATTTGACTGCTTGACCCCAGAGGGAAGAAGTAGGAAAAGGCAAAAGTAGTAGAGAAAAATGTCAAGAAAATCTTCTTAACATTTGGAGCTGAATAATGTTTAATGGGCTGCTTCCTCTGATTTTGCTTTACTTGTCATCTTTGAGCAATGACTTGATGACCACTTATTGTGGGGTTTTTTGGGGGGAGGAGGGCAGAGGTGGAGAAGGAGTTTTAGTCATGTATCTGTTGTACCACAAGGCCTCTGAAGCCATTCTCAGCTCTGAAATACAGGTTTGTCCATCCTCAAAAGGAATCCACAAGCATAACAATTTGTTTCCTTCCTTAAAATCAGCAGGATGTCATTGGCAGTCTGGTAACATTTCAATTCATGAGCCAGCTACATTGAGATGCTGCAAACCAGTGCCCTCATCTGTGCTTGATTTGTATCCTGGCTTTGAATAACCTTTCAGATGCAAGTGAACTTATTCAGAAAATGTTTTCCAAAGCATCAGGAAAGTATTTCTTATGCCAAAGCTTTTAAAATCTTGACATTCACCATTAGCAGTTGATATTTTACACTTAACTTTTGATCTTCAATACTGGTTGGTCCTTCAGATAAGTGCCATTGCTTTATGAGAGCATCAGCTACCTAAAGAAAATGTGCTCCTCATTCCCAAGATTCTGATACACAAGGCATGCATTACTTGGTGAGGGAGAGGGTGCTACTTAGTGCATCTTCCCTTTCATTTACTCACTTATTCAGTTAAAGACCAAATCTTTCCAATTGTGGCATTGACAGCATGCCAGTACTTTTTACCAATTTAACCTAGTCTTTTTCAGAAACCACTCCAGTATTTTCTCTCCCTGCTGTCTTTCATAGTCAAAGATTACACTCCTCTGACTCCTTTGTCGTGGGGCCTTGCAACAAAATTCAAATTTATTAAAGCTTGATAAAACTCTAAATTATAAGTAAGTTACCAATCTGAAATGATGGAGAAAGCTTCCACTCTGGGAGTTTCCTATACCAATTAAAGCACAAAAAAAATTTCTGCTAAATGTTGCTAGGCACTGAGGATCAAAGAAATAATGTGCTTTATGGATTGTGCACAATTTAAAGCACTCTACAAATATCAGCAATTGCTTGCATTACTACTTTTGCTACAACTACAAAAATAATCATTACCCTCTAGGAGTATAATCCCTAATGGGAGGGTAAGGATAAAGTTAAGTGTACAAATAACAATGATTAAAAGTTGAGAAATATACAGTTATATGTAAAAGGATAGACAAAATACTGTGAAAAAACTGGGGAGGAACAAATCACCTTTCCCTAAGTTTTAGGAGGAGGGAATCAGAAAAGCTTCATTACATAGAAGAGAATTAGGAAAAAATATGAAATGGACAGTTAGCTCATAGTATCTTCAAAAATTCTTTTTTAGAGCTCCTTGAGAATCTTTCATTCTGCCCAGACACTTTGTGTTGTTTTGCTGTTTTCTGGATATTCAGGATCACCAAGATGATGTAACAATGAGACAAAGGCAGTACCTTTATGCTCTCTATTTTTCCCAAACTTTTTACCTTAATTGAAACTTAACTGGGGAGGCACAGCCAAGAAGGCAATGTTGATGAAGCAGCCAAACTCTCCCAACATTCCCCTCCAAACAACTTTAAAATAACACCTCAAATTAAATTTGGGAGCAACAGATCCAACAAAAGATTGGAGTGAGATATTTTCCCAGCTTAAGACAATTTAGGACATTGGAAGGAGATGTTTGTGATGACAGGGTAGGGAACTGGCCCAAAGCCCATGGAGATGGTGACAGCAACATAGTAGCTTCTGGAGTTTTCAAGCCAGAGGCAGTAAAGGGATCTGGTAACTGATCAGAAACAGATTACAGGGGACCCCTGTGTTAGCCCTGGCCATATGACACAGCACTTTTTGACAACTCCATGGCCTATATTAATTTCCAGGTCACAATTCCTGGGCAAAGAGGAGCTCTTACAGCCACAAAGGAGTAGGGGACCTGCGGAGCAACACAGTTTTTTATTGCAAGGAATCAGGGTCCCTGAGGGGAAATATTGCTTGGTATCCAAAAGGAGCATTGGCCCTGAAGAACAAACCTTTGGTCCTAAGAGAGCAGGGTCCTTTCCCGGTTAAGGAAAAGAGAACAGACTGGGAGAACAGTGACCACACCTCTCCCTGGATTACATCATCTTGAAAGCAGCAAAAATTTCCAAAGTCCCAGTTACTACTGCTCTGAAAACAGTAGGACAAAAAAGCCTGAAGTGTAGGGCAATGCTCTCTCTCTCCTCTACCCTGGGAACAAAGCTTAATTTTAACCTAAAGTTAAAAGTTAAGAAATAGGCTAAAAAATGAGCAAACAACAACAACAACAACAACAACAAAAAGAATCTGATCATAAAAAGCTGCTATGTGACAGGGAAGATAAAGACATAAACTAAGACAACAAAGTCAAAACAGCTACAAGCATAGCCTCAAAAGAAAAAAAAAAGATGTGAATTCTACCCAAGCCCAACAAGACTCCATGGCAGAGCTAAAAATGATTTTCAAAATCAAATAAGTGTGGTAGAGGAAAAATTGAGAAAATACATGAGAGAGATACAAGAAAATTATGAAAAGACAATTAACAGGCAGAAGAGGCACAAAATAAATACTGAAGAAAATAACACCTTGGAAAAACGAATTAGCCAGATGGAAAAAGAGGTGCAAAAGCTCATTGAAGAAAATAATTCTTTAAAAATTAAAATTGGGGAATTGGAAGCTAATGACTCACAACATCTCACACCATATGCCAAAATAGGGTCAAAATGGGTAAATTCTTTAGACAGAAAAGTGGATGTCATAAGGAAAGTAGGGGACCAGCACAAAAACAAATGTACCTGTCAGATCTATGATAAAAGAAAAGCTTATGATTAAATAAGAGATAGAGAGGATCATGAGATATAAAATGGATGCTTGATTACCTGAAATTAAAAAGGCTTTCCACAAACAAGACCAATGTAGCCAAAGTTAGAAGAAAAACAGGAAACTGGGTTAAATTTTATAACAAATTTCTCTGATAAAGGCCTTATTTCATAAATATGTAGGGTACTGGGAGGAGCCAAGATGGCAGAGTGAAAGGAGTGACTTGCTTGAGCTCTCCCCCAAACCTTTCCAAATACCTGTAAAAAATTGGCTCTAAACAAATTCTAAAGCAGCAGAACCCACAAAAAGATAGAATGAAACAGATTTCCAGCCCAAGACAACCTGGATGGTTGATCAGAAAGGTATATTGCACCGGGTGGTAGAGAAGCACAGTGCGGCATGGGCGTGCAGGCCACAGCAAACCTGGAGCAGGCCTCAGAGGGCTGAATCTCAGGCAGCTGTGGAGGTTTCTAGACTCCTCAATCCACAAACTCCAAAGACAACTTAGAAGGTCAGTGGAAAACTCTGTTTCTGCGGTGCTGAGAGAGGAGCACAGAGTCTCAGCTCCATTCCCCAAGAGCATGGCCCTGGGGGAGGCAGCTGCCCACAGACTGAGGGAGAATCCAGTGGCTGATCAGAGGGAGATTGTAGGGATCTCTTTGCCGGTGCTGAGGCATGAAGCACTTGTTTTGCCTGTGTTTGGATCTGGGTCACAGTTCTGGGCAGCAGTCCTGGGGCGAGGAGGAGCACTGGCATGGGGGAGCTTGTAGTGGCTGAGGAGAAAAAACCCTCCTCATAGTTACAGGACAGAAAGGAGTACTTGTGGTCACTAACAGACCAGAGCACAGGCCAGGAAAGGAGTAAATACCTCACCCCTTATCATACCACCTTGCAAGAACTGAAAATGTACAGGTCCCTACAAGTATCTCTGAAAACAGCTGTACAACCCCCCCAAAGCTTGGAACAGTACATTCTCCACATTGGAAGCAGACTCTTAACCATAACAAAGAGTTTAAAACTCAGGTAATTGGACAGGATCATGAGCAAGCAGTGCAAAAAGAGTCAGACTATATTATCTTACTTTGGTGACAAAGAAGATCAAAATATACAACCAGAAGAAGACAACAAAGTCAAAGCTCCTACATCCAAAGCCTCCAAGAAAAATATGAATCAGTCCCAGGCCTTGGAAGAGCTCAAAAGGGATTTTGAGGAGCAAGTAAGAGAAGTAGAGGAAAAACTGGGAAGAGAAATGAGTGTGATGCAAGAAAATAATGAAAAACAAGTCAACAGTTTACTAAAGGAGACCCCAAAAATATTGAAGAAAATAACACCTTAAAAAATAGCCTAACCCAAATGGCAAAAGAGGTCCAAAAAGCCAATGAGGAGAAAAAAGTCCTAAAAAGAAAAATTGGCCAAATGGAAAAGGAAGTCCAAAAGATTACTGAAGAAAATAATTCCTTAAAAATTAGAATAGAGCAAATGGAAGCTAGTGACTTTATGAGAAATCAAGACACTATAAAAGAAATCCAAAAGAATGAAAAAAATAGAAGACAGTGTGAAATATCTCATTAGAAAAACAACTGACCTGGAAAATAGATCCAGGAGAGAGAATTTAAAAATTATTGGACTACCTGAAAACCATGATAAAAAAAAGAGCCTAGACATCATCTTTCGAGAAATTATCAAGGAAAACTGCCCTGATACATTAGAACCAGAGGGCAAAATAGAAATGGAAAGAATCCACCAATCTCCTCCTGAAAAAGATCTCCAAAGGAAAACTCCTAGGAATATTGTAGCCAAATTCCAGAGTTCCCAGGTCAAGGAGAAAATATTACACGCTGCCAGAAAGAAACAATTCAAATACTGTGGATCACAATCAGGATAACACAAGATTTAGCAGCTTCTACATTAAAGGACCACAGGGTATGGGATATAATATTCCAAAGGGCAAAGGAGATAGGATGACAATCAAGAATCACCTACCCAGCAAAATGAATATAATCCTTCAGGGGAAAAAAATGGTCATTCAGTGAAATAGAGGACTTTCAAGCATTCTTGATGAAAAGACCAGAGCTGAATAGAAAATCTGACTTTCAAATACAAAACTCAAGTGGAACATGAAGAGCTAAACAGGAAAGAGAAATCTTAAGAGACTTATTAAGGTTGAACTGTTTACATTCCTGCATGGAAAGATGATATTTATAACTCATAAGACCTTTGCAAGTGTTAGGGTAGTTGGAGGAAAAAAATTATATGTATGTATAGATAGATAGATAGATGGCACAGGGTGAATTGAAGATTAAGGGGCCATATCTGGAGAATAAAATTGAGGGATGAGAGAGGATTATACTAGGAGAAGAAGAAAGGGAGAGGTAGAATGGGGTAAATTATCTCACAAAAAAAAACCAGAAAAGAAAAGGCTCTTACAATGGAGGGGAAATGGGGGAATGTGAGAGGTAATGAGTGAATCTTATTCTCATAGGATTTGGCTTAAAGAGGGAACAACATACACATTCAATTAGGTATGGAAATCTGTCTTACCCTACAGGAAAATAGGGGGAGAAGGGAACAAGAGAGCAGGGGGATGATGGAGAGGAGGGCAGATTGGGAAAAGGGGTAATCAGAAGCAAATACTTCTGAGGACAGACAGGATCAAAAGAAAGAATAGAATAAATGGGGGTGGCAGGATAGGATTAAGGGAAATAGAGTTAGTTTTTCACAACATGCTTACTATGGATAATATAGTACTCCTAGTATTTGACAAATCCTTGTTGGCTTACATGTGATCATTTACATACAACACTCCATCTCTTATCTTTGTACTTGTTGTCTCCCATTCTTAGAATTATAACCTTCCTCATCTTTACCTCTTGGATTTTCTTCAGGATAGGATTAAGGGCGATAGAGTTAGTTTTTCACAACATGCTTACTATGCATAACTACATGTGTATAACCTATATTGAGTTGCTTGCCTTTTCAATAAGGATGGGTAAGGAGGGAGGAAGGGAGAAAATTTGAAACCTAAAATTTTAAAAATATGTTTAATAAAAATGTTTTCACATGCTACTGGGAAATAAACACAGGAAATGGGAAAAAAATATGTAGGGTACTGAGCCCAATTTATAAAATTAAGTCTTATTCTCTAATAGATAATTGTTCAAAGGATATGAACAGGAAGTTTTCATAAGAAGAAATCAAAGCTATCAATAGTCACATAAAAATATACTCTAAGTCATTATTCATTAGAGAAATACAGATTAAAACAACTCTGAGGTGCCACGAACATCTACCAGGTCAGCTAACATGACAGAAAAGAGAAATGATAAATGTTGGACAGCATGTGGAGAACAAGGACACTAATGCACTATTGGTAGAGTTGTGATCTAGTCCAGCCATTCTGGAGATCAAGGAGCTATGCCCAAAGTGCTATAAAACTGCATATCTTTTGACCCAGTAAGTACACCAAAGAAATCAAAGAAAAAGGCAAAAGGACATATGAGTGCAAAAATATTTAGAGCAGTTGTTTTTCTGGTGGCAAAGAATTGGAAATAGAGGGGATGTCCATCAATTAGGGAATGACTGAACAAGATGTGGCATATGATTGTGATGGAGTGCTATTGTGGTAGAAGAGATATTTTCAGAATAATCTGGGAAGACTTATATGCCTTCATCATGCAAAGTGAAATGAACAAAGCCAGGAGAATATTGTGCACAATAACAGCAATATTGTACAGTGATTATCTGTGAAAGATTTCACTACTGTGATTAAGAAAGGACCCAAGATAATTTCAAAGCACGCATGATGAATGATGCTGTCCACCTCCAGAGAGTGAACTGATGAACTCTGAGTGCAGATTGAAGCTTACTTTTTAAACTTTTTTTATGTTTCTTGCTTTTTGCTGTTGTGCTAATTTGCGCTTTTGCATGTTGCATTTTTGCAATATGGCTAATATGCATATGTTTTCATGACTACACGTGCATAATTATTGCTTGCCTTCTCAATGTGTGGGGGAGGGCAGGAGGAAGGGAGACAATTTGGAATTATTTTTTTAATTAATGAAAAAATCAATTAATTGATTTTTAAAAAGAAACAACTGTAATCACTTTGCATAGTAATTTAGTGTCTTACCCATTCTTCTTCATTCATTATTTGACAAATCCTTGTTGGCTTACATGTTGTACTTGTTGTCTCCCATTCTTAGAATTATAACCTTCCTCATCTTTACCTCTTGGATTCCCTGGCAAGATTCAGTTCAAGCACCTCTTCCTGCAAAAAGCCTTTCCCAGCTACTAGTGCCTTTTCTTTCAGTTATCTTGTACCTACTTTATATGTTGTTTATATATGCCTAAATATTTATAGGTTGTCTTCTCAATTAGAATGTAAGCCTTTTGTGCTTAAGTACTTTTGCTCTTCTGTCTTTGTATCCCCAGAGCCTAGAATACATTAGTCACTTAATAAATGTTTTTTTGTTTGCTTGAACAGCCTTGTGAGGTAGACAGATATTTCCATTTTTCAGATGAGAAAACTGAGGTAAAATCACAGAATTTTAAAGGTGGAAAGGAACTCAGAGAATATTTAAAACCCTTTAGCTTTATAAATTAAGCAGCAAATCAAAGACACATATCTAGTAAGTGGAAGAGCTGGGATGAGAATTCATGTCTTTTGATTTGTAATCAAAACCCCTCTGCCTTCCACTAAGGTCCTACACTAATGCCTCATGGGTAAATTTTCATAGAGGTCAATATTGGTTCTCACAACATGGGGTGGGGGATCATTTCCAGTTGATGTCAAGGTCCCTAATTCTTGTTGGAAGAGCCTCTCATATTCTGGGAGCTAATATGGGACTAGATTTTCCTTTTGAAGGTAGAATTTTTTTTTCCTTTCATTTCCTTTTTTTTTGCTTTTGTTAGTTTTTTGTTATATTTTACATTTTTCTCTAATTGTTTTGGGTTAGGACAAACTCTTATAAGCAGCAGGCTGTAACCCATTAGAACACTGTAAAACAATGCTCATCCAATTAGTATAACTTTGAATTTGGTTTTGTTTATGGCAAGAATAAAAATCTTTTGTCAATTCCTCTTTGTAACAGGGAAGGGAGAGGTGTTGACCTTTGGTTCTCAAAGGTCGTGCCAACAAAATACAAGCTTTGGCAGGGTCTGACATGTTGGAAAGTCTTCAGATATCATACTGGCAAAAGACGGAGTTTGCTTTCTGAGCACTAGCCTACCTAAGTATGGAAAAACTTCTTGCCAGTAGGCTTGCCACTTGGTGATGAATTATTTTTGGCCCTGGTAATTCATATTGCGTCTAGGCTTGTTAAATCTTGGCTTCTTCCTTGATAATGCCCTGTGCATTCTGTTTGTATTTTGCAGGGGTTTGTTTATTTTTGCCAATTTTGGAAATTTTTACTTGATGATTTCCTGAGATACAGTCTTTAGAGTCTTTTATTTTTTAAAGTTCTCTAAGATGTTACTAATCCTGACATTTTTGCATCACAGCATCTTCTTTCATTTGGGTCTTCAAATTGTTTAATTCTGTGATTTTTTTTTCAGTCTATATTTTTAATTGCTCTGCACTGTGTACAATTATATTTTCCATTGTAGTAACTCTAATCTTGGTTGATTTTAATGGATTTTTTTCAGTTTTCTATCATTTTGACCATAGTCTTTCTCATTACTTACTCTTTTATAAAACAGGATACATAATGTATGCATATAATATATTATGCATATAAGATAATATATAATATAAAGCCTCATTTCATTTCATAGAATCACAGAATCTCAAAATTAGGAGGAATTTCAGAGATAGAAATGAGAATCTTCTCTACAATATACTCAATAAGTCATCATTCATTCTTAGCTTAAAGACCTCCAGTGAGGGGAATCCCACAGCCTCCTGAGGTAGCTCATTCCAGCTTTGAAAATACTTAATTGGTAGGAAAAATTCCTCATATTAAATCTAAACTTTCCTCAAAACTTCCATACGTTAATCTTAATTTTGAGTTCTGGGGGCAAGCAAAATAAGTTGAAGCTTTTGTCTATGTGATAGTTCTTCATAAAGGTCGCTATCATGTTTCCCCTAAGCTTTTATTTTCCATTCTTTTCATTTCCTGTTTCTTCAACCAGTCTTCACATACCATAAAATCAAGGCTCTTTACCACCATGATTGCTTTCCTCTGGACCTCTCCAGCTAATAAATGTCCTTTCTAAAATATTCTGCCTGGAATTTAACACAGTACTCCACATGTAGTATGATCAGAACAGAGTGCAAAGGAACTATTACCTCGTCAGTCCTGGACATTATGACTTTGTTCATGAATACTAAAATTGCAGTAGTTTTTTTCTTGGATGCCATATTATACTGTTGGCTTATTTTGAACTTACTATAAACTCCTCAGATCTTTATCATATCATACTAACTACTAACTAGCAAACAAATTTTCCTCAATATTGTAACTATAAAATAGATTTTTAAAAAACAAGTATAAAATATTAGTTGTTCCCATGGAATGTCATCTTTTTTTTTTAAAGTCAGCCCAATGTTCTAGCCTGTCAAGGTATTTTTAATCCTCACTCTTTAATGAAGCATGTTATCATTTACTTCATTCTTACTATCATTTGCAAATTTGATAAGCATGTAATGTATCATAGCATCTAAAATGACAAAAATATTAAAATAAGCAACAATCTCTGAGGCCCTGCACTGGAAACTTCCCTCCTTGAAATGAAACCATTCTGACTTCTCTTTGTGTTCTCTCATTTTACCAGTTCCAAGTACACCAGTCAGTATTTTAATATTACTCACATCTCTCCTTGTCTAAAGAAATAACAGCAATAGTGACAGCAATAATAATTTTATCAAGCATTCATGTAAGTACTTGAAAGTTTGCAAATCACTGTTTATATGTTATCTCATTACATCTTGCACTTTTGAATCATACAAGATTTTTTCTCAAATACTTTGCTAAAATCTGAGCTAAGTATATCTATAGCATTTCTCCTGATCTACCAATCTAATAACCTGACAGAGCAGAGGGTGACTTAACTTATTCATAATGAAACCATGTTCTCTGTAATGAAATCTTCCTTTTTGATATGGTCACTAACCATTCTTTAATAATATGTACTAGGATTTAACAGGAATTCATCTAAGCTCATCGACCTATAGGACTTGGCTTCATTTTTTAAGTCATGGACCTCTATCAGTTTCTTTTAAAAATTTTTTTAAATTTAATTATATATACTACTACATGTACTACTGCAGTAATATACTAAGTTAATTACAAACCATATCCAAAATATAAATTTTAAAAGATAAAGTACAAATTAACTTGACTAGAAAATATTTTCATATTTTATATAATTTATCATATTTTATTAAATATAATATAGTTATAAACATTAATATAAATATAGAAAATATATAAGTATAATATAAATACATTAACATGATAAATAAATACATACAAAAATAAATTATAAATAAATTATAAACACATAATTATAAAATAAAATAGTTATAAAATAAAAATATAACTATATTATAACATATTATAAATAATATTATGTTATAAAATATAATTATACACAAAGTTATAGTGATAGATATAAATTATAAAATAAATAATAAATAATATTTTGTGTATAAACATAATGTTGATATTTTATGTGATAGAAATAATAATAATATTAAAATATATACTAATAGCTCAAAACCCTATTTATTCTCATTAAGATATTATCAATAACAAAACATTTTAGAAAGAGCAGTATGATTGGATATGCTCCACTATTTTTTAAAATACTGGTTTAACAGTCTGCAACACAGCAATATATCTGAATGTGCTAAAAATGATGAGTAATCCTCCATGTTGAATAACTCTCACTCTTCCCTCATGTTGTCTCAGATACAGTACATATGTGACCATAAGGACTGAATGAAAGCATTTGTGACAATATATTAAAAATAAGTAAAATGATTTCTTTCTTATTTTTTGATAAGCATTTGCAGCATATTTTTTGCCAAATATGTATGATCAATCATATTTTGGTCTTGTCACATACTGTTCATCAGACAGTCAGCCAACTAACATTGCACCTACTACATAGCAGAAGCACCTGCTTTGTTACAGACAAACTTTAGGGGCTAGTAGGATCTTGAGCCTTACTTGTGGCATGAAGGGAATGCAAGTCAGATTGTTCAAATTCAAGACCAGAACAAACAAAAATTCTAAACTAGAACAAACTTCAACAAATATATATTACTTGTTACCTGAAATGTAGAAGTGAGCCTCTTTCAATCATACTGCGACACTGATTTAGGTTGTGCTTAGCTTTGCCATATTAGTCAATCTCTAGGCTCCTTCTTTGTAATTTATACTTATTGATTGTTCCATATTCTTTTCCAGGCAGTTTTGCCAGAACATTTTTCTCTTCGGACATCTTATCTTTCTTGAATTTGGGATCTTAGAGGACTGTTATCCTTCTCTTTTATAGGAACATCTAAGTTTAGCAACAGATATAGTTATTCATCCAAATGGTCCACAGCTGTCTACATTAGAGCAATGAATTTCTGACAAGCCTCCAAAGAACATGGCCTCAGTCCATTTTTACCTGTGGGCAATGAACATCTGGTAGCATTAGAAAGCACTTTAGAGATTGGCCCCAAAAGGCAATCCCATCTGTACACCCAGGCCCTGGCCATTTTCTATTTTCTTTGGTTCATGTATAAGAGTTCTTGATGGGCTGTGGGCTAAAATAACTCAACAGCCTCATTTAGCTAGAATAACAGAAACAGTTCTGGAAGGTTTTGGACCAGTGAATCACAATCCATAAAGAGGGCCAATATCTGTTTATGAGATGAAGTAGGAAACTGAAATCTGCACCCCTTCTGTGATTCCAAATTGTTTTTCAGCCTCTTTTAAAATATCTTGATAGTTATTCTAGTTAAAAGGTAACTTATTTTAGAATAATTTCACCACTCATTGGTCTTTTTTTCCTTTCTTTTTCTTTTTTTTTTTTTAGGCAATTGGGGTTAAGTGACTTGCCCAGGGTCACACAGCTAGTACATGTCAAGTGTTTGGTCTGAGGCCAGATTTGAACTCAGGTACTCCTGACTTCAGGGCTGGTACTCTATCCACTGCGCCACCTAGTTGCCCCATCATTGGTCTCTTTTTCTTAGTTTTCTTAGTAACTGTTCTCTGTTAGGCATTTTAAAGTTCTTCACACTCTGTCTACCTACCCTATCACAATCTACCTTTCCTGCCTTATCATATGTTAATCCTGTTCCCCTTCTTTGATCCAGCAAAAGCAAATATCCTTTATATATGTTATCCCAAATCTCATCTTAATGTTCTTGTACTGACTCTTCTCCATATGAATATAATAGAGCTTTGAGAACTGAATGGTATTCTAGGATTTATATTTTGCAGAGACAAAGCATTCCCTCAGAGCTTTGAGAGTGATTTGGAATATTATGATATTCAGGCCAGAAGGAGGATTTCAGGCATACACAGGAATTTTAAAAGAGATACACATCTGGTTCTCTTCTTATCTTTTTGCTTCTTAGTCTCCCTTGATGTTTCATCCTGCATACCATACCTACTAACTGGATGTGTCCTCAAAGTTCTAGCCTAGGCCTTTTTCTCTTTTCTCTCTATTCTTTATTACATATTGAACACATTTATTCTCATGAATTTGATTACATTTCTGTGCAGATGATTATCAAAGCTACGTTTTCAGACCTAGGCTCTCTCCTAAGCCCCAGTCATGCCCTTCTAACTCTTTATTAGAAATTTCTAACTGAATTTCCTATAGGCTTCTCAAATTCAACATGTCCCAAGCTAAACTAATTTTCTTTTCCCCAAAGCCACCCTCTTCCAAAGTTCCTTATTTCTGTCAAAGGCACCAACAGCCTTCCAATCATCCAGATTTCCAACCTCAGAGTTATTCTTGATTCAATCAGTTGCCTAATCTGGTCATTTCTGTCTCCATAGCATCTCTCACATTTGTCCATTTTTTTTCCTACTGAACTTATTGCACACTAATTCCCTCCACTCCAGGGAGCCTCTCCTCTGGCCATGTCTTGCAATTTGTCATTTCTTGCCCAGAACTACCATTTACAGAAATGTCCAGGCCATTTATCTTCACTTCTCTCCTAGCTCCACTCTGGACCCTCTGGACTTTTCCATCTCCATCTCAGTAGCTGTCACACCATAGAAATGCCTCCACCCCTATTGCTCCCTTCAGAGATTGCTGAGTTTCTGCTTGAACTACCATATAATGAAATGTCTCGGCTTGGCATGATCACTTCTCTCCCAGCTCCACTACTGCCTTTCCTGCTTTTCCTACCTTGCCCTTGCAATAGTACTTTTCCCCTCTTCACCCTTTTTAGGTCCCTTTTTTGTGTCATCTTCCTTCATTAGAATGTAAATTGTTTGAGCTTAAGGATCCTTTTATTTGTTTGTATTTGTATTCCTAACACAGTACCTGTAAACACGTAATAGTATTAAACACTTAATGCTCTATCTATCTGTCTGTCTGTCTGTCTGTCTGTCTATCTATCTATCTTGCCACCTCTGTCCACAACTACTGCAATAGCCTCCTAATCAGTCTCCTAGTCTTTTCTCACCTTTTACCATTCCATTACTCCCACAGCTACTGAAGTAACACAAGTCTGATGATGTCACTCAATAAATGCCAATGATCCCTATTATTTCTTGAATGAAATAAAAACTTTTTAGCATTTAAAGACTGTTACAACTTACTTCCAACCAACCTTTCCAACTTTGTTATATGTTGTTTTCCTCACCCTACTCTGTGATTCAGCCCAAATAGTTCTGTTCCTCTAAACAGCCTGTGCCCTGGGCCTGGAACAAAGGCCCACCTTATCTTTGCTTCTTAAAATCCTTTTATTTTTATTTCAAATCCCTTTTCATGTG
Source organism: Phascolarctos cinereus (assembly GCF_003287225.1). NCBI lineage: Eukaryota > Metazoa > Chordata > Mammalia > Diprotodontia > Phascolarctidae > Phascolarctos > Phascolarctos cinereus. The sequence continues at coordinate 200,725,278 of NW_027556180.1, read as the reverse complement.
CCACTTTCTACATAAACCTTTCCTGATGTCCCTAGCTACTAGTGTCCTTTCCCCACCCCACCCCTAATTTTTCTTATATTTGTTTTGAATATGCCCTTAGCAAGTTCCTTAACCTCACCTCAATCTCAGTTTTCTCATATATAATATTTATTTTTGTTTTGCATTTCCATGGTTTTGCATGGCACTTGACTTATATAATAGGTGCTTAATAAATACTTTTTTTATAAATTGATTGAGGAGGAATCTGCTAAGTTTTGGTTGGAGGAGATAGAAATATCTGGAGCATGAACTACTACAGTGTAGTTGGTAGGAAGCAAAAAGGTACTTTAGTGCAATTAAAAAGGGGAAACTAGTCTGAAAGTGGAGGTGGGAAGGTGTCCAGGGCAAATGAGTAATCAATCTCTCAGAATTTTTCCTATGGCTATCCCTGAGGATGTATACCTCTAGTTAGGAGCTTGCAAACAAATCTTTACAAATGACTGGAAGAAATACAGTTCATATGAGAAATCTTTGCCAACTCCTAGAATGGAACATGAAAGGACTCCTGGTACAGAAGATAAACTACAATGCATATGGTAGTATACAATATCCAGTCACTACATAGAATTTAATAGACTGCTAAGATCCCTCTCCTGAGAACTGCCTATGCCAAAACTTCAAAATTCTTAGCCAGAGAATAATGTATTAATGAATATTGAATGCTACTGAATGCAAGCTCTTTTTTCATGTGTGGAATAGGTCCAACCATTAGGCTTCTTAGTGCTAAAATTCAACATTCTTAAATCATAAAATTCAAAATCCTTTTTTAACAACTTTAATCCCAAGGGACTAATAGAGAAAGATAATTTTTATTATGTTTTTGTTGTTGTTCAGATGTTTGCATCAGGTCTGACTCTTTGTGATCCCGTTTGGAGTTCTTTTGGCAAAGGTACTAGAGTGGATTGCCTTTTCCTTTTCTAGTTCATTTTACAGATGAGGAAACTGAGGCAAACAGGGTTAAGTAATATGCCCAGGGTCACACAGCTAGTAAGCTCCTGAAGACAGATTTGACAACATTAAGTAATTTGATTTCTAACTGGATGAAAGATTAGGGACTTTCCAAGTTGGGAGGGGGGAGTGCATACAGGTATAATTCCCTGAATTCAGAAAAAAAGGTGTCCTACTCCCCCTAAGCATCTGTAAACAATCAAAGGAACATGAAAGCAATAACTGATTGATCAAGATGGGGCCGGTTTTCAGATAAGACTTTTGGGTTACTTGAGATGTACAATTGTGAGAAAACTCTGTGCATCAGTCTTTGGATCTGACTGAGTTTCTGGTCAGCATAACCTCCATCCTTAGTTAAAGGTCTCCAAACAATAAGTAGAGTTGATCTAGCTTATGATCCATGCAATACAACAAAGTTTTCTCTCAGTTCCCTAATAGATCAATCAGTTTTAGGACTCTTCTGCATACGTTCCAAAGTTCACTTAAATCAAGGAATTCATAATCTTTTTTGTGACATGGATACCTTTGGCAGTGTGTTGAAGCCTGTGGACCCCCTTTCAAAATAATATCTTAATGCATAAAATAAAACACAAAAGATTATAAAGAAAAGCAATTATACTGAAATATTTATCAAAATATTTTAAAAAAACTCAAGTTTACAGATACCAGGTTATGAATTCCTACCTTGTGTGTTTCCTTCCCCCAAACCCTCTTGGGCACCCTGAGAACAAAGGTGCCTATCTGTTAATACTCTGAAACCACAGGATAGGGTTAGGTAGTAGACCATTTGGAGCACAAGGACAAGAATTATCCTTGACCTACTATGTAACTCAAACCCATGGGCAGCTTGAGAAGGAGGTCAAATGTGAATTGTAATTTTTAGTGGGCTATTTTAGCTGAAGAATTCTGGAGAGCAAAAAGGGAGAGGGGGAGATAAGTGATGACTGAATACCTCAATTCCTAGTATAGTCACACAGCAAAGATTTGCATACAGAAAACAACGCACAGTTTATGCTCCTGACACTGTGCCAGTTCACTAAGATATGTAGACAATGGGAAGCTGGCATGTCTCAGATAACTACATCAATACATCAAGGCAAGGTGTTTTATCTGAAAACAATAGTAAATTATCTCTCTCCTGAGTTGGAAAAAAAAGAGAATATAATAATGGAGGGCTATAATATAATGAAACTGCATTTCAACTGTTCTTACTTTCTTTAATATTTCATATAAAGCCACTCAGTGTAAGAGGGAGAAGGGCCATGTGTTTTTAACTGTCTTAGATAAACAAGTGTAATTGAAAAAAAGTTCAAAGGAGATTGCTTCAGGTTGAAGAGATCCTCCAAGTGGATATCTTGGCAAGATTGTTTTCTGAATTCCCATGTCTAAGATTTGAAGGTGAAGTGTCATATCTAATCAAGTCCATTTACAAAGATAACTTTGTAGTTCTCCCTTAAGGTTCAGTCCTTGGCTTTCTCTTCTCCCTGCAGATGATCTTATTTCACTACCCTGGCTTCAGTAATCACTGATATGCAAATCTATAAATCTAGCCCCAGACTCTACATTGAGTTCTAGTCCGACATTTTAAATGCTTGCTGGAAGTCTCTACTTAGGTATACTAAGTAACCTCGATTTTATTTCATGATATTTCTCACATCTTCCCCATCTTTTCCATTTACACTGCCACCAACCTGGTTCACCCACCGAATTTCTTTAATGGACTGTTATAATAACTTCTTGACAGATCTCTTAGGATTTAGTTCCTTTCTGTAATCCATCCTTCTTAAATCTGCCAAAACTGTTTTCTTATGCATGCATGGGTCTAGCCAAATCATTCCTTACTCCATCATAAAATGGTTTCCTATTGCCTATGGGATAAAATATAAACTCTTTGCCCTAGGATTTAAGACCCTCTAAAATTTAGTGCCATTGTAATGTTTAAGGCATATTTTATAGTACATCCTTTTAGATGCTCTAGCCAAGTTGGACTACTAGCAATCCCTTGATCCCATTCTTCCATCTTTCACTTCTCAATATTCAAGTGGTCATCTTATATAACTATAATAGACTCTTCATCTCCGCCTGCTGAATCCTTGCCTGAAGGTTAAGCTCAGGTACCTGCCACATTTTACATGAAGATTTTAAGGTTATCCCAAACTGAAGGTAATCACCACCTCATCAGATTTTGCTGTGTTATATTATTTCATCAGGGTTTCTCTTTTGACCTTATAACATTCTATAATACTGTACATGCCATATTTTTTTTTACTGTAAGCACCTTGAGGAGCAAGGGCTATGTATTGGGGATGTGCAGGAGTTTCAGGTTCCTGAAAGCTGACTTTCTATTTTTCAGTATGAGGATTAATAACTTGGAAATCATCAAAAGCTATAAATCAGGATTTAATTTCTTGTTTTGTCACTTGTCTGGACTGAAAGTGTAGGTGAAAATGTTAACAAAACAGATTAAACTTAAAAGTGCATTGTGTGATTTTTTTTTTTCCTCTAGAAAGCCAGCTCTTAAACATTTATGTTTGTATCCTCAGGGACCAGAACAGTGCCTTGCAAACGGTAAATTCTTTTTTATTTTTTTTTTTAATTTTCACATTAGTCATGTTATAAAGAAGAATTAGAACCAATAGGAGGAACCACAAGAAAGAAGAAACAAAACAAAACTGAAGAGAAAAAAAAAGAGCAAATAGTATGCTTTGATCTGCATTCAAACTCCATACTTCTTTCTCTGTATGTGGATAGCATTTTCCACCATTTTCCATCACTTTTGGAGATGTTTTAGATCCTTGCATGGCTGAGAAGAGCTAAGTCTTTAAAAGTTGGCCATTGCAAAACATGGCTATTACTGTGTACAATGTTCTCCTGGTTCTGCTCACTTCACTCAGCATCAGTCCATATAAGACTTTCCAGGTATTCCTGAAGTCTGCTTGCTCATCATTTCTTATAGCACAACAGTATTCCATTACATTCATATACCACAACTTGCTCAGCCATTCCCCAATTGATGGGCATCCTCTCAATTTCCAATTCTTTGCCACCACAAAAAGAACTGCTATGAATATTTTTGTACATGTGGGTCCTTTTCCCGTTTGTATGACCTCTTTGGGATATATCCCTAGAAGTGCTATTGCTGGATCAAAGGGTATGCACATTTTTGTAGCCCTTTGGGCATAGTTCCAAATTGTTCTCCAAACTGGTTGGATCAGTTCACTACTCCACCAAGAATGCATTAGTGTTTCAATTTTCCCACATCTTCTCCAACATTTACCATTTTCTTGTTTTATCATGTTGGCCAATCTGATAGGTGTGATGTGGGACCTCAGAGTTGTTTTGATTTGTATTTCTCTAATTAATAGTGATTTAGAGCATTTTTTCATATGACTATAAATAGCTTTAATTTCTTCATCTGAAAACTGCCGGTTCATATACTTTGACTACAAATGGTAAATTCTTTTTTGTTTGTTTGTTTGTTTATTATTATTATTATCATTATCATCATCATTATTTATTATTATTATTATTATTATTATTATTAGACAATTGGGGCTAGTGACTCGCCCAGGGTCATACAGCTAGTAAGTGTCAAGTATTTGGTCAGAGGCTGGATTTGAAATCAGGACCTCCTGACTTCAGGGCTAGTGCTCTATCCACTGCGCCACCTAGCTGTCCCTATAAATGGTAAATTCTTAATAAATGTTTTTAATTGAATTTTTGGAAAAATCTGAGTTCTAGTCAAATACCAGCTGTGTGATCTTGACCTCTTCTGTATCTCTTTTCTTTTTCATAAAATGGAGAGTGAGGAGGGAATTAATGATACAATTTCTAAGATTCCTTCAAGTTCAAATATCCAGTGATTCATTTTACATATATATATATATGTTCATCTATGAATAGGAATCTAGAAGTTCTGAGCTCAGGGAAAAGGTACACCCAATCTTAGCTTCCATATTCTAGGGGTTCATGTAAACCAACAGAACATGCCAATCCAGTATTCTACAGTTTCTTCTCTATCCTCACTACTACCTTCTCAAGCCTCAGTTTCCAGTTAGTGGAGGTTGAGCAGAAAGGTCTCTTTAAATGAAGTCATGGACTGATTTGCAGCAGTGTCCCTCCTCCCTTTCTGACTAAAGCTACTCAACTCACCTTAGGAGTTAGGAAAGAGGGAGAGAAGTTGACTTGTTATTTTTTCATCTCTACATTTCCTCGCAGTAACTTTTAAATGAAAGGCTTTCCATACAAATGCCTTGAGGATATAAAAGACAATTAATTTTTTTAATTCTTTTTTATTTTTATTCTGAATTTAAACACCAAATAGAATGAGCCTTTGCATATACATAAAAGAATAAAAAAAGTTTTATACATGAAACTGCAAGTCTCTCTTGGGTAGAGCTTGCTTTCCTTTTTTTCTTTTTCAGCATGTAACAAAATTAACCTCTAATTTTCAAAACTCTTCTGTTTGCCTGGCCTTATTTCTCAAATTCTTGTCTCTCCATTAAAAAAAAAGTCTCAATTACTTTCTTTGCTTCTTTCTTTGTTTCTTTCTTTCTTTCTTTCTTTCTTTCTTTCTTTCTTCTTTCTTTCTTTCTTTTCTTTCTTTCTTTCTTTCTTTCTTTCTTTCTTTCTTTCTTTCTTTCTTTTCTTTCTTTTCTTTCTTTTTCTTTTTCTTTTTCTTTTCTTTTCTTCTTTTTTCTTTCTCTTTCTTTCTTTCTTCTTGGTATTTTCAATTTGAGATCTCTTTCAGGAGGTGATTGGTGTATTCTTTCAATGACTATTTTACCCTCTGGTTCCAGGAGCTCAGGGCAGTTCTCCTTGATGATTTCTTGAAAGATGCTGTCCAGGCTCTTTTTTTTTTTAATCATGGCTTTCAGGTAGACCAATGATTTTTAAATAATCTCTCCTGGATCTATTTTCCAGGTCAGTGGGTTTTTCCACTGAAGTATTTTATTCTTTCTTCTATATTTTTTCATTCTTTTTATTTTGTTCGAATGATTCCTGATGTCTCATAGAGTCATTAGCTTCCACTTGCCCAATTCTAATTTTTAACAAATTGTTTTCTTCAGTTAGCTTTTGTACCTCCTTTTCTGTTTGGTGAATTCTACTTTTTAAGGAGTTGTTTTCTTCAGTGTACTTTTTTCCATTTTGCCAATTATATTTTTAAGGAAATTATTCAATTTTTCTTCTACCTCTCTTATTTGACTTTTAAAATCCTTCTTGAGCTCTTCCAAGAAGGATTTTGGGCTTGAGACCAGTTCATATTCCCCTTTGAGGTTTCAGATATGGGTATATTGACAATGTTGTCCTCTCCTAAATTTGTGTTTTCATCTTCCCTGTCACCAAGATGTGTCTCTATGGTCATTGTTTTTCTTTATTGGTTCTTGCTTATGTTATTTGTCTTTTTCCTGACTTTTAAAGTTGATCTCTGCTTCTGGGGCATGAAGGATACTATCCTAGGCTTTTTCTGCAGGAGTCTTGGAGCCTGGTTGCTGGTTTTGTGTGCTGGGTCTCAGGTGTTGGCAGCTGGAGGCTATAGGCATCTGGTAGTTTACCTGGTGCTGAGCTGGAGATGGTGGTGATGGCTGGTGTGTGCCTGGTATTGGCATTTGCCTGCTCCACCACCCTGAGGTTCAGGGTATTTTGCTGGTTTGCTGAGGTGGGCTTTCCACTGGCTTGCTGAGATACTTCCCATCCTATACTGGTCCCCTTCAGCCACAGCAAGAGGGACCTTTCCCATTAATCCCCCTCACCTCCTGAGCTAAAAGATTGCTGTACCTCATCTTTCTACTGGTTCCACTATTCCAGGATTTTTCGTGGTGCAGTAGAATCTGGATTTTTCAAAGTCAGTAAGGGCAGTTGAGAGCTACTTACTGCTTACTCTGACATCTTGGCTCCCAGAAGTCCTTTTTCTTCTTTCTCTCTTTCTCTCTTTCTTTCTTTCTTTCTTTCTTTCTTTCTTTCTTTCTTTCTTTCTTTCTTTCTTTCTTTCTTTCTTTCTTTCTCTCTCTCTCTCTCTCTCTTTCTTTCTTTCTTTCTTTCTTTCTTTCTTTCTTTCTTTCTTTCTTTCTTTCTTTCTTTCTTCCTTCCTTCCTTTCTTTCTTTATCTATCCATCCTTGTCCTTTCTTCCCTTCCCAACACATTCCACACTGAAAAAAAAGAGAAGAATTAACCCTCCATAACAAAGAAACACATCTAATTCAAGCAAAACAAATTCCTAAATTGACTGTGTCTGAAAATGTATATTTCATTCTGTCTCTTGTACCTATCACTATTTTGGCAAGAGGTGAGTAGGAAGCTGGGAAGGTGATTTTCAAGAGGTTCTAATAATTAGATGCTCACTCAATAGAACTACATATCTTTCTAATCTCTATAGCAAATGTCATTGAAATACATTAAAAGTTATAGAAAGATGGGCTGAATTTAAAATATTAGCCATCAATGGAACAGATTTAAGAAAATTATGAAAAAATCAAACTCTGTAGCAGTATCCAATAAACCCAAGAATTTAATTGCTTGGATAAAAGAACTACTTATTCGATAAGAACTGTTAGGAAAACTGGAAAATATTCTGGCAGAAATTAAGGTTAGGCCAACATCTTACAATATATACCACAATAAGCTCAAAGTGGCTATGGAACCTGAAAAAGAAAAATTAGAAGAGATCAGATCAGTTAAAATTCATAGCTGTTGCCAAGATTTTTTTAACTAAGCAAAGGATAGAGACTAATATTTTTTTAATTACATCTAATTATATAAAACTGAAAATTTTTGCACGAACAAAACCAACACAACTAGTGTAAGAAAGGATGTGGTCAATTGGGAGAAAAGAGTCTTTGTATCAATATCTTTGATAAGTATCTGATATCCAAAGGTATGTGGGGAACTAATGGGGAACTAATAGAAAATACCAAAAACTAAGTCATTCCCCATTGGATATGGGCTGAATAAATAGTTCTACAAAGAATTACAAACCATTAACAACCACATGAAAGATTGTTCCAAATCACTAAGAACTATTAGAAATCATAACTTCAGGGTTCTATTTTACCACTAAAAAATTTTCATGACACAAGTGACTTACAAAATAGTCAACACAAAATGATTTTATTTAATGAAAGAAGGGAGGAGAGAATGATAGTGGTGGAAAGAAATAGTACAAATTCTCAAATTATGAAAAGAAAATAGATTTCTGTAATTGCTAGACTATACCTGAAATGATGCTGTCCACAAGAAAAACTTTGCCTAACAGTTTGAGATAACAGCAAAACCCAAAAGCATCTAACTTTGAAGTTTTGTAAAGAATTGAAGAAAGATCTGCTAATTCATTGGGATATATGTCTTGATATACTAAATGCTGAACCTTTACTAGGGAAAGAGAGGAAGGAAGGAAGAAAGAGAGAGGGGAAGGAGGAAGAAAGAGGAAGAAATGGAGTGGGGGAAGGAGGGAAGAAGGAAGGAAGAAGGAAGGAAAAGCCAGAATATCTGGTTATTTGGTTAGCGAACATATATTTAAACAAGTGCCCAAACCCAAGAGAACAAAGAGTATGTAATAGTGTTAGTAGTCAGAGAAATTATAGACTGCTAGAGTAATTGATTTTGGAGATTATCAAGTCTTTTTACATATTATAAAACTGAAGCTAACAAAAGGAAGTTAATTGATCACTTGGTAGAAGAGAAATAGAATCAGCAGAATTGGAAGAGAACTTAAATATCTCTGTAACTCAATCTACAATTTCATAAGAATCCTTTCTAATAGTAGCTTTCATTTATATAGGACATTCTTTGTTCATTATTTTTTGCCTACATATCACTACTGCTTAAAATTAAGGTCCTTGCTTTTCAGACCAAGGTAGATTTAAGAGAAGAAATAGTGATATACCATTTCAACTCTTTGTAGTGAAAGATGCCTGTAGGACTTACTCTTGGTAAAAGAATATAACTTAGCTCTCTAGGATTATGCCTATACCACAGAAAGACTATATTTGAAATAATTTTTGTGATTAATATCTTTTGTTTTCTAGCTTTTGCTTAGTGACAAACATTGAAAGGCAATGGTAGATAGAGAGTGGACCTTGGAATAGGGAGAACTTTTTTCAAGTCCTCCTGCCTCGGACGTTCACTTTCTGTGTGACCATGTCACTTAATCTCTTAGCAATTCTGACAACTCCCTGAGATTATAGGGCTGTAAGATACTATTGGGTTGGACACCTGTATGCATCACTTAATGAAATCTCCATACTGATATCACAGGTCCAGACTCCCTCCCTGTACTGCAAAAGAAAAAATATCTTTCTTCAAAATATGCATGGATTTTCAAATAAAGTCATAAATCCCAGGTAAGTAAACTTTCATTTCTCCTTCTTGAAGATGATCTAAATTGCTATTTAGATTTCCATTTTCCTTTTTCATACAAATAAAAATTTTTTTAAAGTTAATATAATTTTATTAAGAAGTAATCTCCATAAATATAATCTTAAATATAATGAGTAACTCATGACCTAGCTACATTAAAAGTTGGTCCTTGATCCAATTTGCAAAGATTTCCTAATCACCCATTATATAGGAACAGTTCTAAAGGTAACAAAGACTGCTCTTCTCCTTTTCCTCTTCTGAAACTTTGGGTCCAACTCATCTATTTATAGCATCTGTCCAATAATATATGCTGATGGGCAAGATTTATACATTGTTCACATAATTATTGATCATATTCTTCACAATAGACATTCTTTGTTCATTTTACTTACTTTTTCTTGTTTGAATGATTAGGCCAAATTCTTCAATCCTCATGAATTTCATTCAGGATTCAGGAGACTACAGTGTTCTGGCACTTCATGCAACCACCACAATAAACATCCACAATTAGCAACATCTTGAGGATTTCAGCACAGAGAGGAAATTCTTCTTTCACTTGGACTCTACATTTGATGAATGTCTTACAATAAAGAATTCCAAGAGCCCTCTGAATACAATATATTTGTTATTGGTCGCTTCTGCTGACATCATCTTAAGACATAAAGGAGAGAGTTCTCTAAAAAAACCAAAAACTTATGGTTGTGACACCATAATGTAGGACCCTCACACTTTTACTATTTCTCTTCCTTACATTGACAGTATACAATAATCTGTACTTCAGAATCAGAATCTCATAGTACAAATTGTGTATGTATAACCAACTATTATTATGAAAGAGTCAGTATGAATTGAGTCTCCTTTTTCACATCTTGGCAGTGTGGAGTCTCAGAAGCATGGCTGCCAGGCACCCAACTAAAGAACAAGCTTCTTTACCAACTATCTGTGTCTAATATAGAAAGGATGCTGACTGTTTCACCTGTCTCCAAGGCACTGGAAGAGATATGAAACTCCACAAAGAAGCTTCATGCAGCAAAGAACAATGTTGAGACAACCCTGACCTTGGTCTGTGCCTACTCTCTTGAATCACTAAGGAGGGCAGAGAAATTAAATGGGCTTATCAGATTGGAGGACCAGAAGCCAGACAATCCATCAAAGGAGACAGATGCATGCAATGATTACCCAAGACAGTTGGAAGATTAGTGCATGCTCTGGAAAGGAAATCTTTCTATTATTTATTCATAATGCTGCACAGATTAGCTATTCAGTACTGATTATACACAGAACAGACACACACAGATGCCAGTGTATGCTGGCTAGGAGAAGAACCAATCCAGGAGCACTCACGATATAAAAGACTGAAATTCCTAGTTCTTTACTTGCATTTTTGTATTATCATGGACTTCCCAGAGATGGTCTTTGGGCTGAATTTGCATATATACATATTATGGGAAACACATGAGAAAAAAATCTGGAACTCAAAAATATTCATAGCAACTCTTTTTGTGGTGGCCAAGAATTGGAAATTGAGGGGATTCCCATAACTTCTCAGGTGAATCATATGCCTCAATGTTATTCATCTACACAAAATGACTAATGCATGGGAGCATAACTTTGACTTGAGAGCTATACTCAATTCCACTGAAGAGTGATGATAGATGTATGGATTCAGTGTGGCACAGAACCATAATGGGCTGGAACTGTCTCCTTAGAAGATGCCATATTTTATAATAATTGTTCTTGATATTGCTGTGTTGATTATGTGTTTTAAATGTGGACCTCAAATACTTCAGCATTTTCACTATGTTTCTATCTACAATCTACAATTACATGACTAAGCCATTAATGTAGAACTGAATCAAAGGATTTGTAATAACCAATAAAGGCTATTGAATGCTATGGTGCTTTTAGGTAGTTTGTTCAATAATCATCAAGTTATAATGAATTTCTCTTTATACTCTAAGCTGTTTTGACACACCATTCGTTCCTCCTCACCAACTGCCCCAAGGTGGATGCATGGTTTTTAAGTGATATAAGCTAAGAATGCATTATAGAAAATACATAAAGATATAATTGACTGGTATTTGCAGAAGTCATCACTGTTACCTTTTGTTCTGAAGTGTATAACAAAGCACAAAGGATTTCAGCTGAAGGTGGGGCTTACTTTTTCACTCTCTAAGGGAAAGAAGACCCTAGCTCATGACCTATGCACATGTATCAAGTTCAGACCTTCAGGCCTCTGAAGAAGATGGGGCTCTGCTTTTTTAACTTCCTCACTTTAGGGTGCCAAGGAAAATTACTTAAACCTTTGCTTTCTTTTACATCTAGGGCATCACCAAAAGGGAATATAGAAATCTAGAGTATAATATAAATCAGGTAGAGGACAGCTACTTATTTCCTCTGCATAAAAGAAATATTTGATACACAAACAACCTACAGATAAAAATTGACAAAGATTTAAACAAGCATCAGTAACATATATGTATGTATATATACATGCATATGCATATTATTTGTATAATTATTATGCTTTGTTATAAGATTCACACTTAAAACATTAACGTATATAGCACTTTGCTTGCCTATTGAATAGACACTTCACATTCACATAAGTTCTTCACTAGCTAACTGAAAGTCTATATCTTCTGGCAAATCATTTTAAAGGTGGATTAATTTTCTTTCTTTTTCTTTTGGTGAGGCAACTGGGGCTAAATGGCTTGCCCACAGTCACACAGCTAGTGATTGTTATGTGTCTGAGGCCAGATTTGAACTCAAGTCCTCCTGACTCCAGGGCCAGTGCTCCAACCACTGTGCAACCTAGCTGTTCCAAAGTGGATTCATTTTCTTACTGGTGGTTTAAAAAGAGCTGTAGAAGATTTAGGAGGGCACCTGCCATAGTGTAGCTAGAACTGACTGAAGGATTCCCAACTTTTCAAACACAAAAATTCCTCCAAGTCTGAAAATGTCCATCTTAGGATCACTGTCTGTGCTCTTTGAATGGAGAAGCATAAAGCAGGAGTTTTTGTTGTTGTTGTTGTTATTCAGTCATTTCAGTCATGCCTGACTCTTCATGACCCCATTTGGGATTTCCTTGGCAGAAGGCATTAAAAGAAAGCAAGAGGCAGGTGTCCAGGCTCAAACCCATCTAATCAAATGCGTGAACTGGTTGTCATGGGTGGAAGTTCGATGTTTTTTCTGAGATGAAGAAAGGAAGAACTCACCTACCCATCACCAGAAGGCTAGGGGAAGACATGAAGAATGCTGACATGCTCAGCAGATCCTGAGAGTTTTAGAGGGAAAGTCCATTCCCTTTAATCTGTGTTAAAAGGATTGCTCTATCTGGCTTCATGGATAATCTCCTTGAAGTAGCCACCTCCTTCTGTTGTCTTTGTGGGCAACTGTTCAGAGTGTGATAATGTCTAGGTTCTAGTACAGTTAATTAATTAAGTTGTCCTAAATATTTTGAGGCCTATATTTGTAGTATAAGGATTTGTCTTCTGTCAGTCCATGCTTCTCCTGTGTAATTCTAACTACACCTTATAGGTTATTTGATAGGTGGTAAAGTTTCATAGATTGCAGTGCTAAACAGTTTCTACCATTTCTTTGCATTAGTCTGCGTTGATCACCAAGTCTAGTCTCCTTAAAGATAACTCTTCTATAATTTCTGGTGGAAATGACCTATTCCTGAATGTCACAAACTCTTCAACTTCTTTTTTTTCTTTTTTTAAAAATTAATTAATTAATTAATTTTTGCATTTCAACATTCATTTCCACAAGATTTTGAGTTCCAAATTTTCTCCCCATCTGGCCCCAATTTTTCAATTCTACAAACACTCAAACCCTCCTAAATCATTTGTTTAGAATTTCTTTGTTGACATATTGTTGGCTTAGTTCATTTGGATTTCTGTGTTGGAGATAGTTGGTCCTTAAGCATAGGTTCTATCCAAAGACAGACTTATTACTTTAAATTCCATTTGACCAACCTAATGGCAGCAGATACAAGCCTGTTTTCAGCCTTGACTATCACTTAATGAAGTCATCTCTGCTTGTTTCCAAAGTATTTCTGCAAGCTTTTGATCTGTTTATTTTGCTCGAGGAATGTCTATCAATCTTTTTCCTAGTTTTAGGTAAATAAATGTTCATCTTTCAATAGATACTTTGATTTAATGGACTCTGTTTTTCATTTATATTGTATAATTGTTTTATTATTTTTTTTGTGAGATGCCTTCTCAATTTGGTTATAGGTCAGTTTTACAATTTTAAAGGCACACATTTAAACTAGTGTTGCATATATTTTAATTGCTAGATTTCTTTTCTATCCAGCTTTGATTTAAGGATGTCAGTAAATCTCTTAATATATTCATCTACAAATTTCTCCTTGATAGCTTTATGCTTGATGCGTCTTACATTGAAGAGGCCAACATATTTATAAATACTGTCTTTTCCACTGGTTGTTTCAATGAAGACTCCAGATCCAATATTTCCTTCCTTTTCTGGGCATTCATTAAGAGTTTGGGGACATCAAGGTAGCATAGTGAAAAGCCATGGCTTCTGTTGAGAAAGGTGGGATCAGATTCCCATTGGATCTCCCTGATTCAAATCTCTCCTCATTCTACTGCAATCTTTGCTTGGCTACCAATGTAGTTTTCCTAAGGTGCATGTCTGGCCATGTCACCTTTCTATTCATTAAACTCAGGTGGCTATCTATTAACTCTAGAATCAAATTGGAAATCATCTTTCTGGCATTCATATCCCTTCACATCCTGACCACTTCTTAGTTTTTCAGTCTTCTTGCACATTACTTTTACTCACTTTACATTTCATCAATTCCAACCTACTTGCTGTTCCTCACATAAAATACTTCCATCTCCTTTGCACCAATAATCCCTTATCTCTGATGTCAAGCTATCTCACAATTAAAGTATATTTTCAATTAATAGACAGCTCAGCAGAAAACTTTTTTCTTTATTTTGTTTTTTGTAAGTTAGGAAGTTGAGGTTTTGAATCTCAGGTAATACAGAAAATGCAACCCAAATAAAGGCATTTTAAGTTAGAACACTTTGATATTGATTCATGCTAATGTATTCCATAGTCTATAATCAAAAACTACAAAGTTTTGATGCCTTAGGCAAAAATATTGCCTTCCTTATCATTCCCTATGCCTCTTCCATAAAACATATATCAAAGAAATTTCAAATAAATTTCGGTGAAGTTAGAAGTGCCAGATCAAGTCTACTGTTATATCCCTGAAAAATTCCATGTAAAGTTATGAAATTGATCTTTGAGCCTTTATAAGAATGATTACAATAAAATATAAAATGATCACGATTTGCCACAAGACATGCAGGGTATGTTATTAGTTAGGTCTTTAAGAAATTCAATGGGAATTAAGACATTTTGGGACTCATTACGATGCAACAAGAATAATGACTTACAATTAATGATGCTATGGTCACTTGTCACTTTATGAAGATAATTTAAATAGTTAATATAGACCTCATTTTTGAGCAATTCATACCAATATTTACTGTTTTTAGAAGTTAGGAATAGATGAGTGTCGTTCAAAACTAATTTAAAATTTTGAGGATACTTTTAATTTTGAAGACTTTTAAGCCTGAGGTCACATGTCTGTATATTTATTAATGACAATTCTGTAAAAAATGATTTGAAAGTTAAACATCCCAAATGTACATGCAGACACAGTTAGAAACATATATGTTCAAATAAAATTCTTCAGTAATCAATTCTCATAAAAAGATAACAAAGGGTATTGTTCTGTTCCCCAATGATCTGTGTGTATATGGGTTTTGGTGCCACAGAGAGGAAAACATGCTCTGGCTCCTTCTTAAAAGACACATGTGACCAAAGTCTGCCGGTTTCCCCTTTTGTCTTTGTGATGAAGTTGGAATAGGTAACCTGTGCCAAAAAGGATTGGTAACAGAGCCTGAAAGTTCTTTGTATTATGCCATTTGTAATGAAGAGAGACAGTCTGAAATCTTTTTCAAGGTAGCCTCTTTTTTGGGACACAGCCAATGCCAAATCTCTCTTGGATTTCTACTGAAGAAGAGAAACGGTTCCTCTAACCTCCCACTCCCAAGCAGCAGCTATTATGGAAAAATACACATGGCACTGAGCACATATGCTAGGCTAATTGAGGCTGAGAATGAATCTCAAGTTGGTAGCTGCCTTTTTTGCTTTGTGTTTCTGTCCTTGAGCACAGATTAATGAATAATGATCCTGAGAGGAGATTTCTAGCCTTAGTGTTTCCCTTATGATCTCGAGAGATACAGAGTCCTTGAATCAGATGTTGTTGGCTCAATGGGAGGTGTTTCCTGAAACTAGATACTTCTAGAAGAAGATAACCAAGAGAATGTTTGAGGAGTATGAGCCATGACTCATTCTGGCTGTTCAGAAGATCTCAACCTTGAGTTGTACATGAAGACTTGCACTTGAGTGAAAGCGAAGACTGAGCAAAAAGTATAATCTGTTCCGTACTCCTACAAGTCTCTGAGAGAGAGTTTCCTTCCACCCAGGAGAATATAATGGAATGATGGGCTTTAATTTATTTTTCAGCATCCAAAGAAAGAACTGATAAATGGAGATATGTATAGAATGATTTTATACATGCAGACACACACATTTGCATCTAATGGTAGCCATCTCTAGTGGGGTAGGGAGGGGCAGGAAGAAAAAAAGGGAAAAACTTACCTTGTGACTTTATATATGTGTGTGTGTGTGTATACATACACGTGTGTGTGTGTGTGTGTATATATATATATATAAATTACACACACACATATATATGTAGGAATAGCAAGTTGTACCTAATAGATTTGCAGTTTCATGTAAAATCATCTTTTTGTTTTCTACAATGTTTTGGAAATCTTGTTTTATTTAAGTTCAGCATGAAATAAATAAAACAAGAAGCTTGGGTTAGTGCCATCGACTCCCCAGCAGGAGAGCTCAATCTCTTTAAAGGCCAAGGAATAAAGAAACACTATGAGTAAAAAGAAATGCACCATAGATTCATATTATAAGAAGAGTGAAGATATTTGATAACTACTACTTTGTGTGTTGAGTAATCTTCCTAGAAAGTAATGAGTCCCAAAATGTCTTAATTCCCATTGAATTTCTTAAAGACCTGACTAATAACATTAATTCATATTCATTAATCTTTTGTGTACCAAATATTTCCTTTGTGATTTAGGAAATAAATAGCTACCTTATATTTGATAACTACTACTTTGTGTGTTGAGTAACCTTCCTAGAAAGTACCTTATTAATCCTTTTGGGGGAAACCATAGGCATGAGCTATATAACCTTTGTCCTAGATATCTTTCCCCAGTTTTTACTATGAGTTGGAAGTAGAAAAAGTCAAATCATGTAAGAAAAAGATACCTGGATCAGGTAACCCTAGGAATGAATCTGGTCTTAGTAAGTCCAGAACAGGAACCCGCTTATAGGAAAAACCATGAATGACATAGATAAAAAGTGCCATTCAAACTGGCATCTGGAAATATCATATTTGGATTTTTTTAAGAAGTGGAAATAAGATCCCACCTCTGAAATTATCCAGAGTTATAAAAGCAAAATCCAAATGATTGAGGTGATTCTTGTTAATTAGTACTCCTTTAGGGAGAGTTCATATCCATAGTTTTGCCTCAAAACATATTTAACAGGCAAAAAACTAAGCACTGATGTAGATCGTGGTCAGTGGTCAAATTCACTTAAATCTCACAGACTCTTCTCTTCAGGAGACTTTCTAGGTAGTGCAGAGAAGGACTAGGATGCTTGTACTCAAACAGCGATTGTTGCAAGGTTTTTTTTTTTTATTTTAAAGACCTAATTAAGAAAAAAGAAAGAAAAAATGCAACCAAAAAGAAATGGAAGCTTCAGTTCTCCCTTTATTTCCATGACTTTGGTCTCCTCGTTTACTTGTCTGATTCCTCAGTCTCCCTTATTGATCTCCTCATCCCTTTAAAATGGATGTCCCTAATAATATCACTCTTCTTTTTCTACCATTTCCCTCCTGGTGATATGATTTGCTCCAATTATTTGCTTCAATATTTATTCTATGCAGAGGGATTCTAAACCCACCTACCCTGATAATGCTCATGAATTGCAGTAGTGAACTGTCATCAATGCCTGCTAGATAACTTCACCAGGATGCCTTTTAGGAATCTCTGAAAAGCAAAAATTTCAGAATTGTCAAGCTTCAGTGTCTATGTAATCTGAGACACACAAAAAATATCTCCCAAAAAAGTATCAAATAAGTGGTCATCTCACCTTAGTTTGAAGACCCACTATGAACAGGAACTTCCTCAGGAAGCCCATTTCAATTTTGGATGACTAAAATTATTAGGATGTTATCATTCTTGCTGTACACTTTACAAACCATAACCCTTTGTTCTCTTTACGACATTTATTCATTCTATTACTCAGTTTTTTTCCTAGCCTTCATTTCTTTGCTAGTTATACTATCCTTGCCCCTATTCTATACTATCTTCTGCCCTCAGCCACTTACTAACTGTGTGACCCTGGGCAAGTCACTTAATTCTTTGCTTTACTTTCCTCAATGGCAAAAATGGGGATAATAATAGCACTTACTTCACAGAATTTTTGTGAAGGTCAAATGGAAAATATTTATAAAATCTTTAGCATAGTGCCTCATGCAAAGTAAGAACTATATTGGGGGAATTCTGGTGGAGTAGGTCAGAAAATTCTGGACCCTCTAAATTTTCTCCACAAACAGACAGAATATCACCTCAAATAGCAACAGTGTTTTAAGAACAACTTTGACCAACTAAGTCACTTTGACTATTATACTCAAATTAAATACAAAGGACCTATGAAGGAAGATGCTATCAGCATCCAAAGAAAGAACTGATAAATGGAGATATGTGTAGAATGATTTTATACATGCAGACACATACATTTGCGTCTAATGGTAGCCATCTGTAGCGGGGTAGGGAGGGGCAGGAAGAAAAAAAGGGAAAAAGTTACATGGTAACTTTATATATGTGTGTGTGTATACATACACATGTGTGTGTATATATATACATATATATACATATATATGTATATATATATATATATATAAATATAAATTACACACACATATATATAGGAATAGCAAGTTGTACCTAATAGATTTGCAGTTTCATGTAAAATCATCTTTTCGTTTTCTACAATGTTTTGGAAAGCTTGTTTTATTTAAGTTCAGCATGAAATAAATAAAACAAAACAAAAAGAACCACATAAGTGCTTATTCCTTTCCCTCTCCCCTTGAATTCTTTGTCATCTTGTCCTGTCACTTATCACACTATGCCAAACCCCAACTCATATGCTACTGAATGAATCTGGAGAAAATCATAAAGCCTTGGTAATTGGGCCTGCTACAGATTTATGCTACATAATCTCAACTGGGCCCTCAATGGAGTATGACAATTTGCTATCACACCCACTTCATTCTGCATCAGGTTACACAGGTCTTTGCAGGTTTCTCTAAATCTCTTCTTCATTTCTTACATCATAATAATATTCCCTTATATTAATATACCATAATTTGTTCAGTCATTTCCCCATTTGATGGGTATTTATTTAGATTCCAGGTTTTTGCTACCACAAAAATGTCTGCAATGAATATTTTTACATATATCATTTTCCTCTTTATGCTCTTTGGGGGTCTTAGAACTAGTAATCATATCACTGATTCAGAGGGTAAGCACAGCTTAATAATTTTGGGGACATACTTCCAAATTGCTTTCCAGAAAGGCTGAATCAACTCATAACTATACTAATGGTGCATTTATGAGCCTTTTCCTCCTTGCCTCTTCAGCATTTGTTGGTTTCCTTTTTAAAAAACTTTTCTGGACTTCTGCTTCCAGGAGCCAAGATGGCGGAGTAAAAAGGTAGTCGCTCTCACCCTCCCCTATCAACCTCTGAAAATACCATCCCAGAAAAAACCCTGGAACAGCTGAACCAGAAGAAAGATGGGGAGCAGCAGAGCAGTAGTCCAGCCTCACTTTAGCACACCAGGAGGAGTTCTAGTGACTTGGCACCCTACAGCAAATGGGTCTCCCAGTGCCTCAGCAAAAATAAGGGAAGCAGTACTACAAAGGGCCCCAGGCAGATAAGTACCCTGCTGCATTCATCTGAAAGGAGCTGAAGAAAGCAACCTAGAGTACTACTAAAGTTTCAGCCTTGCTGATTCTAGCCCAACACCAGGTAAGCTGCCAGAACCCTACAGCCTACAACTGCAAACATAAGAGGCCCCTGCACACAAAGCCAGTGACCAAGACCTAGGCTCCCAACACAAGAAGCTTGGGTTAGTGCCATTGACTCCCCAGCAGGAGAGCTCAATCTCTTTAAAGGCCGAGGAATAAAGAAATACTATGAGTAAAAAGAAATGCACCATAGATTCATATTATAAGAAGAGTGAAGATCAAGACAGAAATTCTGAAAAGGACAATTGTCAACAAACCCACATCTGCAACATCCAAAGGGATTATGAACTGGTCTGAAGACCAAAAAGCCTTCTTAGAAGAGCTCAAGAAGGATTTTAAAAGTCAAATGAGAGAGGTAGAAGAGTCCAAATGAGGAAAGAATGAATGAATTATAGATTGTCTCTGTACCTTTTCCCTACTTCATTCATTTGTATAGACCAATACAGGTTTAGTGTTAAAAAGATGAAGACAAAAAAAAAAAACTTAAACAAACAGAATTGTTTGATTATTGTTGGGCAAGTGATTATTGCCTATTTGTAGCCTAACTTATAGGGATAAAGATTTGGGAAATGTATTGCATTTTAGGAAAATCAATTTGACAGCGGATCAGAGTAGAACCTTTAGACAGGGAGACCAACCAAAAAGATAGTGTAATATTCTAGGTTTAAAAGAATGTCAGAGAAGAGAAAGGAGTATATACTACAGTTGATACAATGGCCTATTTGCACCTGTTTGCAAAAGATTGGATGTGGGGGTGGGAAAGAACAAGGAGACATCTAGATTACAATCTTGGGTGACTGGAAAGACAGTGCCTTTGAGAGACATAGCAAAAGCCTAGGTGACTGAGGGAGGGTGGTGGTACCCTCAAAAGAAATAGAAATGTTAGGAAGAAGGGAAGGAAATAATAATGAGCTCACTTTTGGACATATGTTTAACACCCAGTTCTTTGTGTCTAATAGGTCATTGGAGATTGGAGTCTGGAGGTTAAGAAAGAGCTTAGGACTAGATAAGTAGATTTGAGAGCCATGTACATAGAGATCATAATTGAATCCATAGGAACTGATGAGATAACCAAGTGAAGTAGTATAGAGGGAGAAGAAAAGAGTATCCAGGAAAGAACCTTGGTGGGGGGAACCAGAGTTATTGGGCATGACTTATGTGAAGATCCAGCAAAGAAGACTGAGAAGGAGTAGTCATACAGGTAAGAGGAGAACCAGGAAAAAGTAGTATCACAAAAAACTACAGAAAACAGAGTATCAATGAGAAAAAATTGAGTTACAGTGCCAGAGGCTATAGAAAAATCAAGAAGGATGAGAATTGAGAAAAGGCCATTAGATTTGGAAATTAAGATATCATTAATATTTTTGGAGAGATCGGTTTGGGTTGAATGATGAGGTTCAAAAGCCAGAGCATAGAGAATAAAGGAGAGAGTGAGAAGAAAGGACAGGGAGGTACCTACTGAAGACAGCTTTCCCAAAGAAACTGGCCATTAAAGGGAGAAGAAATATGGAATGATAGGTATCAGAGATCAATGGACCAAAGGAGATATTTTTTAAAGGATGAGAGAACATGAGCATGTTTGTATACGGTAGGGAATTGGTCAAGGAAAGATTGAAAATAAGTGAAAGAATGAAGGTAATTAAAAGGGCAATTAACTGGAGAAGATGGGATGAAATTAAATCATTTGTATGGGGAGAGGGGTGTCAGAGGTATGACTCTAATATCAGCACTCTCTCAGTTCAGGTTAAATTATACTTGTAAGGATAATGGTGTTCTTTGAAAAGAAAAGGCAAGGTGAGATGAAAGGTACATTTGGTGGAGGAAAAATAATGATATGAAACTTAAGATCCTTAAAATCAAGGACGGTTTTGTTTTTGCCTCAATATTGCCAACACTTTAGCATAGTGCCTAGAACATATTAGGCAATTTATCAATCAAAAACTAATGTAAGATGACCTTTTACGATCTTGTTAACCCTTAATTTTGCTAAATTTCACTAGTTGTTCCACACTGAAGCCAGTGTGAGAGGGTAATATTACAGCCATTTATCATGAAATAAAATTTTCCCCTTCAAAAAAAAGAAGAGAAAATAAAATTGTTTTCCTACCTTTAAATAAATTGCTATTTTTCAAAATGAAATATCTACTAGGCTACCTATTCTTGTTGAAATATGGTGCTTTTTTTTTCTTTTTTGCTATTGATATGACAAAAATAAAATATACCAGTATTTGTGGTATACTTTTCATAATCCAAATTTTCACACACACTTAAAAAAAGTAGCCAATAAAAAGTAATTTGAGCGTTTATGCGATCTAAGAATGAGTCTCTAACACACCCACAGCTACATTAAATCTCAAAGCAGATTTGAATTTTGATCAAGTAAAATTACATTACTGAAATGATAACATCCTCAAGGTGAGACCTAAACTAAAAATGAAACTTGGGAACACATATGGCACAATAGTGACACACAAACCAATAAAGTACCAGATTCTTTCTCACATAGGAGAGCGGATGATGTGGTCTTTAGGTATTCACAAGCAGCACAGAACTTAAACTGAGAAGATCTTAATTGTTTTTCCAATGTGCTTTTTTTCTGAGGATAAATTTATATCAGGAATTCATTGGCTTCCTAGGATGCATCATTTTATAGCTGAGGTATCTGAGTGTAATGACTTGCTAAAGGTCACATAGACATGACCAGAATTGGAGATATAAAGGAGAAAATGTCTAATATTCTGGGAGCTTACTAACTCATCTAAGGCATGGTGTCTATTATGCTAAAGCTGATAATGCTGCCCTAAGGTCTGGGAAACAAAATGAATGAAGTGTTGGCACTTACAATGGCCTGTGGAAATAATTGAGAAAAAGCACAAACGTTTTAGCTTGCACTGATAGCTGGTGGTAGAGTGAATAGCTTTCTGGGCTTAGAGTTATGAAGACCTGAGTTCAAATTTGCCCTCAGGCACTTACTAGCTGCATGACCCTGGACAGTTCACTTAATCTCAGTTTATCTCAGTTTCCTAATGTGTAAAATCAGGAACCTACTTCCCAGATTTATTGTAAGGATCATATAAGATAATATTCATAAAAAGTGCTTGACACTATATAAATGTTAGTTATTATTATTGTTTTTATCAAAATGCACTCAAATACTGGTAATTCCTGATCAAATTAGTGTTTCTATTGAGAATGAAAGATAAATAATGCAGTGCTCTGAATTAGCAGTCAATGTTGTGTCAGTGTTCAGTCAGTGTTCAGAGAACATTCTACCAATCATTCTTTAAAAAATACAATAATCATTTTTATGTATAAAACATAGCACTAAGTTCTAGGGGATGATTAGAAACTGTAGACAAGAAATAATTCCTTCCATTATCCTACTTACCAACTGTTAGAAAAGAAAGACATAAATATAGATTACAATAATATACAAACTTATATAGTATATTAGAGAATGACTAAAAATACTGTGTGAGGATTGATGTGCCAGGTCTTTATGACAGAGGCAAGATATTATAGATGAGGCAAAGTTTTAATTTCAAAAGGTGGCTTTTTTTCTTCCTTTCTCCAGAATGTATGACATTGAATGCGCTCTCTCTGTCTCTCTGTCTCTGTCTCTGTCTCTCTTTCTCTCTCTCTCTCTCTCTCTCTCTCTCTCTCTCTCTCTCTCTCTCTTCTCTCTCTGTCTTTGTGTGTGTGTGTGTGTGTGTGTGTGTGTGTCTTTCCACACATAGTTGGGTAAAGAAAATGTGCCCAATATTGGGACCAATAATTGCAGCAAGACAAAAGCTCTTTAATAATATTTCTCTGCCATCGCTACTGTATGTGTATATAACTGTGAACATCATTTTTTTAAATTAAGTACAAACAAATGTAATTTCATACACTAAAGCTAGTATTTATTGAAGAAATTATTAGCAATATTTATTTGTATTTTAGGACAACAGTATTTTTCAGTTATGGATGAGTGCTTAAATTTAGGCAGAATAGATAAAAATACTGGTGACAATACAGCAGAGTCTTCACTACCAGGTTGTAGTACACCTAAATTGACAAGAAAAAGAAAATATGTCAAATCATTTTTGCCATACGGATTTACTTCTAATAATGATGATGATGCGGAAAAAAACTGTTTAATTTGTAATGGAGTTTTGGCTGTGGAGAGCATGAAACCGGCCAAACTAAAATGACATCTTAATACCAAGCATGCAGCATACTGCAATAAACCGAAGGAATATTTTAAATGACTTTTAAAATCTTCAAATAAAGAAAAACAATGTTTTGGGAAATTTGTTACTGCCAGCAAAAAAAGTATTTACTTACATCTTGCAAAACTTCTTATTTAATTGCAAAAACTAAAAAGCCCTATGTGACAGAAGATCTCATGTTACTTGCCATTATTAAAACATCAGAAATAGTTCGTGGGAAAAGTATGGGGATAAAAATCATAAAATTCCTGTTTTGAATGATACTGTTTCCAAAAGAATTTCTGAAGTTAGTAATGACCAATTATAGCAGCCTGTTACAAGGTTTAAGGGTAGCCCAAAGTTTGCAGTTCAGTTAGATGAAACAACTAATGCTTCTAACATGGCATAGTTGTTACTTTATATAAGATAGGTTTGTGAAGGAAGAATACATGAGAAATTGCCATTTTGTCACCCTTTGGAAGGGTACATAAGAGGGGAAGATATATATGCTAAAGTCAATTTTTTCACAAATTCAGGTTTACACTGAAAAAAATGCATTGGAGCCTGTATGAACAATGTTGGAGCAATGATGGGTGAGAATGTTGGATTTGTAGCAGAAGTTAAAGCAAAGAACACATCACTTTTATTCACTGTATGATCCACTGGGAGGCACTTGTAGCCAAAACAAAAACAAAAACCATATCACTGGAGTTAGATGTTCTGCTTTGAGATACTATTAAAATCATTAACTTTATTAAAAGCCATGCCTTTAATAGTCATTTGTTTTCAGATCTTTGCAGAGACATGGACTTCCATTAAAAAAGCTTATTACTACATTCAGAGGTAAGGTGGGTCTCAAGAGGATGAAGTTTAAACATTAGTGAAACCGAAAGACGAAGTTGTTATCTTTTTGATGAGCAGAAATCTGATTTTCTTAATTTTTTTCATAATAACTTATAGCCTTCAAAACTGTGTTATTGTCAGATATTTAAAAAAAACTCGATTTAAACATGTCACTTCAAGTTTAAAAAATTGTAATATATTTCTGTTAAAAGATAAAATTGAAAGTTTTAATAATAAAGTAAGCATATGGAAGAATAGAGTGGAAAGTGGTTCTTTAGAAATGTTTGAAGCTCAAAAAAAATCCAGAAATGTTTGCAGCTACAGATGATTTTATAATTGAAAATAACCTTCCCACAAATTTAATCATAAGAGTTATAATTGATCATCTGAAGTGCCTGCAGACACAATTTCAAAAATTCTTCCCTTCAAATTCTGATTCTAAAAAACTGAAATAAAAAACGTCAGTCATCTGCCATTAAAAGTTCCAGAAGAATTTGCCAAATTGTCAGGAGAAACAGGTTTAAAACTTGGGTTTCTGGGAGCAGCTAGGGGGCACAGTGAATCAAATCTGGCCTCAGACACATAGCTAGCTGTGTGACCTTGGGGAAGTCACTTGACCCCATTGCCTAGCTCCCCCCCAAAAAAAAATGGGTTTAGAAGTCATTAAATGAATTTTGACTTGGAATTAGGACAGAATTTCCAACAATTTCTGAAGTGGCCCTAAACATACTTCTGCCTTTTTGCATTACATATTTATGGAAAGCAGCATTCTCAGCACTGAAGATAATAAAATCAAAATATTGATTAACTCTAAACAATGTTGAAAGTGCTCTGTGTTCTGCAGTACCAAATATTCTGCCAAGATTTAATTCTTTATGTAAAAATAAATAAGCACATCCATCTCATTGCTATGCAAATTTGCTATCCTCCTTAATAAATGATAAAATTATGTGTATACTAAAGAATTGTTTTAAAATAAATTTTTTTATTATTTATTTTCAGTAAATGTTCGATTTGTATACCTATTTTACATACCTATGCCCCAGGTCATGTAAAAATTTCTTGAACAAAAAGGGGTCAAGAAGTCCTGCTATAGAAAGCTATATAAATGCTTATTCCTTCCCCACATCCTCCTTCTCCAGGAATTCTCTCTCACTTCTGATTATTTACTTCTCAAACCTCCCTTGTAAAGTTTTTATAACACCTTAATCTTTTGATCATTGTTTTCAACTGATGATTCTAGAATTTCTGACTAACATGTTTTTCAAAATCCTTTCTACACTTTTTTTTTGATTGGGGAATATGATATTTAAGTATTCTACTGCATATACTAGCTAGATAGTATGTTTTTCTGCAAACTTTCAACAGCTTTCTCAAGTTATTTCTGTAATGGTGGCACTTGATCTTGCAGGTAATTCTTTAAACTTGTTCTCTGATAGTTAATACCATATGGCCAATTACACCAATATTGACCATGATGCCAATGACAACAGTTGGCACATATATTGCTGTACATTAATTTTGACATTTAAAGAAAAATCTGCCAAACATGGTGGAACAAAGTGTTTGTTTATAACAGATGCAGCAGAATTAATTTTTTAAAAATTATTATCTCTTGATTTGCTTGTTCTGCTAATTGGATTCATATTGTTGGACTTAAAATGGGTTTGCTGGAATTCTGGACTAAATATGTCTTTCCTTTTCAAAATCAATTGAGTTAGTACCATTTTTTATAATTAGAGATATGTGTCTATAATATAATTAAGCATCAGTTATAAAGTTGGTGCTAATAAATTTTTAGAGATATTAAGGTCTCCTTAGTTTTATCTTTTATCTAGGCTGAAGGATGAAGCTATTTTTTGTGTATGGATTATCCTGTACTAGTTGATAAGGTTGTTATTGTTGGACTTCAAATTGATTGTATTATTGACAAGTAGTTGTTATGAAGCCTTCATAACTGCTAATCTGTTTCCAGTGTTGTTATGATACAGTTCTGGCACACAATAGAAATATTAACCTGATCAGTCCATTTCATGAACACTTGCTCTTTGTCCTTGGAAGTGATCAATGCCATCTGCACTGAAATATTTCTGATAAGTAAGGTATTGGTGTGGTGTTTTGTTTGTTTGTGCATTGTTGTTCTGATGTATATTGCCTTGTGGACAGCTGGGTGGTGTAATGGATAGATTGTGCTAGTCTAAAGTCAAGAAAACTCATCTTCCTGAGTTTAAATCTGGCCTCATACTCTTACTAGCTGCGTGACCCTGGACAAGTCACTTAATCCTGTTTGCCTCAGTTTTCTCATCTGTAAAATGAGCTGGAGAAGGAAACAGCAAACCACTCCAACAGCTTTGCCAAGAAAACCCCAAATGGGCTCATGAAGAGTCAGACACAACTGAAATGACTAAATAACAACAGCAACAATAAAGTATCATATTGAGATCTTGTGGTACTAAAATAGGATCAGCACTTTATCCACTGTCCTCTGTGTAAAACTTGCCATCACAATGATTTCAAGCAAGATGAGTCTTCACTTCGATATTTCCCCATCTGTTCCTTAGATTCACATAGTTTCACCACACTGGTTGTGATGCAAACCCAATCAATGATATCACCAGAGTCCACTTGGCCAATATTTCAGGGTTCCTTCCAGGCCTCACAGCTGTTATGGTAGTCTCCACACAGAGTCCCTGGTTGTCATTCACTTACTTTGCTATCTCCTTCTCCTCAAAACACAGATAATAGATTCAAGTTTGAAGTGGCTATTTTGATTTTTGTCATTGTTGTTATCATCATTGTTAATGATAGAGTGGATTATGTGCTGGACTTGGCATCAAAAAGAAGGGTGCCTGGATTGAAATCCTCTCTCAGATACTTATCATATGGACAACTCACTTAATCTTTTTGACTCTCACTTTCTTTATTTTTAAAAATGGAGATTATATTAACACCTACTTCCTTGGGTTGTGAAACAGTGTATACTCTAAAGTATTATGTAAATGTGAGTCATTATTATTATTATTATTAATTCTGCATAAAGAATTACAGAGCTACAGGATTACAGATTTAGAACTGAAAGGCAATGCTGTGGATTGTCAAGTCTTATCCATTCATTTTACAGTTGAAGAAGCTGAGATACAGAAAGGTTAAACGCCTTTCACAGGTTTACCTAGCCAGTTAAGTCTATTCTATATTCTAACTATAACATTAGCATAGACTTTGTGTAAACTTGGTTTGTATCCCATATAATACCTGATGTATTACAGTGATAAAAGCAGCCTATAAGCCAAATCATATGCTATGGTACTTGATAAGGATCCATGCTAAAGAATTTATTTATAAGTTGAACAAAAGATTTCTCTAGGTTCCATTCCCTTATTTGTCCTTATGTGTTATGTAAAGCATTGAAATGCTGAACCATCAGGCAAGACTTGTGCAAGGCATAATTGTTAATCACAATCCCAGACAAAGAATGGGAAAAGAAGTGCTCTGGCCTAGTTTAGTGAGGCTTTTACTGAGATCAATGATGTTAAAAGGTCTCTTTCTAGCAAGCCTGACTCACAGGAATGTAATTAGCGCCTGAAATGTCATCTTGAGCCCTGAAACTATCTACCTACGGAAACTATCCATCCATCTATCCATCCATATACATATATGTATATGTATAGATGTATGTATATGTACATACATATTTGTTTATTTGTTCCAGGTGGTGGATAGGGAGGAGACAGAGAGAGAGCTTGAAGCATTAACACTGGTTACATAGCCAGGGAATTATCATTGCGCACACCTCCAGAAAAATAATTATTATCAACAGATAAATAATCAGGATGAATGTAAATTTTGCCAAATAATATACTACAAATGAATAGATACTATCAGTCCTTAGTTCAAGCCATTTTAGACCTTCCCACTAGGTCATTACTTTGTAGATAGGTGTTTAGAATATTCTAAGGGAAAAAATGGTGATTTTGGTATTATGATGAAAATCATTCACAAGTTTATTTTATATTATCAACCTAGCCACAGAGGATTCTACTACTCAAAACCATAATTCATACAATGTTAAAACTTGAAACTTATTGGTAAATGTGCTGTGAAGTACAGGTTTTTAAGTTCAACTTTGTGTGCT
Organism: Phascolarctos cinereus; assembly: GCF_003287225.1. Taxonomy (NCBI): domain Eukaryota; kingdom Metazoa; phylum Chordata; class Mammalia; order Diprotodontia; family Phascolarctidae; genus Phascolarctos; species Phascolarctos cinereus. The sequence continues at coordinate 200,696,547 of NW_027556180.1, read as the reverse complement.
TAAAAGAAACATCCTTTACTATTTTCATTAAAAACAGGCTTTTAGCAATCATCTTATCTAACTGAGAATGCTTTGTTTACAAATATCAGGAGAAATCTGAGAATATAGCGTGCCAAAATGGCCCTTGCAATGGAAATTGTTGAAGACAAGATAATAAGCCCGAAGAAAAAAGGCTAGGTTACTAAGATAGTTAGAATAGACAAGAACATGATAGAAACGAATACTACCAAGATCAGGTATTATCTAATTATCCACTTCTTCTGCATGATTTGCTTCATCTTCACAACTTTTTGCTCCTTTACAAATGGCAAATACTAATATTTCCACTCTATAATTGGGAAAGCCAAGGCAAGATTTCTAAATTACTTGCTCAAGGAAACAAAGTGACTCAGCTGGAGCTGAGAATAGGACCCAGGTGCTGAGACTTAAATCCAATTGTCTCAACAAAAGTGAAATCTAAATAGGGTAACAGAAAAACAGGCAATTATTTGAGAAAGTGCTCATGTATCTGTGAAGAATATCAATGCCTAGTACATGTGGCCATTCCACTTAACAAAACCCTCTCTGAATATAATTTAGATAGTAACCATTCAACAAAACTATACCAGTGACATCATAGGAAAACACCCCAAACAGTTCAATAAATGATATAATCTCATGATTTACTTTGTTGTAAGTCTTTTATAAAGAATAAAAATCAAGGGAATTAAGCAGAAGCAGAAATTTAAATTGACATACTCGGGCTCAGATATTTCTTCAAGAGAAGTATAATCTTTTATAATTATTGGTAGGTTCTATAACTATATTATTGAAAGTGATAATTTCTTAATACAACAGAATTTTAGAGATGGAATGAGACTTAGAGATGACTCAGGTTATCCCTTCTCTTCTTATTTTAGCAATATTAATATTCTTTGGCATCAACAAACGGTAACGTTGGTTTTGTTTGTTTGTTTGTTTTGTTTTTTGCATCCCACCTTTGGAAAGACTTATACATTTCAGTGATTAAGCAAACCTTTGGATAGTTAAAAGTTAATCCCCACCTGAGGTGGTAATTTTTAAGTTGAGAGGACAGTAAACGCAAACCAAAATCCAGGCCTGATTGATGCTATGGTGTCTAATGAGTATCAAAATCTAAAGGACAGTCAACCAAAGAAAGACCATTTTCAATATGCTCACATACTATTATCAGTAACAAAATAGAAGAGGGGTGAGAGAAGATTTTATTATCAACATTATATGTAATTGCAAAAACACTCAAACTAAGAGCAATCTAAATGTAAAACAATAGGCACATGATTAAATAAATTGTAGCATATTAATGTTATGGAATACTATAATGTCATTAAGACTAACAAGTATGAAACACACGCGCACACACACACACACACGTATATAACCTGTGAAGACCTTTTGGAAATAATACAAAATGAGAAAAGCAGAACTAGAAGAATAGAGTACATACAATGACCATAAAATAGGAAAGTGGAATGAGGATGAATGTTCTTCTGATCATAATGGTGATGTGAAAGATCAGAGACAAGCTCAGCTCACTGATATTATATCCAAAAAAATCTGAAAGAGATGGCAGAGAGACTAATGATGACGCAAATCAAAAAGAAGCTGAAGTTAGCTCCTTCATACAGCAGGTAATAGAACCGTTCTAAGAAGTCAGCATGAGCTTAGTAAACATAGAAGATGAAAGAGGCAGGGAATATGTCCAATAATCATTAATCTAGCTGTTACAAATAAACCAAAAAGATTCTGGTTTGTAATATTTTGAGGATCTCATGCCAGTATCTCTAAATTTTCACAAGAATCAAAGATAGGTGGAGAAATGGACAAAGTGTGGGGTCTGCAGTCAGGAAGACTCATCTTTATGAGCTCAAATCTAACCTCAAATAATTACTAACTCTGTGACCATCAGAAAGTCACTTAATTATGAATTCCTTATCTCTAAAATGAGAAGGAAATGGCAAACTGTTCCATTGCCTTTGCCAAGAAAGCCCCAAACGGGGTTAGAGAGAGTTGGATGTGCCTGAACAACTGCAGCTTTTGCATACAATTTGTCCCAACAGACTGGAATCCTAAATTTAATTTTTCAGGGTAAATGAACGTACTTAAATTAGCAAAAACTTATCAGAACCTCCCAGCTTTTGTGAATGAAGGGCCGTGGGATTCAGTAAAGTAGCTTATTAGGCCACTCATAGATATAGTAATTTTCCAGTCAGGCCTTAAATTTTTAAAGATATTACCTATGGATAGTTACTTGCTGGATACCACATACAAAGCGGCAGTAACAGAGAGGCAAGACTTTGGGACTCCAAATTTTACATTCCTTTTACATCCTAAATAAGGGCATATTATAAATACACATTATCCTACTCTACCCTCTCCTTCAACTCTTTTCCATACTTCTGAATTTTCTATGACCTGACCCACGTGTGGCTACTTCCTTAGAGAAGATCCATATTGTGAAGGGAAGAAGTATGAATCTGAATGATTGTAGCTAGGTATGGGCTTCTTCAGTCAATGATGTTACAAGTGTTCTGTTGGGTAAATTAATCCAGTTCTCTTGTTAAAGACTTCAAGCTTCTACTTGTAGTGGTGACTCATAAGGTCTCACCAGAGTCTGTCTAAACATAGAACTGGTTCAGATCTTTTTTTTGGAAAAGGGAAAAAAAAGTATTTCTTAGTAGCTTACTTTCTAATAGAGGAGACAATAAGCAGATCTATATGCATATGTAGAAGAAATATAAAGAGAATAAATATAAAAAAATAAAAATGTTTAACACAAGTTAGTTTATGAAAGGGGCAGTAGCAGTTGAGGTGACTGAGAAAGGCTTTATGTAGAGGTGATTCTTTTTTTTTTATTTTTGGTGAGGCAATTGAGGTTAAGTGACTTGACCAGAGTCACACAGCTAGTAAGTGTTATGTGTGTCTGAGGCTGGATTTGAACTCAGGTCCTCCTGACTTCAGGGCCCATGCTCTAGCCACTGCACCACACAGCTGTCCCCATGTAGAGTTGATTCTTGAGCTGTAACTTCAGAGGAGAGGAATTATTTGAATCAGAGGTGAGAAGATAGTTTATTCCTGGCGTGAAAGACGGCTAACGTAAAGGCAGGGAGATGGAAGATAGTGTCATGTGTAAAGGCAGAGAATTTAAGTTTGGTTGAATCATAGAACATAGGAAAGGAAATAATATATAATGATCTGGAAATAAAAGTTGGGGATAGGTTATAAAGGATTTTAAAAGTTATACAGAAAACTATATTTTATTCTAGAAGCAACAGAAAGACACCAGAGTTTATTCAGTAGAGGATGGTTATGGTGAGACCTGCACTTAAGGAAAATCACTCTGGCATCAGTGTTTATGATGGACTGGCATAGAGCAAAGGTTGGGGCAAGGAAACCAATTAGTAGGCCATTGCAATAATCTAAGAGAAAAAAGATGATGGCCTGAACTAAGTTGCCAGCTCTGTTCCAAGAGAGAAGAGGATAGGTGTGAAGGATATTTCAGGTGTAAAAAAATGCAAGATTTGCTGACCAATTAGATATGTGAAGCAAAACACTGAGGAACTGAAGATAATACAGATATTGCAAGCGTGGGAACCTGGAACAATAATGATATCTTCTACAGAAATAAGGAAGATTGGGAGAAGGGTGGATTTTAGGGAGAAGATAATGAATTTTGTTTTGAATACATTGATTTTTATAGGTACTCACAGATGGATAAGCTCTGTGGGTCACCCAAAGAGCTACATGGCTCAAGTTCTTCATACACTTGTTTTTTCTTGCATGGATGGTTTGATGAAACTATTTGGATTGGCTAAGGATATCATTTAAGAGGCTCTACAGTAATGATTCTTAACCTGGAGTTTGTAATCTTGGGGTTTTTTTAAAATTTTTTTTGATAATTGTATTTCAATACAATTTGTTTCCTTTGTAATGCTATTTTTAAATAAACTTTGCAATTACAAACATTATTCTGAAAAGGGTTCCATAAGCTTTATCAGATTGTCAAATACCAAAAGATACAAATGACACTAAATATGCAAGTGATACAAAAAAGTTAAGAATCCATGATCAAGCTCCTAGGACTTGATTTAATCAGCAAACATTTGGGGAAAGTAAGAATTCATGGGAAATCTCTCTTCAGCTTGGTCTCTGCCCTGGATCTCCTACACAAAGTGGTAAACTACTTTATCTAGCATATGTCCCCCTTTTGTTAATGCTCTGCTTGAGACTGATTAGAGAGACATCAAACATGGTTATCTATCTTTCATTGAATCTCAAATAGTCTTGGCATGTGCATTGGGACAATTTATTGGAGGTGATGTTTTAATTTAAGGTGATGTTTTGTCCTTTCAAAGTAATTATTTATATTTCACAGTCAACAAATAGTAAGCACACTTGTATCTTCTATTTACTCTCTCTTCCTATGAATTGTGAAAGGGTAAAGAAATGTCACTTATGATAGCCCGCTTCTTCCCTTTTAATGTCTTTATAAGGAGTCCTTTATGTATGTGTAGATTATTATTACAAAATGTTATGCATATAGAAAAGTAGATACATGGATTAGTAATTGTTGGTGTTCCTTTGGCTAAATCTTTTTTTACTAATGATTTGAGGTAACCTCTCCCACTGTCATGACTAGCATCCTCCCCTGCTTTAAGATACATCCACCGTTGCCCTTATTTATTATTAGTGAACTTAAAATACAAATTTTCTGTGCATTGAGTCTGCTGTAGTTATATTCCCATTTTTGTTTTCTTCAGTTCCATTTCCACTTCTCTAGAAACACCCCAGTGGCTATCATGTTAAAGTCTAAATGTGTTAGACTCCAGTGTCCTCAATGGCGAAAATGAGTTCTTATAAAAACAAATATTGAAAGTTTGTTTCCATCTTCAGGCTATTTGTTGTCTTTCTCTAATTTCCTTCTCAAATGTTATGGCTTTTGTTTAGTTTAGTCTCTTGCCAAGATTTCTTTGAATTGATTTTTCACTCAACTGATTATGCCTCATTTTACAACTGATTTCACAAACAAGGTCATCCTAAATTGCCCTTGTTTATCATATCTCTATATTTGGCATGTAAATCAATTATCTGTTTATTATTGTAGCTTGTTCTTTTGTTCTCATTATGGCAATTACTTTACATAAGTTAAAATTTTGTACAAGATTGTTATGATTGGTATCAATGTTCTTTCCTTCTTCCATTTCCCTTTTTTGAAAATAACTTGTTTTAAAAGGTCATTTTGGAATTTTCTTTTTAATTGTATGGCATATATATACACACATACACATTAAAATACTATACATACAAAATATATGTATATACATATATATATATTCACACATATATACATATATACAGATACATACACACACACACACATGCACACGTATATGTGCATAGCTAGGTGGTGCAGTGGATAGAGTGCTGGGTCTGGAGTCAGGAAGACTTATCTTCCTGAGTTCAAACCTGGTCTCAAAGACTTACTGTTATTATTCTTACTTATATGATTCTGGGCAAGACATTCAACCCTATTTGCCTCAGTTTCCTCATCTGTAAAATGACCTGGAAAAGGAAATAACAAACCACTTTGCCAAGAAAACCCCCAATGATATGACTCAAAATGACTAAACACAGTTATGACTACTATCTGTGTTTTTCTCTCCATCCTTTTTTCCTCCATTTATGTTTCTCTCTCTCCTTTCTCCCTTTCACTCCTCACTAGAGTTTTACTTTTGACTACCACCTCCCTCAATCTGCTGTCCCTTCTATTAGCCTCTCTGTTTTCTTTCCCCTCTCTCCTCCTACTTTTTATAGGGTAAGTTAGATTTCTATATTTAATGGAGTATGTTATTCCCTCTTTGAGCCAAATTCAATGAGACTAAGGTTCCAACAATGCTCATCTCCCTTCCTTTTTTCTCTCTACTGTAATAGGTTGTTGGACCTATTCACGTAGTGTAATTTACCCTTTCTGCCTCCTTTCCTCTTCTCCCAGTACAATCCCTTTTCACCACTTAATTAGATTTTTTATCAGCTCATCAAAGGCAACACACCCACACCTCTGTCCACATATACCCCTTCTAAATGTCATAATAAAGATACAATTCTCAAGAGTTACAAGTATCCCCCATGTAGGGATGTAAATAGTTTACTTTTATTGAATAGCATTTTTTTTTCTTTCCTGTTTATCTTTTTATGCCTCTCTTGAGTCTTGTATTTGAAGATCAAGTTTTCTGTTGAGCTCTGGTCTTTTCATCAGGAAGGTTAGGAAGTGTCCTATTTCATTGAATGTCAATTTCCTCCCCTGAAAGATTATGGTCAGTTTTGCTGAACAATTGATCCTTGGTTGTAGTTCAAGGTCCTTTGCCTTCTGGAATATCAAGCTTCAAGGTCCTGTGTAATCCTGACTGTGATGCCATGATATTTAAATTGTTTCTTTCTGGTCATTTACAGTATTTTCTCCTTGATCTGAGCATTCTGGAATTTGGCTGATTGGAATTTCTCTGCATTTTCAATTTGAGATCTCTTTCAGGAGACGATCAATGGATCCTTTCAATGACTATCTTGTCTTCTGGTTCTAGGATATCAGGGCAGTTTTTGTTGATGATTTCTTGAAAAATGTTGCCCAGCTGCCCAGAAAATGCTGCCCCAGAAAAATGTTTTTTTGATCATAGCTTTCAGGTAGACCAATAATTCTTAAATTCTCTCTCCTAAGATCTATTTTCCAGGTCAGTCATTTTTTCCAATGGGGCATTTTACATTTTCTTCTATTTTTTCATTCTTTTGATTTTAATTATTTATGTCTCATAGAGTCATTAGCTTCCACTTGCTCAATTCTAATTTTTAACAAATTGTTTTTTTCAGTTAGCTTTTGTACCTCTTTTTCTATTTGGCCAATTTTACTATTTAAGGAATTGTTTTCTTCACTGCACTTTTTTTTCCCATTTGGCCAATTGTGTTTTTTAAGGAATTGTTTTCTACAATCAACTCTTGTCCTTCCTTTTCCAAGCTGTTGGCTCTCTCTTGCATATCTCTCATTTCTTTCCCCAATTTTTATTCTAACTGTCTTATCTGACTTTTTAAATCCTTCTTGAGCTCTTCCAAGAAGGCTTTTTGGGCTTGAGACCAGTTCATATTCCCTTTTGGGGTCTGGTCACTGGAGTATGCTTGCTTACCTGGGAGGTTTAGTTGTTGGAGGATGCCTTCCCACCTAAAGTTGCACTGAAGCAGTGGGAGGTTCACCTGCTGGAGGACTCCAGGCTGTTGGCGCAAGTAGTGGTTCTCCGAACTGGAGTCTGCCAGTTCCCTTGGCTATGCCAACACACCCAGGGGTCCTGATGTTGGCACTTCTCTGCTCCACCACCCTGGGACTCGGGATCTTCCACTGGTTTCTTGAGGTGGGGCTTGCTGCTGGCTTGATGAGATTCTTCCTGTCCTGTACTGCTATCCTTCTACCAGAGTGAGAGGCACCTTTCCCATTAATCCCCAAGCCTCCTGGGCTAAAAAACTGCTGCACTCTGTCTTTCTTCTGGTTCTGCTGTTCCAGGTTTTTTTCCTGGGGGTGATATTTTCTGGTTTTTTGGAGGTCAGTAAGGGAGGGTGAGCGGCTTACTGCTTACTCTGCCATTTGTCTCTGTTGGAACTACTTAGCTAAGTAAAACTTGGGGGCAAATGAACAGAGTAGCCCAATCTTTAAATAAACCCAAGAACACAAACTAATGGTGTAAAAACGCCCTATTTTACAAGAACTGGTAGGAAGACTGGAATGTAGTACAGCTAAAACAAAGTTTAGACTACACTATTACATTATTCACTAAACTGAGCTTTGAAAAATCAAACAATGTAAATAGAAAATCATGTAACAAAACAAATTAATTAAAGAGATACTTTTCATAGCTATTAGAGGGAGAAATAATAACCAGACAAAAGATATAAGTAATCACAAAAGACAAAATAGAAAAAAATTATCATTTAAAATAAAAATATTTTTACACAAATGAAATAAATATAGCTATGAGATAAAGTAATGATCAGGCAAAAATGTTTATGTTAAACATCTCTGAAAAAGGCTTTCCATTCAAATTATATTGGAAGTTGAAGCAAACATATGAAATTAAGAAAAATTCTCAAATTTGAGACATGACCAAAAAATATGAAGAAATAGCTTTCAAATGAAAAAAGGTAAGCTATCAACAACCATGCAAAATGCTCTAAATGACTAATACAAAGGAAAGGCAAATTTATATAATTTTGAATTGTATCAATTGAAATGTATCAATTAAATTAGAAAAGATAAGAAACAAATAGCCAATGCTGAAGAGATTGAGAGACAGTAGGAAGACTGACGTATTGTTGGTGTAGCTATGAATTGATTGAAACATTCTAAAATCCAATAAAAAAAAAAACTGTTCAGACCATTTAAGCCCACAGTCTAATCAAGTGCATGTACCTGAAGCAGGTCAATTACCTATAAAAAGGTCACATTTATACCAAAATATTCATAGCAAAAAATAACGGAAACAAAGTAAGTACCCATCAATTGGAGAAATAGCTGAACAAATTTTAGCATAGCAATGTCATGGGATACTATCATACTCTAAAGAATTATGTTATGTATGTATGTATCATATAAATATGATGTATTCTGAGAAAAATGGGAGCCCTATTATGAACTAATGTAGAATGAATAAAGCAGAATAAGGAAAAGAATATGTACAATGACTACAGTATTGTAATTAAGTACAATAGGAAACAACAGAATTCAGATCAATGCAATGAATACTATTGTTTCCAGAGCACAAATGCTAGAACACATTTCTTCTTTACCACAGTGACTATGAGTACAGAATGCTATATATATTTTTTCCATCATGTTTGTAGTATTAGATGATTTTCTTTAGCTATTTTCAGTAAGGATAATTAATATGGGATGGACATTATTAGCAAGTAATTATTCTACTAAAATAATAATAATAATAATAATAATAATAGTTAATAACAAAAACAAGCATTTAGATAACACTTAGTATGTAACAGGCACTGGCTAAAGCTTTGCAATTATTATCTCATTTTATCCTTACAACAACTCTAAGAGATAGGTACTATTATTATCCTTATTTTATAGATGAGGAAACTGAGGTAAACAGAGGTTAAATGATTTACCCAGGGTCACACAGCAAGTAAATGCTTTAGACTAGATTTGAACTAAGGTCTTCCTGGGGCCCAGCACTCTAACCACTTCACCACCTATCTGTCCAAATAACATCAACAAAACATTTTTAAAAGGAAACAGAATAAAGAGCCAGCGTGACTTCTTCAAAAGCAAATTATATCAAACTAACCACTTGCTAAATGTGTAGTATACTTGTTTTGTTGTTGAATCATTTTTCAGGCATATCTCACTTCCTGTGACCCCATTTGGGGTTTTCTTGGCAAAGATACTGGAGTATCATTTCCTTCTCCAGTTTCTTTTTCACAGATGAGAAACTTTCTCAGGGTCACACAGCTAATAAGTGTCTGAGATTTGAACTCATGAAGAGAAGTCTTTCTCACTCCAGGCGTGGTACTTTATCCATTATGCCAACTAGCTTTTAGTAAAGCATTTGATAAAATCTTCAATTCCATTCTTGTGGACAAAATGCAGAGAAAGAAGTTTGAAAACAGTATGGTTCTAGTTCTCAGAAATGTTCAACAGTGGAACACAAATTGATGTCAATTTAACAAAAGTTCTCTAATGAGGTACCCCAGAGTTCTGCCCTTGTCTCTTTTTTATTATCAATTACTTGGTTTAAGGCATAGATAGCATACTTATCAAATCTGAAGAAGACCCAAAGCTAGCAGGGAACAACAAATATGTCAAATTAAAGAGTCAGGGTTCAAAAAGATTTTGACAGTCCAGAACATCAGACAATAGATAATAATTCGATAAACATAAAGTGCCTACTATGTGTTAGGTGCTGTGCTAACCATTGGAGATATTAAGAAAGGCAAAAAACAGTTCCTAGTCTCAAGGAGATCATAGTCTAATAAAGAAAATGGTGTGTAAAAAATCTTTGGACAAACAAGTTATACATAAGATAAATTGGAAATAATAATAAAAAAGGAAGGCACAAGAATTATACAAGATCAGGAAAGGCTTCCTGTAGAAGGTGGTAGGGAGTAGAATTTTAGCTTGAACTTGAAGGAAGCCAGGGAAGCCAGGAGAAGGAGATGAGGGAGAGCATTTTTGGTATAAAGGATAGCCCTTGAAAATACCAAGAATCGGGGCAGCTAGGTGGCACAGCGGATAGAGCACTGGCCCTGAAGTCAGGAGGACCTGAGTTCAAATCTGGCCTTAGACCAAACACTTGACACTTACTAGCTGTGTGACCCTGGGCAAGTCACTTAACCCCCATTGCCTAAAAAAAAAATACCCAGAGTCAAGTAGTGGAGTGTTTTGTGTAAAGAACACCCTGGATACCAGTATCACTGAATTACAGAGCATGGTAAAGCACAAGAAGGCCAGAAAGACTGAAAAGGTGGTGTGGGGGGGCTGGTTATGAAGAGTTTTGAACACCAATGCTGCACAGAGAACTTCATATTTGATCCTGAAGGTGATAGGGAGCCACTGCAGTTTATTGAGTAGGGGAGTGACATGGTCAGGGCTATGCTTTAGAAAGATCACGAACAGTCAAGGGGAAGTTTGTACTAGAATGGCAAGTGACTTATGGAGAGGAAACCAAACAGGTTATTTCAATAGTCTAGGAATGACATGATGAGGGCTTGCACAAAAACAGTGACAGTGTCAGAGGAAAGAAAGGAGCATATTCAAGGGATATTATGGAGGTGATATCAACAAACCTTGTCAATAGATATGAAGTGGATAAGAGAGTGAGGAGTCAAGAATGACCCCAAAGTTGCAAACCTGGAAAACTGGAAGGATAGTGATACCCTCAGCAGTAAACTGAGTTATGAAGAGAAGTTGTGGAATTACGAAGATGGGAGAATTTGAGAGGAAAGACAAGGAGTTCAGTTTGGGGACTGAACTGTGGGACATCTTATTGGAGATGTCAAAAGACAGTTGAAGATGTAAGAATGGAGATCAGCTGAGAGTTTATGACAGGCTAAGTAAGGAAATTTGAGAATTATCCGCTTAGGGATGATAATTGAATCCATGAGAGCTGATGAGATAACCAAGTGAAATAGTATAGAGGATGAAGTGAAGAGGGCCCATGACATAACTCTGTGGCAAACCCACCATAAGTGGTCACATCTTGGATAAAGACCCAACAAAGAAAAATAAGGAGTGATCAGATAAAGAGTAGTGTCATGAAAATCTAGTGAGATGAAGGTATAAAGAAGAGGGTAATTAACAGTGTCAAAGGCTTCAGAGAGGTTAAGAAGAATGAGGATTGAGAAAAGGTAATTAGATTTGGCAATTAAGTCATTGTTAGTAATTTTGGAAAAAGCAGCTTAGGTTCTTGAGGACAGAAGCCAGACTACAGTGAGTTAAGAGAGTGAAAAGAGAGGGAGTGGAAGCACCTATCATGTATGGCTTTCTTAAAGTGTATAGCCACAAAGGGAAGAGAAATATGGGACAAAATCTAGAAGGGAAGGAAAGATCAAGTGAGGGAATTTGAAGATGAGGGAGACATGGGCAGATTTGTAGGCAATAGCAAGCAGCCAGTAAACAGGAAGAGATAGAAAATAAGTGAGAGAGTGGGGATGATTGAGGGAGCATTATGCTGGAGAAGACAAGATAGATTGTAATCACTTTTATGTAAAGAGGTTAGCTTTGGGAAGAAGGGCCACTTCTTCAAGTGAGACAGGAGTGAAGGTGGTAATAGGGGCAGAAGGCATTTGGGTGAAGTGAGATGAGGAGGAAGAGAGGATGGGGAGCTCTTTAGCAGATGAGGGTTTTTTTTGTAAAATTTGAGACAAAGATCTCAGCTAAGAGAGTAAGGCAGGAGAGCCATGGGATATTGGAGGAGAGTTGAAAAGATTTGGAATAGTTGTTTCCATGAGTTGGGATAGTGAGTTATTAAAGAGGTGTAAAAAGATTGTCTCACAGCAATGAGGGATGAGTAAAAGTTAAAAATATAAATTTTCAGTTGATTTGGTATAATTTTATGTTTTTCCTCAGCTTTATTCAGTAGCATATGAGTAAGTAAGAGTGAAGTCAGCAAGTAGTAGGAGTAATACAAGACTGAGGCTTGGCATGGTAAGATTGATGATACAATAAGGGAAAAAGAGACTCCAGAGATGAGTGCAGTGAAAAGTTGAAATGATTCACCACAGGTCAAGATGGGGAAGGGATTAAAATGTAGCTAGTGCAAGGATGATGGCCTATGAAAGAACTGAGGAGTCAAGGGATTGTAGGTCCCAGTGTAAAGAAAAGGTTTTAGAGTTATAAGGTAGATGTAGAGGTGGAATTACACTAGGTTATAAGATAAGGGAATTTCAGAGTTCATGAACACAGCAGTGATGTATTTGTAGGTGACGGCAAGATCAAGAAGATGACCGTTTTTATGTATGGCTGAGTGAAGTAGAGATTATGAGAAATGAGTAAGTTGAGGTGTTGATAGATAATGGTATTTGAGGGAGGATCAATAAGTATGTTGAAGTCCCCTGATATGAAGGTAAGAATTGAGGGGGAAAAGATACTGAATGCATGGAGGAAAGAAAGCAACTTTCCTGGAGGTGTTTACAATAGCTATCAGAATTTTGCTAATATAGTTAAAATGTAATATGCATAAATGCAAAGTATCAAAAATCAACTTCACAAGTTCATTGATGGGAGAGCATGACTGGACAGTTCATCTGAATAGTGCTAGTAAATAGAGGAGTCAGACTGAATCCTTCTGAATATCCAGTCAGCTTTCTACTATATCACAATGTATGTATTAGATTTGGTGAGAGAAAAGAAAAGAAAGCATGTAATCTATTGTTAATATTTTTAGCCTCTTAAAGCTTTTCCATATTTTAAACATTTTTAAACAAATTTCCCCTCCCTTATCATTAGATCTAGTCTTCTTGATAGGATGTCTCTTCTCAAGTGTTCTTTTATTTATTTTTATTAAGTACCTGGCACTTTGTTACATGCTGGGGATACAAAGGAAAGCAAAAACAATCCCTGACCTCAAGGAGCTTCTTTTCTTTTTCCCTTTTTTAATTAATGTTTTTATTTTATTTTTTCTCAATTACATGTAAAAACAATTTTTAACATCTTCTATACTTTCATGCTTTTTGAGTTCCAAATTCCCTTATAACCCTTCTGTCCCTTCCCCCCTCCTCAAGAAGACAAGCACTTTGATATGTATATATTATACATGTATAGTCATCAAGTGTTCTTGAAAAGATGCAAAGTCACAATGTGTTGTCAACAGGGTGCAGGCAGAGCAAGGTAGGCCCTTGACAGAGACCCTAAAGTAATTGTAAAACTAACTCATATGGTTTGGCATTGACATAAGGGGACAATTCCCTGGAGTTCCTGTAGCTTAAAGTAGACCCCTGTGGGGCTAGCAGCAAACTAATCTATATCCTTAAAGCATACCCTAAGAATTGTCAAAGTCTGGTGCCATTCATCTCTCATTTTTCTACCATCGTTTGACTTGATGTTGACTTTTTATTTTTTCAAATATGTGTGGGTGGGGTTATGGCATACACACACACAGCACTGCAGAAACAGAATATTAGGTTAAAAAATCTATAATACTACATATACCTTGGAGATTTTTTCTATTAATTAGAATTTTTAAAACTTCTTGAGTTTGGGGGTTTTTTTTAGTCCTTAAGGTTATCTGCTACATTCAGTAGGCAAAGCTGGTTTGCATTTGTTTGGTTTCAAGTATTTTGGGAAGCATTCTTAGCCATGCCTGTGTATGCTTTCTTTTTCCATAGCTAAAAAGGATAATCTTAAGGAAAGAAACCAAATCTTCCATTTTTATTTTATCCCCCACAGTGCTTATAGTCCTCCTATACATAGAGCGGACATTTCATTACTATGAATTGTTGCTAGGAAAGATTAACTTGTGAATAAGGCACATAATAGAAGAGTGCGAAAGCTATTTGAACATTTTCAAGTGTATTCAGAAACCACCAAAACTCAAGCCCCTTAGGTTTCTAATAAAAACAGCAAATGATGCAATTTGAAGGGTTTAGTCTGTTGGAACAGAAAAACAGGCAAAACTATATTAAATATCGATTTTACCACATCACTTCTTATGCTAAGATATCTTAAAAACTAAACTTTTAAACTGAGTCAGCCATCTAATAAAATCTGAAGTTATAAAACTGAAGTTATTGGATATATGGACCATAAGATTGTTAACCCTGAGCAAGAAATTTTGATATTATTTATCAATTTTACTGGTGGGAGAAAAGAACTGAGACAAAGAGTGTAAGTGATTTATAGGCTAGTAAACGTAAGAATCAAAGCTCAAGCCTAGTTCTTCCATTTTTATGTAATTTTATGGTAACAGTAGAGTACAATAAAAGGAGTGCTGGGTCCAAGAACAGAGGAACTGGATTTGGATCTTCCTTCTTCTGCTCACTGCCTTCATGACCTTGGAAGAGTCATTTGCTTCCTTTAGTCTTGATTTCTTTATCTTTAAAATGAAGGGATTGGATGAGATCACATCTCTGATGGCCCTTCTAACTCTAAATCAATGGCCTTGCATTTTCTCTTTTTCCTTTGAATTGCAAACTGGTTTGGGTGAAAGTGGATGGATTAATCAATAAGCAATCTCACTTGCCAAGCACCATGTTATTTGCTAGGGATACAAATCTAACATGCAACTGCCACTGGGCCCAAAATATTGAAACACTGGATGCTCTCCTCTCCACTTAATGGGCTAATCTGCTCCTGACCCACACATGGAGTCAAGACTGAATTCAATCCTTCAGGGAATTTGGATAGAAGTTTGTAGTAAGCCCAACAAAACTAACCTCTGCTACATTCTTCATCATATTTCTTCTCTCTATAACACTATGCTTTTTTCTAATTAGTGTAAAGGAATGTGATTTTGATGATTAGAATTTTGTAATTGCAAATGCTGTTGTTCCTCACTCTGAAGATCTAAATGAATTAATATTTCTGGCTATTGAATATATGCATAAAGTTTGTATAGTTATATTAATAAGCAAGATCTTTATCCTCTCATTAGGATCTTTGTATGTAGAAAGTTTACCAGAAGTATGCCGGTAAATGTTTAACAACTGGCTCTCCTCCAAAAATGTATATATGAAAAAATTTTAAGTTCAATCTGATTTATTACTATTTTTTTCATTTTGGTAAGTATGGGCAATCAACAAAACAATAAATCAAGTGTCAGGCTTGCCTATTTCTGAAGTTTAAATATTTAAACTAAAAATTGAAAAGTTGAACAATTGGCTGTCATGAGCATAGCCCTGTTTATCCAACATACCTTATGGAAACTGAATTAGCATTTCAAATGTAGAATGGGGGTGATGGTGGAGATATATATGTGATGTCAGGGATTCCATCCTTGAGAGCATAGCCCAAGGCCATTTTCTTGGCATATGCCAGATTACTGGTCTGTACCTTGCTTTTTTGCTTTTACCTCTAAAACAAGATGATATGTTTCCTCCCTTTTTACCCAATAAGAATTGTATATGCTACAGAACCTGGCAATCATAGATAAAACCTTCCATATTTCCTCTGTTAGCCAATTTTGAGTAAATCAGTGATTATTTGACTTTCATACTGTCATTACCCTTGCATAATCACTAAATTTAAAGAACCCAAAAGATAGGTTTGCAAGTAGAGGTAGCAGATAACACCTGGCTTCCCAAAAATCACCATCTTGGAGCCACTGAAAAGACTAAAATAGTAAAACATTTTTTAACACACATCAGAGATGAATTTTTTTCCTTTCAAAAAGGAGGAAGCCAAGCAGCTATCTTTGGAACTGCCATATCGCTACATTCTGGGAAGGAGACCTCAGCATCTGACTCCTATTGCAAACTGGTTGCAAATAATATTCTTTTTATTAATTTATTTTTAGTTTTCAACATTCACTTCCATAAGCTTTTGAGTTTTAAAATTTCTCTCCCTCCCTCCACACATCCCTCCCCAAGATGGCATACAATCTGATATAGGTTCTACATATATATTCCTATTAAACATATTTCCTCATTTGTCATGTTATAAAGAAGAAATAGAATCAATAGGAAGAACCACAAGAAAGAAGAAACAAAACAAAACAGAAGGGAAAAAAAAAGCAAGTAGTATGCTTTGACCTGCATTCAAACTCTATAGTTCTTTCTCTGGATGTGGGTAGCATTTTTCCTCATAAGACTTTTGGAGAAATCTTAAATCCTTGCATTGCTGAGAAGAGCTAAGTCTATCAAAGTTAATCATCACACGATGCGGCTGTTACTTGCACAACATTCTCCTGGTTCTGCTCACTTCACTCAGCATCAGTCTATTCAAATCTTTACAGGTTTTCCTGAAGTCTGCCTGTTCATCATTTCTTATAGCACAATAGTATTCCATTACATTCATATACCACAACTTCTTCAGTCATTCCCCAATTGATAGACATCCCCTCAATTTCCAATTCTTTGCTACCACAGAAAGAGCTGCTGTAAATATTTTTGTACACATGGGTCCTTTTACCATTTTTATGATCTCTTTGGGATACAGCCCTTAGAAGTGCTATTTCTGGGTCAAAGGGTATGCACATTTTTGTGGTCCATTCGGCATGGTTCCAAATTGCTCTCCAAAATGCATTTTTCCCCAGTTTTCCCACATTTTCTCCAACATTTATCATTTTCCTGTTTTGTCATGTTAGTCAACCTGATAGGTGTGATGTGATACCTCAAAATTGTTTTGATTTGCATTTCTCTAATCAGTAGTGATTTAGAGCATTTTTTTCCATATGACTATAGGTAGCTCTAATTTCTTCATATGGAAACTAACTGTTCATATCTTTTGACTTATATTCTTATAAATTCAACTCAGCTCTCTATACATTTTAGAAATGAAGCCTTTATCGGGGACACTAGCTGTAAAAATTGTTTCCCAGCTTTCTGGTCCCCTTCTAATCTTGGTTGGATTGGCTTTGTTTGTGCAAAAAGTTTTTCAATTAAATGCAATCAAAATTACACATTTTGCATTTCATAATGTTTTCTAACCCTTGTTTTGTCATAAAATTCTTCTGTTTTCCATAAATCTGACAGGTAAACTATTCCTTGCTCTCCCAGTTTGCTTATACTATCAGCCTTTATATCTAAATCGTGTACCCATTTTGACTTTATTTAGGTATAGGGTGTAAGATGTTGGTCTATGCCTAGTGTCTCCCAAACTCTTTTCCAGTTTTCCTAGTGGTTTTTGTCAGTGAGTTCTTATCCCAGAAGCTGAGGTCTTTGGCTTTATCAAACAGTAGATTACTATGGTCTTTGACTACTGTGTCTTGTGTACCTAACCTATTCCACTGATCCATCATCCTATTTCTTAGCCAGTACCAAGTGGTTTTGATGATTGCTGCGTTGTAATACAATTTAAGAACTGGAATGGCTAGGCCACCTTCCCTAGGATTTCTTTTCATTAGTTCCCTTGATATTCTGGACCTTTTGTTCTTCCAGATGAATCTTATTATTTTTTCTAGCTCTATAAAATAATTTTTGGTAGTTTGATTAGTATGGCACTAAATAAGTAAATTAATTTAGGTAGATTGTAATTTGTTTTTTTTATATTAGCTCAGCCTACCCATGAGCAACTGATGTTTTTCCAATTATTTAAATTTGACTTTATTTTTGTGAATAGTGTATCATAATCGTGTTCATGTAGTTCCTGAGTTGTTTCAGCAGGTAGGCTCCTAAATATTTTATAATGTCTACAGAACCTTTAAAAGGGATTTCTCTTTCTATCTGTTGCTGTTGGGCTTTGTTGGTAATATATTGAGTGATTTATGTAGGTTTATTTTATATCCTGCAACTTTTCTAAAGTTGTTAATTATTTCAAGTAGTTTTTTACTTGATTCTCTAGGATTCTCTAAGTATATCATCTTACCATCTACAAGGAGCGATAGGTTTGTTTCTTCTTTGCCTATTCTAATACCTTCAATTTATTTTTCTTCTTTTATTGCTAAAGCTAACGTTTCTAGTACCATATTGAACAACAGTGGTGATAATGGGCATCCTTGCTGCAAATAATATTCTTTAATAAATTTCTATTGGTCATACAAGTCTTCTGCATCTTTAGTGCAGATGCTTGAGTTACCATATGGGTATTACATTGCATTACTCATTTGGTAAGGCATTTGCTGCCAAATGAAGGGATTGAAATGTGTAGAATAACTGATCATCTTTTTGTTTTCAAATACCTCAACCCCTTCTACTAATGCTAATTGTAGCAGTGAGTGGCCTTAGTTTAGGGTCAGGTTCCTTTTTACCCATACTTAGGTGAGTTATACTGTCACCCTGATCCTGTGTAAAAAATTTACTTAAGGTTTGGGTCTTGACTCATGTCTAGTGTTCTGAACTGAGCCTGACCAGATTAGAGGAAAAGAAATCCTTGTTTTATCCTTCACAAGATTAGGATGTCCGTATAATATTTGTGACGCAGTGGTTAGATATCTGACCTCAAAGCCAGGAAGACCTGGATTCAAGTTCTGTCTCTAACAAAGATGATTTTGTCATCCTAGGAAAGTCACTCAATGTTTCAGTGCTCTGGGCAACTCTCTGAGTTATGGAGGTTATGCTTTTAATGTCCTGCCACAACTTTGATGCATAAGTAGAGGGGATTTTCCTCATCCATGAGTTCTCTGGACCATTCATATCACAGGCATGGTCTCTGTGTTCCTTTACAAATTATGAAATGCTTTCATCACAACAACATTGTGAGGGAACTTATTGGCTGTAAAAAAGAGAAAGAAGATATACACATATAGACATGTCTATATATATATATATATATATATATATATATATTTATATGTATATATCTATTACATTCAAATGCTTGTGTACATATATGTGCATGTATAAATGTGTATGAATGTATGTACATACATGTTTGTGTGTATACAGTAGCTTGAGGGGATGATAGGGTATGGTGATAGGGTTTGGTTTTTTTTCTGTGATGGGGAGACAGGAACTTTTTAGGCAACAAAAAGGGAAATAATAGGGAGAAACAGATGTTTAGATAGATAAAGTAGAGAAATTAGTCTTTCTGTGTCCTACTCTATTTAGTACACAAATGACAAAATATAATTAGCTGCAGAAATATTTCTGATTGATTTAAATGCTCACTATTCATTTTAATGCAGATAGCACACTTCTCGGCAGAAGTTAGATTTTTTTTCAGACTGAAGCATTTATTTACATTAGCTAAAATATTATGGGAAGGACTTTAGGATTTATACTTCTGGCTTAGGTAAATGCATTAACAAAGCAATGGCTCACAATGTTGGAGGTGGTAAAGGCGATAGACATTGAGAAGCTATATAAAAATATCCATCTGTATAGGCATAAATATTGGAAGAAAGTTAAACAATGGACAAGTGGGATAGCACTTGTGAAGAACAGGCCCATTAAAACAGTTTTCTCCTCTTTTGTTCACCTGAAGTCTCCCTAGGTCTGTTGATGAGAACACACATTCTTGGCATGATACTTAGAGCTATCCTGAGCAAACGGAGCCCAGAGCATTTTAGGTCCATGGTTGTATTATACTGGGATCCCACTGTTGCCATCACTTACCAGTTAAGAGAATGACACCCCATCAGTAGGTGTAGGTATAGGATTCCTATTGGAAAAAAGCCACAAAATACAATAATAAGTGAAAAGCCATAAAAACTAAAACTGTGAAAGGTGGAAGCCTTAACATGGTTACCTGTTAATAATCATAACTTCGATACTGAATTATACTTTAGACACTGAGTCATAACTTAAGATACCATGACGTATGAAAGCCATAACAAGAATATTTTGACTTATATATGACCGGGACATGATTGATACACAAACTTATATTTGGACATAACATTGGCTTAACTCCCAACTCATTATTAAGCAGAAAACCAAAAATATCCACCAATCATTAGTGATGCACTCTCTAGCTCCTCCTGCCTTTGTCTGTTTTCTATAATTAGCATGGGGATTTTGGGGGTCCCTTGTGGGGATCCACTGAGCTGTCTGGCTCCTGCCCTTGTTTTGTAAGTATTCATAATTCAACTACTATCTGTAATCAATCTGGAGCTCATTGGCCTCTTCCTTTGGTATCAAAAGAACAACCACAGTTATGGGGGTGCTACAGGGTTCCCCAACCAGGGGAATTCCAGACCTTACAATTGGACATGTGTCTCAGTCTCAGCATTTCACAGAACTATACATATACATATGTATGTACAAATATATATATATATGCATGTGTGTGTGTATGTGTGTGTGTGTGTGTGTAGCTAGATCTTGAAGTCAAGAATGGAGAACAATTTTTAAAAAGAGGTTTTAAGAATCATATAGATTTCCTTTCATATTACAAGAAGAAGGACTGCTCTGTAAGTGCTGAAAACTTTAAGGAAGCAATGAGATTGAAGCAAAGAATGCAATTGTTCAGCTCTACCCTAAAAAGAACTCCTCATCTGTTCAGAAAATGAATTGTGTTCTGTTAAATTTTTTTAAGAATATCATCATCATCACTACCAACATTAGTGAAGATAAATTGAACTCCTTCTCAAGATACTGGAGATGCAAGTAAAGCATGACCCCCATCATCAAAGAACTTAGGATACTGCTTTTTCATATCATTTAAAAAAATGACACAAGGCAATGTGGGTTAAGTACCAAACATTCTAATTTGTCAAATACTCAAAAAGTATTCTTAGGTTTATGTTACAAACACACGTACACACATATTGCCATTTAACTATAAAATTATGCATACACGTGCATGTGTGGTGTACATACACATATTTAGCTTAATTCAGATAAATCATTATCAATCACTAAGGTGAAATAAAATTGTTGTCATTGCCTTTGGACTATTTTATTAATTGTGCCTTCTAGCTACTTTTCTCTATTTACTTACTGTAATGCAATGAGATGAAAATGGCAAATACAGATGTATGTATATATATGTATGTATGCATGTGTGTATGTATATATAAGTTTTACTTCCCCAGCAACAGTGATCACCTACAAAAAACTCCATATTCTAAAATTAACTCATTTATGTGTTCATCAGTCTCTCTTCCTCTCATCTTTCTTCTGTTTTCTCTCCTCTTCCACATTCTCTTCATCTTCTTCTCCCCCTCGTGTTCTTCTACAATCATAACTATAATCTAGCATTACAGCTTCATTTCATAATAGAGTATAAACTCCAGTCAAACTAGACAAGTTGCCATTTCCTAAAAATATCACATGATTTTTCTCCTGCTCCTTTATTCCCAGTGTTCTTTATGCCTATCACTATAGGCATAAAGAGTTGCCTCGGCTTTGATACTGACTGAATTCCATCCCCAGACAGAACTGATCCTTTGCTCCTCTTATATTACTTTGTCTCTCTCATGAACTTGCATATACTACTTTAAATTATACTTACTTCTGTATCTTTACTGGATGATGAGCACCTTGAGGTCAGATACTATATCTTTTCCACTTTTATTTGCCCCAAGGACCCATAAAGGCACCCAATTTCACTGAAATGGGTGATCCTAATAGTAACCTTCCCCTGGGTTTTCAGCTGAAAAGCTAAATCTAAGTAGATTTAGAAAGCAAGTGGGAGGTCATATAGTTCTATCCTTTCATTTTATTGATGAAGACACTGAATCACAGAGTGAATTTGCCCAAGGTTAGCATATGTCAGGATCTGAACCCAGGACTTCTGAAAAATCTTCAGCTTAGAAGATGTTTAATAATTTGTATCTGCACCTGTGATATTCCCTTCTACCATAATTCTAGTGTCTTAGTTAATTCTAGAGATTGATTCCCCCTTAATTCTCATGCCTTCCTTCTCCTTATTATTTTCTATTTATCTTGTCTATTGCTTCTTTCTACATAGTTGTTTGCATGCTGTCTCCCCCATTAGGTTATTAGCTCCTTGAGAGCTAATATCTTTTGCCTTTCTGTGTATCCCAGTGCTTAGCACAGGGCCTGGCACATAGTGGACTATTAATAAATGTTTATTGACTAACTGACTGATATGAGAAGTATCATGGTGCTGTGGAAAGAGTAGTCAACTAGAGGTCAAGAAATCAGAGATCTCACCACAGCTCTGCCAATGTGTGACTTGAATAAATTATTAAATCTCTCTAGGCTTTAGTATTCTTATATGTAAAATCTGGTTGGGCTAGGTGACCTCTAAAGATTCTTCCATTGATAAAATTCTGTTTTCAGAATAAGAAGTACAGGATCATCATGTTTAAAAAATCTATGATCATTTCTGTCAACAGTTATAAAAATAACTCTGTATGTATAAGGTATAACTTACTGATCCCTAGTTATACATTTAACCAAGTAAACCTAACCTATGCTTTTCTTCCCCAAGCTGACCTTAAGTCTCTGAAATCCTCACAAAAGTTCTCTTCCTATGCATCAATGTGACACAG
This sequence comes from Phascolarctos cinereus, assembly GCF_003287225.1. Lineage (NCBI taxonomy): Eukaryota > Metazoa > Chordata > Mammalia > Diprotodontia > Phascolarctidae > Phascolarctos > Phascolarctos cinereus. The sequence continues at coordinate 200,673,985 of NW_027556180.1, read as the reverse complement.
AGGTAGGGTTGAGTGGACTTGAGTTAGCTCAAACTGGCTCTAGAGAGCCAATTGTTAAATTTTCAGTCTGAGTGCTCACACCTTGAAAATTAGCAAACAATTAAAATCAGAGCTTGATCTTTTGTTGTTGTTGTTGTTGTTGATAGTCTAGGCTTAATAAAGTGTACATCACTTTAAGAAAATGTTGATAATGCAGATTAAATTTAAGTGTGTGTCTGGCTCACTTCATTTTTCCCTAGAGAGCCAGATGTTAAACATGCAACCAACATACCCCAACCATGTATGAGGCCCCAAACTCTGTAAATAGATCTCAAGTGGGCAGAGACGCATAGTTATGGCACCTGCAATGTTAGTACCTAAATCCTTTCCCTCTTCCATAGTCATTGTGATATATATGTGGGAGTTGCAGATGGGTGAATGGTGAGAAGGTAGTATGGCAGAAGTATGCACCAAGTTCTTTAATGGTCCAGAGGCTGTGACTCATGCTACTTTAGCTCTCATACATCATGTACACAAGAGCTTGAAGATTAAAAAAAAAAAGATACATTCATGTTTTAGATCCATTTCAGAATTACCTATTTAAATTTTACCACAATTTTCCTTGAATTCTTGTCCCTAGAAAGGGGGAGTATCTACATATAAGTTTAGGGCCCCAACAGCAGGTCTTCTGATTCTCACCTAGTCATCTTTCTACTAGTCTGATACGATTAGAAATAATTAGCCCTTATATGGAGGTTGTGAGCCCCGTGGGGTACTACTATCCATTTGCTGTAGTGTGTATTTACCAACCCTGATTGCAGAAGCAGACAAAATTATTTATTTGCACATATCCCAAATTTAAAAAAAACTGATAAAACTCTCCAAATTAAATCAACATACTCTATTATATTGGCAACTAATGCAAAGGTGAGAAAAGATGAGAATAGGGAGAAATGTATGGTAAAATGTGGATCAAAAAGAAGGAAGGAGAGAATCTAGAGAATTTTATAGATTATATTAAACCTCATGTCTTTATGTTATGAACACTTTTTTTAAGAAAAATAAAAGTCATAGGCACCGGCACCAAATAACACCAGAAACATTGAAATAGGTTATATTTTAACAAACAGGAAAAGATTTATTATTGATGTGAGAGTTATCCCAGAATGAGACATTTTTGTACAGTCAGACAATTGACTCATCGGCACTAAGATCAGAATTATTTTTTAAAAAGCAACAAGAAAGTTAATTATGAGAAAATCTGAATAGAATAAAATCAACACAACTTAAAACTGGACTTTTTTAAACAAGTAACTGACCATAAAATATAGATAATGGACAACAGAAATATAAATTAATTTCCATAACAAGGAGACCAGAAGAACCCAGATAGCACCTTAGTCAGCAAACATCTGACTTATTTGTCAAAGAAAGAGAGGTGATGCCAAAAGGCAACTCCAGGTCAGAATATAAACTCATTGAGAAATCTTACAAGAAAAGATGATGAATAATTATGAATAATATCATCTCATAAAGGAGAGAAGAACAGTAGAGAAAAGAGCTAATTTAAAGAAAGCTTGTTGAGACATCCAACTAAACAAAATCATCCCAAGGGTATTTAGAATGAAAATGGCAGGGGGAAAACAAACATAAGAAAAGTGGAAAAGTTTCATAAGAATCATTTTACAGACTTTGTTCCATCAAGTAGTGCATTACTCTTGAATTCTAACATCACTGTCCCATGTATCATCATAGGGAAGATAAAAATGACACTACAGAGAGCATAGACAGGTAAAGCAACTGGGTTGAAGCAAATGAAACCCAATTAAGGTGGATCATCCTGAAAGCATCAAGAAAACAAAAGGAGAACAAAAAAAAAAACCTAATGAAAAATGGAAAATATATCTCAAGGTTATTATAATAAACTATTCTCTCCATTAATGACAGTGGAGACATCATATTTTGGACAAACTTCACCAGCCATGATAAACTTCATGAAAAGTAGAAATGTCCCTTTAAAGAAAAAAGGGCAAGAAGAGCTAAATTAAACTAAATATAAACAGAGGGAGTATGGATGCAACACAAATATGGAACTTTGAGGATTTGATTCTCAAGTATGGTGACACAGGCATTGTTAAGCTCTTACTAAATGCTTTTACATTCAGTATTTGTTTATTCATTCATTTAAAATTTTTGAAAGAAAGAAGGATACCAAATGTTTAGGAAAATCATGGGCCTTATTGATGCCCCCAAAACCCACAAAAACATCAAACTACAAACTCATAATCCTGTTTTCTTAGTTTTATACAATCTTTATAATAATAACATATGTGATTAAGAGCATCCTTGATTTAAGTATGTGAAGGGGGCAAACAGTCTTGGACAAAGATATCCTGTAAGAAACCACATCTTTGTAGTAAGATAACTGACCTAAGGATGTTGTGAATCCCAAATCCCACTATACTTGTTATCTTTTTTAGGAATGTTAAAAAAAGTCTTTAATTTGGTAGAGCGAAGTACCACTTTAAAGAGTCCTTCTAACTAGTTATTTCTTATGTACACATTAAAATTATATACAATCATTTGAAAGGTAAAACCACAAAGAATATACTAGAAAATTGGTATCCCAAATTAAGGAACATTTAAAAATTTATTGTGTCTGAATCATCTGATAATGACCAATTTATTCAAAGTATAGATTGAGGTAATGCCTTAAGTTTTTTTTTTTTCCAGCCACAGCTTAAACTTATATCTGATCTTGGTCAACTCAGAGGAATGAGGTTCTCTTTTAGATTCTGAAATATTCCCTTGGATTTGTGATCTCTTTGATTTGGAACTTACCTGTAATGAGGCATATTCTAATTTATTCATGTCTTCTGATGGTATTTGATTCTTGTCCATCTCCTCGCATAGGCTTGCTACAGGGGGTCCATTCTTCATGCTAGATGCCTTCCTTGATTTTTCCTGATATAACCAGGTGGTACACTCATGATTCATTCCATGTGAGCAGCTCATATTTTCTTCTTCTCATTTAATTCCTAAGTGATTTATTTTATTCCTCATTTTTCTTTAGAGATTCTCATTGATTATATATTTCAAGCTGTTACAGTCTTTCTCCCCTGACAATCTCATGCACTCTTCTGGATTCAAATCCTGGCTCAAAGCAGATGATTCCTAAGCTGCAATCCATATATCTCTACATTAGTAACAACAGCTTTAATCCCTTCTTTGAGTATCCTTGAGATGCCCAGAGAAGGCAGGACGACCCGGACATCAAACTACTTCATCAAGAGCAGTAAAGTTTCATAGAAGATCTGAGTCAGGAACTTTAATTCTATAGTTCTACTTATTTTAGGATTTAGAGTTGGTCATGGCTTAAAAGATCATCTGGTCATGTATTTCCCTTCAATTTACCAATTTCCTCTCCCACTTCCAGTCTTTAGCACAGACATCTCCCATGTCTCGAATACATTCTGACTTTACCTACACCTTCACCTTGCAGAATGTCCAAGTTCCTTCCTGCACAAGACTTTTTCTGTTTCTCTTGAGTTAACACTTTCTACCTGAATGAAACAATCACGGCTCTCAGTGAATTTACATTCTAATTGGAAAGACAATTATATATAAAAATACACAAAATGCAAAAATAAAGTTCAAGCAACACATGAAGTTGTTAAATACAAATTAATTTGTGGGGAAAGAATACCGAAGTTCAGAGGATCAGGAAAGATTTCATTGAGAATATTGTGCTTGAACTGTATTTTAAAGGAAGAGAGGAAATTTATGAAGCAGAAATAAGAAGGCAATATATTCTGGGCATCTGATGAAAAAAAATGAGTATCACAAAGGGCAGTGGAAAGACCCTTGGTGAGGAGTGGAAGAGTACTCTAAAGCAACTCTTTTGATAGTCTCAATTTTCCCATGAGATTTCAGTAGGAAGTTAGGTCATCTTCTCTAAGTGAGCAGGGGTTAAGGAAAGGGTTGTTATTAAAGAGGAGAAGCAAATGATTTGAATAGCCTTGTCAAGGTAAAATGGAAGCATTGTCAAATAATGCTGAAGACTCAGGAGGAGCTGATTTGTGGAATGTGAATCTATCCTAATTTTGTTATTTTCTTTAGTAATGCTCAGCAGCCAGACATATAGAAACTGAATGCTAGAGTTATGCTAGGCTGAAGGTTCTATGGCTGGGAACAGTGGAAAATCAGTACAACAAGAGATTCTTGGCTTGTAGCTAGTCAGTCATTAAAGTGATTGACCATGAAGTCAAGGAAGGGTGCGGAGGCAAGGGAGGTCAGAGTGGAGCAGATGGACTGAAATGGTTCAAAGATCTGAAAGTCATATTAAAGGTAGAAGAGAAGTTTATAGAATGAAAAAAGAGAGTGAGAGAAGTAGCAGGATAGGAAACTGAATTAAGAGAAACTGTGTTACAATTCTGAAAGATGAAGTCTAGGCTTTTGTCATACTTATGTATGACTAAGGTGGGGAACAGAAAGATGTCTTTTGATATGAGGTCAATTGAAAGTTAGGAATTAAGAAGTCAGGTTGTTTGGTAGGATCATCAACATAAATATTGAAGTCCTCAAGGATGATGAGGCTTCATCAAACAACACAGATTTTTAAAAATATAGGTGCAATGATATTTTACATAAATATATATAATATAAAAGCAAGGACAGATAACAAAGGATGAATATTACCACAATGCATGGTCCTTTGAGAATGGAATGCTCAGAATGAGTTGGGAATGATGGAGTCGATAAAGAAGGGATTCTTTAAATATAGACATATATAAGGGAAAAAGGAAAATAGAAGAAAGGATAGAGTTGCTGCTTGAGGTTAGATAGAATGATGGTAATAGACAACTGAGAGCAGATTTCATTTTTTTTCTGAAAAGGGAAGGCAATCTTGTTAGAGATGGTAAAAGAAAAATTTTAAAATGGTTAACAGAAAGCTGAAATTTAAGAAAAATGAGGAGCTAGGTGAATTCAGGTCACTGGCCTCGATAAACTTACTTCTTTGGTTACTGAAAAAATTGGCTAATCACTAAACCATTTTCAGTGATATATGAAAGGTCATGAAAAGTAAGAGATTGTTGTAGGTCTGGAGAAGGGCAGGTATGTTAAAAAAAATTTTAAACTGAAGGAAAAAGTCTTCAAACTATAGGCCACTGAGCCTGACTTTGTTATTTGGGTAAGTTTTTAGAATGGATAATTAAAATGGTGGTAAGTGAAAATCTAGCCAAGTGATTACAAAGATTCAGAATGACTTAATCAAAGACTGATCATGGTAGACTCATCTTATTTCTATTTTTGAAAAAGTTACTAAGCTACTAATATAATACAAGAACTCTTTAGATATAGTTTATTTGGATTTTAGCAAAGCATTTGATTTTTAAAAATCATAACATTCTTGTGAAAGAAATGACTAGACATAAATAGAATTAGATGGATTTGAATCAGGCTGAATGACTGGAGTCAAAGAGAAGTTCCATGGCAACTTAGCAGGAGGTTTCCAAGGGAATTTCCAAGAATTTGTCCTTGGTTCAGTGCTGTTCAATTTTTCTTTAAATTAATGACTTGGATAAAGGAATAGATGGAATGGTTATCAAATTTAGACATGTCACAAGCTTGTGTTGTTCTTTGTCTTTGAAGAGGACCAAAATGACATCACTATGCCAGAGTTAAGTTTTGGTGTGTCTGACTGTGGCTGATCAGACCAATATGAGTTTGGGATGCTGTACCACAGGTCAGGCACAAATAGTCTTTGTGAACCTTTGGGGTGGATTCTCTAAGTTTGTGTATCTTGGGTTTCTCTTGAGCAACATCAGCTCTGCTTTGCTCACAGAGCACAGCACCTTCTCTGATGTGGGCACAGCATGCTGAGCAGTCCTGTGCCAGTGTCTCCCATGTCACACAATTCCAAAGTTCTTAAGAGAGACTTTGACAGTGTCCTTGTATCACTTCTTCTGATGACCATGTGAATGCTTGCCCTGTGTGAATTCTCCATAAAATAGTCTTTTTGGCAAGCATAAGTTTTGCTTTTGAACAATGTGGCCAGTCCATTGGAGTGGCACTTTCTGAAGCAGAGTCTGAATCCTTGGCAGTTTAGCTTGAGAAAGGACCTCAGTGTCTAGTATCTTATGCTGCCAGGTGATCTTCAGAATCTTCTTAAGACAATTCAAATGGAAGCAATTCAGTTTCCTAGCATGATGCTAGTATACTGTACAGGTTTCACAGGCATCCAGGAATGAGGTCAGCACAACGGCTCTGTAGACCTTCACTTGGTAGTCAGTCATATTAATACCCCTTCTCTCCCATATTTTCCTTTGGTGCCTCCCAAACCCCAAGCTAGCTCTGGCAATGTGTGTCAACCTCATTATCAATGTGTATATCCCTGGAAAGTACACTACCAAGGTAAGAGAACTTATCCACAGCATTCAAAACTTCTCCATTTGCTATAACTGATGGTTCCATGTACGGATGGTATGGTGGTGGCTGATGGAGCACCTTTGTTTTCTTGGTGTTAGTTGTTAGGCCAGAATTAGCACAAGCAGCACAGAATCCAACCATACTTTCTTGCTTCTCAGTTTCAGAGGCTGCACTGAATGCACAATCATCTGAAAACATAAAATCATGTACCAGCACTTCTTCCACTTTGGTCTTGGCTCGTAGTCTTTCGAAGTTGAAGAATTTACCATCAGTGTGGTAGCTGACCTTGATGCCATGTTCATCCTCATTGAAAGGATTTCACAACATGGATGAAAACATTATGTTAAAAAGCATGGGAGCAAGCACACAACCTTGTTTCACTCCATTGGTGACTGGGAAAGCACGAGAGCATTGTCCATTATCCAGAGCCCAGGCAAGCATGCCATCATGAAATTGACATACAATGCTGACAAACTTCTCCGGACAACCAAATTTTGACAATTTTCCATAAGCCCTCATGACTGATAGTATCAAAGGCCTTGGTCAAATCTACAAACATTGTATACAGACCTCTGTTCTGCTCCTGGCATTTCTCCTGGAGTTGTTGAGCAGCAAACACTATATCAACTGTTCCTCATCCCTTTCTGAAGCACATTGGCTCTCATGTAGATTAACATCTTCCAGGTGAAGAATTAGCCTATTAAGGAGGACTCTAGCAAGAATCTTGCAAGCAATGACTAAGAGAGAAACTCCTCTGTTATTGTCACAGGACAATCTATTTCTTTTACCTTTGTAGAGATGTACAATGGAGGCATCCTTGAACTCCTAGGGGATAACTTACTCTTGCCACATAACCTGGAAAATGTCAATCAGCTTTTGTATGGTCAATGGACTCTCTACCTTAACTAATACAATGAATGATATAATGAGGATCTTTAAAAAAAAATTGACCAACTAGAGCATTAGTCAAAATCTAATAAAATAAAATTCAACAGAGATAAACATAGAGTACAGGATTAGAGAGACATGAAGTTTGTCTGGGGAAAAAGTATGGGGATTTTAGTGGACTGCCACCTGAATATGAGTCAATAGCATGATATAGTAATCAAAAAAGCTAGCATGATTATGGGTAGCATTGAATTACAGCTTTGGAATAAAAATGTGCTCAGATTGTAACTAGAGTATTATGTTCAGTTCTAGGTTCCACAGTTTAAGAAAGACATTGATTAGTGTGCAGAAGATTTCTGTACAATTAATTAATATGGTGAAGGAGTTTGAGTTTATGTCATATTGGAGTAGGCTGATGGAATTGGAAATGTTTAGCCTGGGAAAGATAAGATACCAGGTGGTGGGGGTGTGAGGGTGATCAAGTATTTGAAAGACTTTCACACTGAAGACTTGTTCTGTTTGAGACTAAGGGGCAGAGCTAGGAACCAAGGGTAGAAAATATAAAGAGGTAAATTTATTCTTGAGTCAGGAAGAACTTCTTAACAATTAGTATGCTGTCCAAAGGCAGAACGGGAGGCCTCAAGAGGTGATATGTTGCCTTTCTTTGGAGGGCTTCAAACAAATCAGATGACCAGTTGTTTGGTATGTTATTCCTTTTGGCAATGGCTTAGACAAAACGGCTAATGAGGTTTCTTCTAACTCTAAAATTCTGTGATCTAGTGGTACTAAAATGAAAAAAAAAAGTTGGGAAAATTATGAAAATTGGTAAATAACAGCAAAAAAGAATTGGTATTTGGTGGTACAGATTAGTTTATTGAATCTCAAAATGAGAAAGGCTATTAAATGGTTTGGCAATGATGAGGGGAAAAGATGCATGTACCACCCAGGATACCCCTGTCTATCAGTCTGGTCTAAAGTAATGAGAGAAGTGGAATAGGTTAAAAAAAAAAAGAATGTAAAGTCCTCATGGAAAGTCAATTTTCTGTTAAGTCTAAGTGGGTAAATGAGTATTGGTTGAAAAGTTCAAGTGTGTAGAGTAATTTTCAGTCAACACAAATGGGATGACAAAGGGCAAAATATAATGGTCTAATTGATAAGGAAACCCCATTTGCTTGGAACTGAAGGTTTATAGACCAAATATGTAGTCATTTGGGAGGTGATTATCTATCAACCAGGAAGCTTTAAAACCATTTGCTTTCCAGCACCCCTTTCCTTAAAATACTCAAACAGTTTTGGAATTACAAATAGAATTCCATACCTCCAAATATATAAGGACATTACTTTTCATTACCTATTATATTCACAGTTACACCAAAGCCTTGACTTTACTTCTCAACTATTATTTACTTCTCCAACTATTATTAGCAGTAAGTCTAAATTCCTCCTTTTGTGTATCTTATAACACTTTTAGTTCTTCAAGTTGTAGATAACACAGATCTCTTTCTTTGACCCCCTTGTCTTTGAATACCTTGGTCTTTCTAATTATCACACAAGAGTAGGGAAAGTATGAACTTCTCATTTATTCATCTTTAATTGTAATTCTTACATTTTAGAATTGCGCAATTGTTCTGAAGTTCAGACACATTTTGTATTACAGAAAGTGTCCTTTCTATTTATAGTCATCTCTAAGTGAGTGAACTTTACTGAAATGGATGTAGGCTTTGGTTGAAAATAACTCACTTTTCTCCCAACTTTGGTGGAGATAAGACACTTATTTGTGGTTTAGGATTATCAATGTATAGTCTTTTCCCATCATTGTAAAGAATTGGGGTGATGGCACTTCCCCTAGCACTTCAGGGTTGATATAATAGAAAGTTAGAAGTGAGAACTATGCTTTCAACTTGGAATTCAATTTTGAATGACATTTCCTTTTTAATCACATCTGTCATTATAGGCAGTGTGAAACTGAAGTATGAGTTCACCTCTTGTCTTGTAGCAAGGACATGTTCCATCTTTAGTTCAGAGTGGTTTATTTTAAGCAATCAAAGGTGTCACAGTTAGCTTATACATTAGGAAAGGAGTCAACTCTAACATATGAAATTATAATGTAAATGTTAATGATTATAGCAGAACATTTTGAAGATCACTTGATTTCTCAAGCCACCTTTTGCTTTCCTGATTTTGAAACTGGAAAAGTTTTATAAAAAGAGAATTGTAATAATTGAGTTGTCACAGTCATACATACATACATACATATATGTATATTATGAATATGCATTTTAGTCTGAGTACTCTAGAGCTTTATCTTCGCAATCCATGCCATGGCATCCCATTTCAGAAAAGATACTTGGAGTCATTAAGTAAACCCTCTTAGATAGCATACAAAGTAGAATTTTACACTAAATATCATTCTGAAAGGAACATAAGTAATATCAAGTTCTCAGTAGGTATGTAATACATGCATAATGCATGTAATAAATGTGTCCACATCATATGTAGCAGAGAGTTGTTTCCACAAGGGTTGCCGTGTAGCTTCAAGGGAGGCAAAATAGTCATCTCTAGCCTCTTTTCCTCTCATCTTTCTCCAATGGAGACTTTCATTCCTGCCAGCTGATAAGCAGAAAGTTGGGTCCAGAGGCTGTCATTCTATTTTCCTCGGAGACAGGGAGAACCAGGCTAGAATTAATCTATCTGCTCCCTAAAATATTGCTAGTCTAGGGAGCATGAATGGATTTGATTTAAATTCTGATCACTGTGTCATTAAATGGGAGAAGGGATTCCCAAGCTCTACATCTAAGTTTTGACCCTTTCCTACAAATGCCAGTTCCACATTGAATACACATTGCAAATAGGAAAGAAACCCATTTATCCAAATCGTAGAAATGTGGCAAATGAAATTCAAGAAACAAAGTTCCAGGTATGATGTATTAATTAGAGTAGCAAATAAACTGAGGTTGGTGATCTCTTTCAGTGATCAAAGACCCCAAAGGAACATCCAAGGCCACCTTAAATCCTAATCCATCTTCCTGACAACATATTATTGGGACCTCCCCTTATGAGCAAAAGGCAACCCTGATTGGTAGACATTTAATGAGGAAGTAAGCTAAAAGCTTGCTACTCCTCCTGATTACTTTATCATTGTGGTAGGTGGGAAGAAGACCCAGTTTAAGAAAGAGGTCTAGTCTTGAGATTCAGCAGCCTCCGGCCATCTGGACTAAGAAAACCAAACCACTCAGGATCTCTCTGGCTTAGTTCTGCTTTGTAGGCCAGATCACCCCAACTTTATTTTAATTAATGTGAGAGGTCTCTTTTGAATTGAGATGGAAGTTTTAACAGAAAAGGGAATGATACATTAATATTAATAATCAAATGATACAGCTTTAAAATTAATTTTTCTCATAAAAGAAAAATCAGAGAAGATATACGTGGGAGGATACATACTAGACAACACAGGGTGGAGGAATTTTATCATTGAGGGTGAGATAAAATGAGGTGGTTGTACTGTATTATCTCTAATGTCCCTTCAATCTCAAAATTTGTGATTCTAAAACTTACAGGTGAGCTAAGATGTGTTTCCAAATATTTGAAGGCCTGTCAAGTAGTTTATAGATTAGACTTGTTCTACTTGGCCCACATAGTGGGGGGAAATGGCAAAGAGGCAAGTTTAGGTTTGTTAGAAGGAAAAAGTTCATAAGAATTAGAGCAATCCCAAATGAAATGCTAATGTTTAGATGGTAGTGGGCTCCCTTCATTAGAGGTTTTCCAGTGAAGTTGTATAGTGTCTTGTCAGGTATAGATTGAACTAGATGGCCTCTGATATCCCTTTCAACTCTGGTGTTTTTTTTTTATTATGTAGTAAAATGGGGAAAATAATAGCTGTCCTGCTTTCCTCTAGAGATGGTGTGATATAGTGAATAGAGAGCTGGCCTCAAAGCTAAGATGACCTGAATTTGAGAACTATCCCTGACACATTCCAGCTGCAATACTCTGGACAAATCATTTAATCTTTCAGTGATCTAGTCAACTCTAAAACAGAAAATGCAAAGTAGGTGCTAACCTGTACTGGAAAAAGGAAGTTCTTCATCTAGGAGTTTCCTATACTGATAAAATCACAGGTCTAGTTCCCATCTCTATCAGTTCAAATTCAAAGAGATGTTATAAGAATCACTTGTGAAAATGCTTGAGAAAATGCTGAACATTAAAAATATAAGGAAGCAGCAGCAAAAGCAAAAGTGATAGTATATATTTGAAAATGATTTGGGGTTTTTTTATTTCATTTTTGATACATCATTTGTATGCTTAAATATAAAAGGGAATTAATGGTACTTTGCAATGAAATATTAAGGTTTATAAAAGGGCAGACAGGGAGAAGTGAAGAACTGAGATAAACAATTCAAAGAACACAAATACAAATTGATTGGGGGTAAGGAATATTGAGAATAGGTACTTCAATAATGTGGGAAATGGCAGAGTACTCCTCTTGCTTTGTCTATCTAAAGGATAATTAAAAATTCTGAGAGGGATCACATTTCTACACCAGGATGAAATTCAACGTTTCATTGATTATCCGCTCACTGAGGAAGCCATGTATACATTTAGAGATCACTGGGAGGGGCAAAATAATTTGACAAGTAAAGATTAACTTCTTTAAAAAATTGTCTACTCAAAGTCAAAATGACTCATAGAATAGGGCAATCTATAGTCCTAATGCTTCCACATTCCATATCTGGAAAATGTCCTAGCTCAATGCAACCATCTATATTGTTATTTTGTAGGTAATCAAGCTTCTATTACCAAATGATTTATTAGATACCACAACATTTCAAAGTTATTAAGGTATTTTCTCATGGAGCCCTCACCCAATCATCTCCCATAATCTCCTCCCACAACCTACCTCCTCTGGGCATTACCTGCTCAGGGTGCCAAAAGGACAGTTTTGAAGTAGTTTTCCATCTCCCCTCCCCCCATCTCTCTCTCTCTCTCTCTCTCTCTCTCTCTCTCTCTCTCTCTCACACACACACACACACACACACACACACGTCATGGAAAAGATCAAAGGGGCATCTAGGTGGCACAGTGGATAGAACACCGGCCCTGGAGTCAGGAGGACCCAAGTTCAAATCCGGCCTCAGACATAACCCTTACTAGCTGTGTGCTTCTGGGCAAGTCACTTAACCCCAACTGCCTCATGCAAAAAAAAAACAAACAAAAAACAAAAAAATGAAATGAAATGAAAAGATCAAGGAAATGAATTATGTACAGCTGTCTAGAACCCACCTTGGCCAGCACTATAAGCTAGGAAGAAATAGAAGTATAAGGTAATAGATTGTTCTCATCTTCCCACGAGCCCAGCAGGAGTCCTTGCAAAGATTGTCCCAAATCATCCTACTCCACTCTCATTAACAGCTAACGTTTCTGGTCACAGAATTTTGTTAACTTTACTACAGCACCAACTTCAGGGTAATTTCCATCGTTGTCAAATTTTATAGTTGCAGCACCAATTAGCCACCACACTCTACATGCCCTGTCACTGGTTTTCTGTCTGTCTCTGACTCTGCCTCTCTCTCTCTCTCTCTCTCTCTCTCTCCATCTCCAAAATATATATGTCTCTCTGGGTCTCTGTTACTCTCAGCCATCTTGGCAGACAGCCTAAACCAGGTTAAGAGGAACCAACAGGCCTCAAAACTGTCAATGAGTTAGGGGAAGTCTACCCCAAGTGTGTGAAGACTTCCTCTGGCAAAATGGGTAGATGAGAACAATTTGTCCCAGTGAACAAGAAAGTGGCTGAAGCAAGTGCCGTGGAGTGCTTAAAACTCAGTCAGATATTGAAGATGCCAAGCTCATCCACTGCATTCCGGGCCATCGTCTTGCCACTGAACTTCTATGACTCTGGAAGAGAGCATGGAGCTAAAACTTAAATCCAATCCATGAGCAAGTCACATCACCCTGTGATGTCATTGGCCCTTTTCAAAAAAGGACTAACATCTGTCTCTCTTTGTTTCTCTTTGTGTGTCTGTCTCTCTATCTCTGTCTGTCTCTCTCCCTACCCTATGCCTTTAAGGAAAACTGTCTTGACAGGCATTATCAGTGCTAAAGCAAGGCCAAGCAAGTCACCTTCCCTCGTCCTACTGGCCAAATGTGTTCCTGAATGAAGGCAAATGGAGCTAACTATACTCTATATCCTTGTTGAATATTCTTTCTAATGTATGGCTAAATAAATTTCATTTTCTTTAACTCTTTTTTTTTAACAGTAAACATGGATTTTTATTTTAGACCGTTTTTGTAAAGAATCAGAACCCACTGACACCAGTGCAGCCAGACCTGGTTGTCATGACAACTAGAGTAATCTTAACATCTTGTTCCAGAGAGAGAAAGAGAGAGAAGAATAACCGCTGCGGGGGGAGGGGGGAAGAGGGGCACCCATGCTCCTGCATCAAAGCTGTGGCTCCATCAAAACAGATCGTCAAAGTCTTGATCCCCTTCCACCTTCTAGTTTCATCACCTGCTGGTCGATGCAGTGGAACTGCCAGGGCCAGCTGGACTGGTACAGGAAGGGCCTCGGGTCAAACCTGTTATCATCCGGGCTGTAGTTCTCAGCGTGATAGGAGGGAGTGAGGGTGGTCATCTTGTGCCTGTTCAATGAGTACTTCCGGAAAAAATGTTTCACCTTGTTGGCCACCTCTCTGGGAGTAAAGATCTCCTTCCACATGTTGATGAGTTTGCAGAACATGCTATACGGTCCTGCCTTCCCCTTCTTCCTCAGTCTCCCAAAGACAGCCAGCTCCTTGTAGGTCACCCCCATGTCTTCCTCATTGGTCTGGGAGACCTGTCCTTCGGCCAAGGGCTTCAGCTCAGCAGTAGCTGGAGCAGACATGATGCTCCGCAGGCAAATGAGATGGAAATGCTCTATGCAATACTGGATAAAGGTCCTGATATCAGCCTTGCTCATGCCTCCGATCGGGTTGATATCTGCGCTGGAGCAGTCATACTTGGTCACGTAACCTCGGAGACACTTATCCACGTTGGTGGTGCCAAGCACCAGGAGTCCCCCTTGCATCCCCCGGGACCACAAGCTCAGTTGAGCAAAGAGATAGGAAAAGACCATCCTGATCCTTGCCTGCACATTCTGCATGGCCACATCCTCACGGCTGCTTCCTCCATTGACCAAGAATCGTGGCATCTTGCCGGTAGTCATGCGGAAGATCTCCACTATGGCTTTGACGACCCCATCTATGTTGAAGTTGATGTGGTAACTTCCTATCTGCTCGGCCAGTTCTTTGGCCTTGTTGTAGGTGTCCTGTGAGGAATTCTGAGTGGCCATGTAGCACATGGTCAGCAACTGGCCACATAGCTTCTGGGGGTCTTGGGGGAGGACATCATCACGGTTCAAGATCCTCTGGACATCAGCCAGCACCTCCTTATTTCCGTTACTCATGGCTTGGCAGACCTGGCGGCACATGGAGTACACCAGGCAGGCCGTTGCAGAGCTGTCCAGTCCACCGCTAAGGGGAAGGAAAAATCCGGCCCGCTCACTGCGCCTCAAGTAATCCCAGAGCCAGCACGCAGGGCCAAGACTGATCTCCTCCCCGAGGCTGTGAAAGTGCCACCAGATAGGCTCCGAAGTGGACACCAGCACATCATCGTGGTACGAGAGCGCAAAATCGACCTTGACGCGGGTGTAGGGAACCACTCTGCTGGCCATCAAGTTACGAGAAGAAATCTCTGCCCGGAAGCTGCGGACGTCCTCCAAATCGACTGTGGCGGTGAGGACCTCCACATCATCCAGGGAAAACTGTGCGCCTTGGGCAACAGTGGACCCGTTCACAGAGATCATGGAACACCCATCATAGTAGAGTCGGCCGCCATCACAGCCCTTCTGATTGGCCGTGAGATAAACCCCACCATTCTTTAAGGTGGCCAGGTTCACCAAATCTACTCTGGTGTGGGCCTTCCGCAGTATGTGGTGACTCCCCGAGGAACTGGTGAAGATTTCCACTCCGTCCAGGCCCATATCAATGTGTGGGCTGTGAGGCGTCCACAGCTCCTCGCAGATTTCCGTGCCGATGCACGTGTCTTTGGTTGCCAGCACCAAATCACCAAAAGGAACCAGCTCCTGTTTGGTCAGCTCCTGAATCATGCACGGGAGGAAGTGGTCTTCGGCTTGCCGGCTGTTCGGCCACGGAGCAAACCAGCGCATCTCTTGATAGTTCCCTTCATTGGCCAAGACCATTTTGGGACGAATCAGAAGTATTTTTCCATTGAGAAAGATCACTCTGCAGTTGTAGCGAACGTTGCGGTGCACCACTGGCATCCCAACGTCACAGATGATGTTTTGGGTGACAGGAGCCACCAGGAGCTGGGCCAAAATTTGGTACGAATGCAAAATGGTATCGGATTCAAAGTAATGATCCCAACAGCCATAGCCACATATTTCGAGCTCTGGTCCAAGCCGGTATTTCGCCCCTTTGTTTCTGGCAATTTCGATGCTCCTTAAAATCCTCCGCAAATTGCCCTCAAAATCCAAGGCCCACTGATTGAGCGAGCAGGTGGCCACGGTCACCTTCCTGCCCATGTCTGCTGCCTCACCGGCTTCCTTCAGTCCCTACTTCCTTCGATCTGCGCAGGAGGCAAAAGCAAGAGCAAGGGCAACGGCCGAGGCGGGTGGCCTTCTCTCTTTCGAGCTTCGAGCGCTGCACAACGTTGTGATGGCAAGGGTTACAAAGTATCCTCGGCTCTCCCGGATTGGTCTGCCCTGGGAGCTTCCTGGCCGAGCATTCCACGCGCAGCACCCTGGCACACTCCCACCCTTGCCTCGTAGGGGTCGTGGTCGCGGATGCCAGTTACTGGGACCAGCCGGCCCATGGGCCGTTCTCTATTAACTCTTAAATGATCTAAAACTATCTATTTTCATTTGTGTCCGATCTAAACTAATACCTGGTCAGCCCAACACAATTAGCTCATACACTTAGTCTAACTTATGATAGACAGACAGATAGATAGATAGATAGATAGATAGATAGATAGATAGATAGATAGATAGATGATAGACACACACATAGATTATTTGTATTCGGAGTTTACTTGACTGACAAAGGAAGCTCAATTAGCTGGTGTCTCCTTGTCATGGTTTATAATAATAATCAAAATAAAGTTTTTCTATCTAATTTGTACCCCAAATTCATGAGTTGTGGTCTTTTTATCATGGCTATTTATGTTAACCCAAAAAGGACTTCAAAAACATAAACTAGACAAAAAGGAACAGCAGTCCCCCATGTAACAGATGCTTTGAGTCAATCAACAAATGTTTATTAAATGCCTACTATGTTTATTAAATGCCAGCTATGGCATTAGGTGCTGGAGGTTGCAAATACAACAAATGAAACAACATCTACTTGAAAGAAGTTTGCATTTCTACCTAACTGATTTTCTGACAAGTCAGAAAAAAATCTTTATGTTCACTTAATTTCATTCTGTACAGATTGATTCTTGAGAATAATCGTGTTCTGCTTTTCCTTGCCAACAATGATTTTTTTTCCTTTTTTTTTTTCACTCACAGGCAAGACTGTTCTCTCCTTGGCATTATGGTTCTGTGGGCTGAGGCAGATCCTCACTTGGGCACAACAAACCATGGTCAAGGCTATGATTCCTTTGGCAAAGTAACTTTTCAAGCTGAGAGATTTTCTCACTTCATCAGAACTGCTTCCCCCCCCCCCCTTTACTTTGCTCTTCTGTTTCTGTGGCCAGGGCTGTTCCCTCTTGAAAACACACATAAGGGGCAATGTCCAAAAACTTCCGTTGAAAGATGAAGCAGAAATTTTCTGTTCTCCCAAGTTAATGCACAAACCTATCTTTCTAAGCCCTTGGAGGTTTTTAAATCTAAAGGAATAAAATATAATAAAATATTCTCTAACTTTACTTTTCTGTGAGATAAAACCCAAACATTTCCAATTAGTCCTTAAAAACACCTCACTAGTGGAGTCAAGATGGAAGAGTGAAAGCAGAGACTCACCTGAGTTCTCCCCCAAATCTCTTCAAATACCTCTAAAGAGTACAAATACACTAAAGAGTGACTCTGAACAAACTCTAGAGTGGCAGACCCCACGAAGATACAGGGGGCAGATTTCCAGCCCAAGTAAACCTGAAAGGCCAACAGGAAAGGTCTGTTGCACTAGCCTGAGAGAGAAGTGTCCAGAACACACAGGACGCAGTGCAGACCTGGCCTGAGTAAACAGGAGCAGACTTCAGGAGACTGAATAACTAGCAACAGTGGCATATTCCAGACTCCTTAGCCCATAGACACCAGGGACAATTTAGATGGTCAGTTGCATGGGTCTATCAGAACTGGGTGACAAAGAGGCAGTTGAGAACAGAGTTGAAAGGGCATTCAATACAACCCCAGCACTAGCAAACAAGGAACAGGCCATGGGAGTGACTGAATCAGAAGCACCAGTGGCACCAGTGTCAGCAGCACTGTTCTATTAGCTGCAGACTGAATACTTGAAAGTCACCTGTTTAGACTTCCAGGAGCCAAGATGGCAGAGTAAGCAGTAAATTGTTCTCACCCTTGATTGTTGACCTTGAAAAACCCAGAGAACACTGCCCCAGGAAAAATCCTGAAATAGCAGAGTCAGCAGAAATACTAGATACATAGTCTTTTAACTCCTGAGGCTAGAGGGATAAACAGGAAAGGTCCCTCTTGCTGTGACTGAAAGGGATAAGTACAGGAAGGGAGGCATCCCAGCAAGCCAGCAGAATGCCCCACCTCACCAATCTAGTAACCAGGCCCCTAGCCCCCAGCACAAGAAGCCTGGGACAGTGACCCCTATGTCCCAGAAGCAGAGATCAACTTTAAAAGCCAGGAAGAAGGCAAACAACATGAGCAAGAAGCAACATAGAAAAACAATGACCATAGAAAAATATCTTGGTGACAGGGAAGATCAAAACACAAATTCTGGAGAGGATAACATTGTCAATAAGCCCACATCTGAAATGTCAGAGGGGAATATGAACTGGTCTCAAGCCAAAAAAGCCTTCTTGGAAGAGCTCAAGAGGGATTTTAAAAATCAAATAAGAGAGGTAGAAGAAAAATTGGGAAAAGAAATGAGGTATGCAAGAGGGAATCAATAGCTTGGAAAGGAAGGACATAAATTAACTGTAGACAACAAGTCCTTAAAAAGTAGAATTGGCCAAGTAGACAAGGAGGTACAAAAGCTAACTGAAGAAATAATTCATTGAAAATTAGATAAGCAATTGGAAGCTGATGACTCTATGGGACATCAAGAATCAGTTAAGCAAAATCAAAAGAAAAAAAATTAAGAAAATGTAAAATACCCCATTGGAAAAACAACTGACCTGGAAAATAGATTCAGGAGAGACAATTTAAGAATTATTCATCTACCTGAAAGCCATGATGGAAAAAAAAAAAGCCAGGAAGGCATCTTTCAGGAGATCATCAAGGTGAAAACTGCCCTGAGGCCCTAGAATGAGAGGGTAAAGTGTTCATTGAAAGAATCCACTGATGACCTCCTCAAAGAGATCCCAAATTGAAAATGCCAAGGAATATTGTAGCCAAATTTCAGAGTTATTAGGTCAAGGAGAAAATCTTGTAAGCAGCCAGGAAGAAACAATTCAAATATCATGGAACCACAGTCAGGATTATGCAGGACCTCTCAACTTCTACATTAAAAGTTCAGAGGGCTTAGAATATGATATTCCATAAGGCAAAGGAGCTTGGATTATAGTCAAGGATCAACTACTCAGCAAAATTGAGTATAATATTTCAGGTGAGGAGATAGTCATTCAATGAAATAGGGGACTTCCAGACTTTCCTGATGAAAAGACCAGAGCTCAATGGAAAATTTGATCTTTAAATATAAGACTCAAGGGAGGCATAAAGAGGTAAACAGGTAAGGGGGGAAGAAACATGTTATTCAATAAGGTTAAACTGTTTATATTCCCACATGGGAAGATGAAACTTATAACTCTTGAGAACTGCATCTTTATTATGACACTTAGAAGGGATATGCATGGACAGAGGGGGTAGGATTAAGTTGATTTTGATGTGATGATTAAAAAAAACCTAATGAAGTGGTGAAAAGGAATTGTAATGGGAGAAGAGGAAAGGAGGAGGCAGAGAAGGGTAAATTACATCACATGAAGAGGCAGAAAGATATATTACAGTAGAGAAAAAGAAGGGAGAGAGATGAGCATTGTTTGAACTTTACTCTCATCAGATTTGGCTCAAGGAGGAAATAACATACTCAGATATAGAATTTTAACTTGCTATATAGGCAGTAGGAAGGGAAAGGGGAAAGAAAAGGGAAGGCATTGATAGAAGGGAGGACAGATTGAAGGAGGTGGTGGTCAAAAGCAAAACTCTAGTGAAGAGGGAAATGGAGAAAAGGAGAAAGAAACACATAAACAGGGGAGAGGGGAATAGCATGGAGAGAAAGATACAGATAGTAATCATAACAGTGAATGTGAATGGGATGAACTCTCACATAAAATGGAAACAAATAGCAGAATAGATTAGAAAGTGTAATCCTACAATATGTTGTTTACAAGAAACACATTTGAAACAGAGGGATACACACAGATTAAATGTAAAAGGCTTCAGTAGAATATATTATGCATCAGCTGAAGTAAAAAAAAAAAAAGCAGGAGTAGCAATCCTGATCTCAGTAAAGCAAAAGCAAACATAGATCTTACTAAAAGAGATAAGGAAGGAAACTATATCATGCTAGAAGGCACCATAGACAATGAAGTAATATCATTACTAAACATATATGCACCAAGTGGTATGGCATACAAATTCTTAGAGAAGTTCAGGGAGTTACAGGAAGAAATAGACAGCAAAATTGTACTAGAGGGGGACCTCAACCTCCCCTCTCTGAACTGGATAAATCTAACCACAAAATAAACAAGAAAGAAGTTAAGGAGGTGAATAGAATCTTAGAAAAGTTAGATATGGTAGACCTCTGGAGAAAATTGAATGGGGACAGAAAGGAATATAGTTTCTTCTCAGCAGTACATGGCACTTACATAAAAACTGACCATGTACTAGGGCATACAAACCTCACAATCCAATGATGAAAGGCAGAAATATTAAATGCATCCTTTTCAGATCATGATGCAATAAAAATTATATGTAAAAAAGGGCCACAGAAAAATAGACTAAAATTAATTGAAAACAAAATAATCTAATCCTAAAGAACGAATGGGTCAAACAACAAATCACAGAAACAATCAATAACTTCATCCAAGAGAATGCTGTAATTATGAGACAGCATACTAAAACATATGGGATCCAGTAAAAGCAGTTTTTAGGGGAAGTTTTATATCTCTAAATGCCTACATGAATAAAATAGAGAAAGAGAAGATCTATGAATTGGGCATGTAACTAAAATAAACCCTAGAAAAAGAACAAATTTTAAATCCCCAATTAAATACCAAAGTAGAAATATTGAAAACCAAAGGAGAGATTAATAAAATGAAAATAAGAAAACTATTGAATGAATAAACAAAACTAAGAGATGGTTTTGTGAAAAAAAAACAACAAAATAGATAAATATTTGGTTAACTTAATTTTAAAAAAAGAAAGAAAAAAAATACTATCATCAAAAATGAAAAGAGTGAATTCACCACCAATGAGGAGGAAATTAAAACAATAACTGGGAACTATTTTGCCCAACTGTATGCCAACAAATTTGACAATAAAATTGACACTGTTAGTGAAATGGATGAATATTTACAAAAATATAAATTGCCCAGATTAACAGAAGAGGAAGTAAAATACTTAAATTACCCCATCTCAGAAAAAGAAATTGAGCAAGCCATCAGTGAACTCCCTAGGAAAAAAATCTTCAGGGTCAGATGGATTTACAAGCAAATTTTATCAAACACTTAAAGAACAATTAATTTCAATACTGTATAGACTATTTGGGAAAATAAGCAAAGAAGGAGTCGTATCAAATATGGTGCTGATAACTAAGCCAAGAAGAATCAAAACAGAGAAAGAAAACTATAGACCAATTTCCTTAATGAATATAGACGCAAAAATTTCAAATAAAATATCAGCCAAAAGATTACAGCAACTTATCACAAGAATAATACACTATGACCAGGTAAGATTTATACCAGGAATGCAGAGCTGGTTCAATATTAGGAAAACTATCATCATGATAGATCATATCAACAACAAAACTAACAGAAATCATAAGATTATCTCAATAGATTGAGAAAAAGCTTTTGACAAAATACAACACCCATTCCTATTAAAAAAAACATTAGAGAGTATAAGAATAAATGGAGTCTTCTTTAAAATGATAAGTAGTATCTACTTAAAACCTTCAGTAATCATTATACATAATCATAATAAGCTAAAAGATTTTCCAATAAGATCAGTGGTGAAGCAAGTATGCCCATTATCACCACTGTTGTTCAATATTGTACTAGAAACATTAGCTTTAGCAATAAGAGAAGAAAAATAAATTGCAGGTATTAGAATAGGCAAAGAAGAAACAAAGCTATCATTCTTTGCAGATAATATGGTTATATACTTAAAGAATCCTAGAGAATCAAGTAAACAACTACTTGAAATAATTAACAACTTTAGCAAAGTTGCAGGATATAAAATAAACCCACATAAATCATCAGCATTTCTAAATATTACCAATAAAGCCCAACAGCAAAAAATAGAAAGAGAAATCCCATTTAAAGTTTCTGTAGAAATTATAAAATATTTAGGAGTCTGAAAACAACCCAGGAACTATATGAACACAATAACAAAACACTTTTCACATAAAGTCAGATTTAAATAATTGGAAAAACATCAATTGCTCATGTGTAGGCTGAACTAATATAATATAAATGAGAATTCCACCTAAGTTAATTTACTTATTCACCATAATACCCAACAAACTATCAAAAGATTATTTTATAGAGCTAGAAAAAAATAACAATAAGATCCACCTGGAGGAACAAAAGGTCCAGAATATCAAGGGACCTAATGAAAAGAAATGCTAGGGAAGGTGGCCTAGCCATTCCAGATTTTAAATTGTATTATAAAGCAGCAATCATCAAAATCATTTGGTACTGGCTAAGAAATACGGTGGTGAATCAGTGGAATAGAGTATGTACACAAGACACAGTAGTCAAAGACTAAAATAATCTACTGTTTGATAAACCCAAAGACCCCAGCTTGTGGGATAAGAACTCACTATTTGACAAAAACTACTAGGAAAACTGGAAAAGAGTTTGGGAGACACTAGGCATAGACTAACATCTTACACCCTATACCAAAATAAAGTCAAAATAACTTCACAATTTAAATATAAAGGCTAATAGTATAAGCAAACAGGGAAAGCAAGGAATGATTTACCTGTCAGATTTATGGAGAACAGAAGAATTTATGACCAACAAGAGTTAGAAACCATTATGAAATGCAAAATGGATAATTTTGATTACATTTAACTGAAAAGTTTTGCATAAATAAGGCCAATGAATTCAAGATTAGGAAGGAAGCAGAGAACTGTGAAAGAATTTTTACAACCAGTGTCTCTGATAAGGGCCTCATTTCTAAAATATATATTTAACTAAGCCAAATTTGTAAGAATACAAGGCATTCCCCAATTGATAAATAGTCAAAGGATATAAACACGCAGTTCTCAGATGAAGAAATTAAAGCCATCTATAATCATATAAAAAATGCTCTAAATCACTATTGATTAGACAAATGCAAATCAAAACAACTCTGAGGTACCACACCACATCTATCAGATTGGCTAATAAGACAAAACTAGAAAATGATAAATGTTGGAGAAAATGTGGGAAAATTGGAACACTTGTGAATTGATCCAATCATTGTGGAGAGCAATTTGGAACCATGCCCAAAGGACTATTTAAATATGCATACCCTTCGAATCAGCAGTATAGCGCTTTTAGGTCTATATCCCAAAAAGAGTATAAAAACAGGAATAGGACTCACATGTACAAAAATATTTATAGCAGCTCTTTCTGTGGTGGCAAAGAATTGGAAATTGAGGGGATGTCCATCAACTGGGGAATGGCTGAACAAGTTGTGGTATATGAATGTAATGGAATAATGTTGTGCTATAAGAAATGGTGAACAAGTGGAAT
Organism: Phascolarctos cinereus; assembly: GCF_003287225.1. NCBI lineage: Eukaryota > Metazoa > Chordata > Mammalia > Diprotodontia > Phascolarctidae > Phascolarctos > Phascolarctos cinereus. Next base: position 200,650,552 of record NW_027556180.1, on the reverse strand, counting down.
TCAGGAAAACCTGAAAAGGTTTGTATGGACTGATGCTGAGTGAAGTGAGCAGAACCAGGAGATCGTTGTTATGCAGTAACAGCCACATTGTGTGATGATTAACTTTGATAGACTTAGCTCTTCTCAGTAATGCAAGGATCTAAGATTTCTCCAAAAGTTGCGTTAGGGAAAATGCTATCCACATGCAGAGAAAGAACTATGCAAATCAAAGCATACTATTTGCTCTTTTTTTCCTTCTGTTTTGTTTCTTCTTTCTTGTGGTTCCTCCTATTGGTTCTAATTCTTCTTTTCAACTTGACTAATATGAAATTACTTGTAGCAGAAATAAACTATTCTTTCCCAATAAGATCAGGTTTGAAATAAGGATGTCTATTATCGCCATTATTCCATAGCATATTTGAAATGTTAGCTATAGCAATAAGACAAGGAAAAAGAAATTAAATGAATTAAAATAAGTAATGAGAAACCAAAACTATCACTCTTTGCAAATGATATGGCAGCATACTTAGAGAATCCCTAGGTAATCAACTTAGAAGTTGGTTGAAACAATTTACAACTTTAGCAAAGTTGCAGAATTTAGAATAAACCCACACAAATCATTAGCATTTCCATATACTACCAACAAAACCCAGAGGGAAGAGATAGAGAAATTCCATTTAAAATAACTGCAAACAATATAAAATACTTGAGAGTCTGCCTGCCAGGACAAACCCAGGTATTATATGATAGTTACAAAACCCCTTCCACCCCAAACAAAGAAATACAAACAACTGGAGAAATATTAATTGCTCATGAATAGGCTAAGCCAATATAATAAACACGACAATTCTATTTAAATTAATTTACTTATGCAGTGCCATCCCAAATTACCAATGGATTATTTTGTATATCTGGAAAAAATTATAATGAAATTCATCTGGAAGAACAAAAGATCAAGAATATTAAAGGAATTCATGAAAAAATGTTAAGGAAGGTGGCCTAGCAATTCCAAATTTCAAACTATATTACAATGCAGCAATCACAAAAATAATCTGATACTGGCTAAAAGACCTATTTGCACAAAAATATTTATAGCAGCTCTTTTTGTGGTGGCAAAAAAAATGGAAATCATGAAGATGCCCATCAATTGGGGAATGGCTGAAGAAGTTGTAGTATACGATTGTGATGGAATAGTATTGTACCATAAGAAATGAGCAGGATGGTTTCACAAAAACCTGGGAAGTCTTACATGAATCAATGAAAAGTGAAGTGAAAAGAACCAGGGGAGCATTATATACAGAAAGAGCAACATTGCAGTCAACATTGTGGTCAACTGTAGAAGATGCGGCTACTCAGATCAAGACAATGACCTAAGACAATTCCAAAGGACTCAGGATGAAAAATTTTATCCACCTCTAGAGAGAGAACTGAAGAATTCTGAATGCAGATTATTCAAGTACACTCTTTTCACTTTCTTAATTTTTCTTACCTGTGTGTAGGATTTTTTTTTTTGGCAGGGGTGTTATTTTTGCAATAGGGCTAATATGGAGAATGTATCTTGTATGATTTCATGTGCATAATTGACATCATATTGCTTGCCTTCTCAGTGGGTGGGGGAAGGGTGGGAGGATGGGAGGGAATTTGGAGCTCAAAATTTTAAAGAATGAATGTTATATTTTAAAAAATATAATTGGTAAATATTTAACAAAATAAATAAAAACATAATTTTAAAAGATCTATTATACTATTGGAGAGTGAAATGTCAGTTGAATGATGAAATGAGAAATGAAACTAAAGAGGGTTTAGGAAAGAGTGAGATTAGAGGAAGTAGAAGCGCCAATTATAGAGAACTTCCTCAAGGTATTTAGGTGAGAAGAGGAGGAAATTCCTATGTGATAGCCAGCAGAAATGGTCAGACCATGATAGAATCTCAGGTTAAATCTTAGCTACACGATTATTTTTCACAACTTACATTTTGTTATGCCACTGCCTCTCCAGATTCAGAGTGGTGTTGTCAGTGAAAATATTGTGCATCTTTTGCCTTATCTATTTTTGATACTTCCTCTACTTCATACCCTAAAAACCCACTCATAGCTTAAGGAAGTCATCATGAGTTGTTCTCTATATTATTATTACCATAGTGAATAGAAAACACAACTTCCTAATGGCAGATGCTGAGGTATTGTTACGGAAAACACCCACCAGTTATTAAGATTGAAGAGGAACACATGCTTCCAACGCTAAAGAAAATATCACTTCAGAACCAGTTGAAAGGGAAAAATGAATTGAAGTTCTAAGAAAATGAATGGAAAGCATCAGCTGGAACTGTCAAAAGATGTTAGTTACCTGAGCACTTAATAATAGAGAAAACTGAAAAGCGGAATGAAAAAAAAATTAGAATGGCAGTTTTCTAAATTCAGTTCCTCTGTAAATGTCCAAAGTCACAACCTATCCAAAGCATTCAGAATCAATCAATTATTGTTCTTTTTTCCAGATTCTGAAGAATAAAGTGACCTTCTCTGTTGCTCATTTCAGCTCAATTCAAGCATAGTTCTGGCATTCCATAAATGTTACGCAGCAATAATGGTGATAGAAAAATAATTCCATCTTGGATATAGGTCATATTTCCCACAAAGAAATGAAATTGTTTTTGCTTTCCTTAACACTCCTAGAGCAGGAGCTCTTAACCTTTTTGTGTCCCTGGCCCCTTTGTCATTCTGATGAAGCCTATGGCCCCCTTCTCAGAATAATGTTCTCAAATGAATAAACTAAAATACATAAGATTAAAAGGGAAATAATTGTATAAAAACATAATTATCTTTTTTTAAACCTAGGTCATAGATCTCATGTTAGAATCCCAATGAAGGTTAAGATAGGAAAGATTGTATTGCCCTTTTTTTTTGCATAAATAAACTAAAGCACTGAGAGTTGTGCACAAGTACATCAATGACAGCACAAAGAAGAAACTTGAGTCTGGGTTTTCATCGACTTAATAATCCACGATCTGGGGAGTTAGGGTGTTTAAAATTCCAGAGTCAGTCACCACTTCCCAGTTCTGGAGAGGTTGTCATGGCTGAAGACCATTCCACTCCTCCTTACTTAAAAATAAGTAAAAAGACTGAGATTCTGAGCCTTCAACAAAATTTGCTAGTGCAACTCCTAATCAGACTTCCTATTATTCCAAGAGCATATAGAAAAATCGGGGCAGCTAGGTGGCACAGGAGATAGACCCTTACCCTTGGAATCAGGAGGATCTGAATTGAAATTCAGCCTCAGACACTTGACACTTACTAGCTGTATGACTCTGGGCAAGTCACTTAACCCTGATTGTCTCACCAAAAAGGAGGAAAAAAAAAAGAACATATAGGTAAATCACCAAGAAAAATAGTATACTCATTCACAATCAACAAGTCAAACAATTATCTTCCTTTTCTTCTTTCTCCTCCTCACCCTCTTTCTCATAATCATGTCTATACTGTCTTTTACAAAGCATGTGTCAGTTTATTCCTCCACTCCTTCATTCACCAGTCTTATTTTTTTTCCAAACCAAAATACACCTTCATGTCCACCACTCCCCTTGCGTGTTGTTTCTCCCAATTTGAATTAAGCTTTTCTGAGGGCAAAGACTGTCTTCCCTTTTTTTGCTTGTATCCTCACAACTTAACAAAGGCATGACATATAGTAAACACTTAATATAATGTTTTTTCATTCATTCATCCATAAGAATTAGAACTAGAAGTAATCTTAGAGATAAGCTATTAATTATCCAATAAAACTTCTTCACTTTAAAGTAGAGGAAACCCAGAAAGGTCAAGCAATTTGGGAAAGGACACACAGGTAGTAAGTAGTAGAGCAACTCAAGGTGAACTCAGATCACATAGATGTAGAATAGAGGTGAAATTTAGAAGTGACAATCTACCCCTCCATTTTACTGAGAAAACCAGACCAAGAAGGTCAAATGATTTGCCCCACGTAATACAGATAATAACAATTGATGTGGGATTTGAGATTACAACCTCTAACTCCTAATCTCCCTAAGCACCTATTTGATTTCAGATTCACCACTCATTCCAATATACAAGCACCATTTCTCAAATATCTTTTAAAGTATTCTGAGTATTAGTCAGAATAAAATGGGAACTTCTTATGTGAAACAGATTATTTTTTTTCTACTCGAAACATTGACCTCTATGATGCTGTTTCTATTCTCAGTCCACAATATAGTGATCTAGTTGACTATCCATGCTAAACAGGATTCTTTTCTAAACACATTTTACCATACAATTAACAGAATACTAGGAAGGAAATCATGACTCTTTCAAAGATGGGCTACTTTTCTGTAAAAGTCACAGTCAAAATCTGCCTCTTTGTCCTTATCTATAAAATAAATTTCATATTGTTGTAATATGTGTAGTCTAGAAGAAATCAGCAATGTGACCTTAAAATGTAAAGACTATCTTAAAGTGCTATGTCTCAAAAAACTATGTTATGGTATTAAATATTCATGTAAGATATAAGCAACTTTAAACAGATTTAAAGCTAAAAGGCTCTAGGATAATTAAGATGGATGTCAATAGCAGGGAAATTTCAGACTGTAATTCATGCAAACCTTAGTGTGATTATTCTGCTTCATTCATGGTTTGCCCATCAGTTTTTCAGGCTCAGAAAAGCACCAGTTTCAACTAACTCAAAGGGTGATCAGTCTGCGAATAAGTATATAAATGAAATCATAGCATTCTGATTTATAAACCAGAGTGGAAATAGATTAATTTATAATGGGAGAGTGTATATTTGGAACCATTATCCACATAAGACACTATTTACTTAGAGGAAAGTCTCTCCACCCAGGGAGCAGATCAGGCTGTTTGGTACAAATAACATTGTAGCAAAGGGAGATGTTCTTAAGAAATGTGGTAGCCTTATTTATTCTTTCTTAGCATACTATAGTTGAATGACAGATAGGCTTGGAGTCAGAAGAAATCTGGATTTGAATTCTGCCACTGAAGCCTTCTAACTATAATGCCATGAGCAAATCAGTTAACTTCTCGGTTTCAGGTTGTTGTTGTTGTTCTTTTTTTTTAAAATGTAAAATGGGTACAATAATGCCTATAGCATTTACTTCACAGAGTCGTTTTGAGGCTCAAATGAGAAATTGTCCATGACTTTGTAAATCTTTTAAAAAGTTATATAATTCATGTGCTTTTTTTTGTTGTTAGTGACATAATATCTAAAGAAGAAGGATTACTCATTCAGAATTAAAGCACTCTTCCCTTGGACAATGCTGATAAAACCCAGTAAATTGCTTTTTTTTTTCTAGAGAACTTTTGACCTGGAAGGAGATTAGAACTTTACGTTTTAGCATTCAATATAGAGAAGGAAGTGAAAGCGAAAGATGTTCAATGTTGAGGCCAAGTGGAGATCAAAGCAAAGGACAAAGGTCTAATATCCAGGCTGTCCCCAAAGTCTTGGTGTGTTTTTAAGATTTATTAGCTTAAAATTGCATTACTAAAGTAGTGACAGCAGCACTTTTCTGTGGTAGCAAAATACTAGAAAGTGGCTTATTTATTGATGTAGGAACAGTTAAACCAACTGTGGCATATAAATGAAATGGAGTATTATTGTGCAATAATAAATGATGACAACAAAGAATTCAGGAAACATGGAAAATTTTAATTGAATTTGTTTAGAATAAAATAAACAACTGGGGAAAATATGCACAATGACTACAACATTGTTAATAAAAAGAAAGCTCAACTCTGAATAAATGAAATAACCAATCTTAATAACTGATAATGAAACATACCTTCTCTTGTCAGAGAATAGGAGATCATAGGGGCTGAATGTTACAAATATTGAACATGGTCACTGTATCAGTCATTTTACTTAATGATTTTTCTTTGATAATAAGAGATAGTTCTATTATGAGATAGTGAGGAAAGTTTGAAGGGTATATCCAAAAATGATTGTGAGATAAAAAGCAAAAGTCCTTTCCAACTGTCAAATTGTATGATTCTACTATAAAATTTAAAAAGGTAATGATGACCTTTGTTCCCTTCTATAAAAAGTGTAGACAAATATATAAATAAGTGTAGTGGTTTTCACAGAATTTAGAGTAAGAAATATTCTCTTAGAATGTTATTTTTCAATAAACTATTTTCTCTCCTAACAATCTCCCCACAAAAGCAAACAACAACAATAACAAAATAAATAAAACCTTTTTTGACAAATACACATAATCAAGCAAAACAACATCCTATGCTGACCATAGTCAAAAATTATATGTCTTATTCTGTTCTCTAAGACCAGTTTCATTGGTCCTCTGGACCAACCATAGTAGGTTATTGCATCGATCAGAGTTCTTTCAAGTCTTTCAAAGGCGTTTGTCTTTATGATGTTAATATTGTATAAATAGTTATTCTAGTTCTTCCTACTTCATTCTTCATCAGTTCAAACACATCTTCCTAGGTTTCTCTGAAATCAGGAGCAATATTTTTTCATTATATTAATATATGTGTCCCAACAATTCGAGCTTCCTTGGGGTGATTTGCATATTCTCTTCTCCACCTGTTGTACCACTGAGGAGAAGAGGAGAATCTGGGAACAAGCCCAAAAAAAGGCTTGCAATGACCCCACAAAATACCCCCCAGGAACAGTTGCTGTTTCCACTAGTGACTAGGGAATAGATTATCAGAAGAGTGAGGGGAAAGACAACACAGCAATTTGCTTATTAGGAGACCTAAGAACTGCATTTCAAAAGCAAGTAAATTTTCAAAAAATTAAGGAAATTACTGAGGGAGAAAAGGAAAACCCTGCCCTTTTCCAAGACAGGCTAGTAGAAGCTATTAAAACGTATATGAATTTAGATCCCGACTATATGGAGGGGGCAGCAATCCTTAGCATGTATTTCATTAATCAGTCTGCCCCAGATATTAGGAGGAAACTGCAGAAATTGGCAATGGGACCCCGAACACCTCAGGTCCAATTACTGGTGACAACTTTTGGGGTTTTTAACAACAGGGACTTAGTAGCAGCAGAGGAAAGAAAAAGAAGAGAAAGGGCTAGAGACAGAGAACATGCTCAATTCTTGGCTGCAGTCATGGCCAGGAAAAGACCCAAGGGTACTCCTGGCCACTCCAGTAGTGGGGAAACCTGTTTTCAATGCCACCAGCAGGGTCACTGGGCCAAGGAGTGCCCCTCCAGGTTGTCCCCTTGGAGAAAGCCCATCACATCGGGCAGTGGGTGCCACAAAGAGGCACACTGGTCCAAGAATGCCCCTCCAGGGCACCCCCCCCGAGGTAGCCCCCATGACTGATGCCTCTGGGTCTATGCCTAAGATGTGAGCAGAAGGGACACTGGAGAAGGATTGTCCCTGAGGTTGGAAAAGTGGTGGAGTCGCCCCCACCCCAGTACCCCATTCTCCAGTCTTCTCAAGACAGGAAGACTGGGTATGACAGGGGAGTCTGGGATTTGATAGGGCTCTCACTTTCTCTATCTCTCTCAGAGAGCCCTGGGCAAAAATAGAGGCAACTATATCAGATTGTGCGCAGTCTTGGGGAGGGTGGTGGGGAGGAGGGGGGAGAAAAATTTTAAACCCAAAAGCATATGGAAGTGATTGTTGATAAATCAAAATAAATTAAATTTTAAAAAATAGAGGCTGAAGGTAAGGTTACCCACTTTATCATGGCTATGTTCTCTGTTTTAACCAATTACTCTGGCTCTACCCAGCCCTCAACCTGTCTGGTCTTGGGCATTGAAGGGGAGACTAAGGGATATCTCCATACATACACACTTCCCTGCCTATTTGAGGATCTGTTGTTTGAATACTCCCTCCTTATGCTTTCCTCTTGCCTTGCCCTTTGTTGGGAAGGGACCTGATGGTGAAGTTGGGGAGCCAATCTCTAGTTAAGCCTCCCATCTCCCTTTTCCCTCTGTGCCCCAGACCTCCCCATGTTCCCCTGGAAGTGTGGGAGACAGATGAGCTAATTGTTTTGGATCAGGGAATTCCTGGGCAAGCTCATGCCACCCAGCCATTGTTTACCTCTGAGACCCTAAAGTCCCTAATTTTGGTCTTATTGCTAAGCCCTTTTATGACTCCACTCAAGGCCCTTTAGAGTGGGGCCACCACCAAGGTAAAGCATGAGACATTAAAAACTAAACTGACCACCATTCCAGCATTAGTTCTACCCAATCTAGAAAAGCCTTTCACTCTGCATGCTGATGAAAGGAGAGGACAGGCTTTGGGAGTCCTAACCCAGTCCTTAAGACCTGACCCTAGACCAGTTGTTTATTTTTCAAAACAACTAGACTCTGTGGCTGATGAATGACCTTCCTGCCTCCAGGCAGTTGTGGCAACAGCCATTCTGCTTAAAAGCCATTTGACTGGCAGTAAGCTAGGAGGAATCATCAAGTCTCTTGGGCTTTCCCAACTTGTATCCAGAGACTCTGGAATATACTTGTGAATCCTTGGAGGACCTCAAGCTACTATTTGGAAAGGCCCTAGACCCCTCCGCTGGAGAGGTGGATAAAAAGGGGTGAAATTGGGGTAGCTAGGTGTTGCAGTGGATAGAGCACCAGCCCTGAACTCAGGAGGACCTGAGTTGCAAATCTGGTCTCAGACCAAACACTAGTAAATAGCTGTGTGACTCTGGGCAAGTCACTTAACCCCAATTGCCTAAAAAATAAAATAAAAGGGGTGAAATCCTACATGCTCTTTTCCTTCTACTTTTACCTTGCCGTGGTCATCTTTAATTCCCTCTAGGGAAATTGTTTTTTCTCTATACTCTTTTTATGGCTGTTTGGTCTTTGTTTGCTTAACCTGCTTGCCAGGTTTGTCTCTTCCAGGGTCCTAACCAGCAAATTCCAGATGATTGGTCAGGCTACCAACCTCCAACTGAGTCCAAGGTTTTCTAGCCCACTGAATGGGAAGCCTGATCCCTTGAATGGGACCCAGAAAGGCAAGACAGGTCTATGACTCTTGCCAGAAGGAAGCAGTTTCAGAAGCCAAAACCTTCACCTCTTACCCCCCCAAAATTTGTGTCCCACTTGTCTAAGGGATTATCCTTGAATTCTCCCACTTGACCAAGAAGGGCTCTGGTGTTCCCCTGAGGCCATAATCCCATCAACTGACCTTTCATTGTGGCTATACCCAGTCTCCCAATTCTCTGTTACCTTTAACCTAGTTTAGCCCTCCATTGTCTTACCTCCCCATACTCTGCCTACTTCCCACCATTAATCCTATCTAGGCTCCATTCTCCCTTGGCCGTGTGGTCCAGGTCCCAGGCATTCTATTACCTCACAATCCCCTCAGACTACTGGGCCACTTCTAGATCCCTCCATAGTCTTTCTATGTACAAGGTCCATCTTGTCTCCATTAAGGTGCTCAGATTCTTACAATCTAGCCAACAGCTCACAGATGCTCAGATTCCTTATTTTTAATGAGTGTTCTAATAAATCTTATCTTTGGCTGAAAAAAAAACATTAAAAAAATACTGGCAAAGATTTTCTGTCCTAAGGTTAATAGGAATGGTGATTGCATCAGACTAGGAATGTCTTGTCCTTTAAAGTGGCAGTTCTATTCTTTCTAACCAACTTTTTGTGTCACAGACCCCTTCGGCAATCTGGTAGAGCCTATGGAGCCCTTCTCAGAATTATGATTTTTAAATAAGAAAATAAAATATATTGTCTTACAAAGGAGACCACTCATATGGAAATAAATGATTTTTAAATAAGAAAACAAAATATATTGTATTACAAAGGAGACCACTCATATGGAAATAAATATCTACATTTTCCCATCTAAATTCACAGACCCCCCGAAATCTATGGTTAAGTCCTTTGGGGTCTGTAGATCCCAGGTTGAGAACCTCTGCTTTAAAGCAATTCAGGCAGAATTGTTCATTCACACAGATAAAGTCTCTAATGATTGGAAGAGAGAAATAAAGAGTTTTTAAAATCTGACATGTTTGTTCTTAAGATAGTACATTAACTGAAATGAGCACAAAATTGTGTTTATGTCCAAGAAATACTCAATATTAATTTTGGTCTACTATGTCACACATTACAAAAAAATCTAAATCAGCTGTGAAATCTAGGAGACTCTCCAAGTCTATAAGTTTTGGAAAAGATGTCAAATTGCATTACCAATAGAAGTGTCTCATTATCAGCTCCTTAAAACAAGGAAATCATAGATCTGGTTAATACGTATTTTCATATGTTGTACATATAGGTACATATGTTTATAAATATCATATCTAAATATATTTGCATATAAAGAGACAGAGTTTTAGCCAGACATATGATTTCCCTAACGGTATATCAACTATCTAAAAGAAAAACTAACTGAACACAAAATGACTTAGATAACAAGGGAAAGATCATAAGATATTATGATATTCCTCTTTCAGAAACTGACAAATATAATGAATTTAAACAAGAAAAAGTTACTGGTTTGAGCAGAGTTTTGGGGGAAACTATGTTGTAGAAGTTAATAAGACAAAATAAACCATTTCAATTATATACACTATGTGAACAATGTTGTATTTTGTCAATGTAGGGAGCTCCTGATGTGTCTTTCACTCAATGCAAATTCCAATTTATCTGTCAGTAGAGAAGAATTATATGAGGAATATAGACATTTAAATAACTTCCCTAGGATCACATAACAGCAACTCTCAGATGTAGGATTTCAGTCTCACTCTTTCTCACTGAAAGCCTTAGGCTATGTTGCCTCAAATTTAAATTTAAATTTTTTTCCACAAATCAAATTAATTCTGTGAGAATTGGATGAAATAGGTGGAGCATAAGTATTGCATCAATCACCTCTGACATCATCTTTAGGGAATTAACAAAAACTGTGATTGAATTATCAATCAGTGGATCTGAAAATCTGAAAGCAAACTATGATGGGGAATGACTGAACAAATTGTGGCATTTAAATTCAATGGAATATTATTGTAAGGAATAAGGAAAAGGAATAGTACTGGGGAGTCAGGGGAGAGAGAGGAAAGAAATATTTATGTGAAGTGATATCGGATTAAGAAAATGAACAAAAGAATAATATGAATGATGACTCCAAGAAGGTAAGTGAAGACAGCATTTATAGGCAAGAAAATCATATACAATGGACAAGGTCAACACACATCCTTCCCTCATGTTATCTACTTAGTAAGCTACAGAAATGGAATGTGAACTATATTATTGGTCACAGTTTGAGATGAGTTCATCTTAACTGTTTTATGAAAATGTACTTCATGCATTTGAGGGAGGTTGGTGGTAAGTGGGAATTGTTTAGATGTTTGCTGCAATGTTTGTTGCATCAAAATAAAATATATCAATACTCAGAAGAATTTCAAAACTCAAAAACTAAAAGTAGAAGCAAAATTTTATTCACATTTATTTCAAATTGGATATGAAAAAATGCAGGGAGAACAAGTATTAGAGGGCAGCATGGTAGGGAAGGAAAGGCCCTGGTTTAACAAAAAAAAAAGAGAGAGAAAGAGACAGATAGAAAAACAGATAAAGAGATAAAAAGAGACAGAAAGAGAGACAGAGACAGACTATGGAACTCTTGTAAAGGACAGAAGAACAAAAAGGAGAGTATTTGCAAATATTTGCTTCATCTGACATTTGTACTATTTATACCAAATTTCGGATAGACCTCAATTTACACTCAGAAGCTTCTTACTATTTGTTATAAAAAAATCAAGCCTGCTAACTAGACATAAGATGAAGTGTTTCTCTGCTTCAGCTGAATATAAATTACATGAATCATCAAGAATAGACCAGAATCTCTGGCCAATTGCTATATTAATGCAGATAGATACATACATACACACACACACCACACACACACACACATATATATACACATATATATGCACACACATACATACATATACATATATACATACATGTATATACATATTTATACATGCATATATATACACATATATATATATGTAATAGTAAAAGAGGTGGAATTCAAATCAAGATCCTCTGCTCCCAAATCCAGCCATCCTTCCGAACTATACCCAGTTGCCTTGCTGAGAACAAAACCACTGTCAGATAGAAGTGGAAGCTTTGACTTTGAGCTCTGACCCACTACCTTAGGTCCCTAAATAAGAGTAGAAATGGATGAAATTAGACAATTGGCAAGTCCATAGAAAGTATTTCACTATTGTTGGTATTGCAAACTCTTTAGTAATTTGTCAATGCTTCAAGTTGTCATAATGGAACTATTTTCCACAGTTACCAGTAGGGAGAAAAGCTAAACCAAGAAATAGTGAAATAAATCCCCCAAAAGGTATCACCAGCTTTTTGACTCAATCAAGGCTTATCTTAGACAAAAACAAAAGCTCTGAACTTTCTGAAGTACCAAAGGGGTGTGTGTGTGTGTGTGTGTGTGTGTGTGTGTGTGTGTGTGTATGTGTGTGTGTGTGTGTATGTGTGTGTGTGTGTTTTTCTCATGGAAATAATATTTATTTTTGAACTCTCTATGATTCTCAGCTGTTGAGGACTATTAGAGATCCCCAAGCAGCATAGTGAGAAGTTCAAATTGAATTTTTCTTTAGATTAGTCCTTAGACCTTCAAGATCTCATTCTTGATAGGGAACAGCTGAGGAATCAGGGAGAAAGTAACCTGTTACATGCTATTTAACAAGGTAAGTGTATATTTAAAAGGCCAGTCTTTTCTAAAGTATAAAAAGCAATTTAAAAACAAACAAAAGAAGTGAATAAATTGAAGCTAAAAAAGAACCCATCGAAACTTGGATAAAAATATCACTGAAGACTCTCCCATTTCATTTGTTTTGCTATTTCCATTTAAATAAAAAACGTTTTATTCATTTTTATCATCACTGCTCTAGTTTTCAACAGTTTTGTTATCGTTATCCCCAGTCTCCCTCAAAATATCGCCTTCATTGTAATGTTCAGGTATGAAGAGCACAGTGACAGGTCATATGTAGGTTTTGCCTAAGTCAGATAGATATAGGGGCACAGTGTCAGGGTTGGAATAAAGTAAGCCTTAGATTTGAGACCAATATGAGTAAATTCTGCTTTTTTTCAAGACAACTTTGCACACATATTTTTCTCTGCTCTGAGGAGGAATCCATAATGATAACTGCCTTTGAACCATTATAGGAGATCAAGAATCTCATTCAATCTATGGAAAGACTATTCGGAAGTTCTCTCCATAAAAGCTGCCCATATGAAGGAGCAATGAGTATGAAGTAATTTTACAGGTTGTGCATATGAAGCAAAAGTATTATTATTGAGACACTTGGGAAGACTGTTTTCAAAGCATTTTTCTCCAAAATCAGTGGCATGTTAAATATAGAACAACCCTTTGGTCGTGAACAAAATTATGGAGCCAGTCAGTCATGTAGCTACAATTATGTTCGGAAGTCTTACTGGCACAATCAGCAATGAAACAAAAATGGGAGTAATGTGTGTCATGAGATTTGAAAGTGCAATAATAGATCTCCAGCTTTGAAATTTCTTTGTTGTATGAATGGAATGAAAGCCACTCTGTTGATATCTCTGAGGCAGTACCTCTGAAGTCTAATTTAGTAAAAATTCACCAATTTATTTCCGGAAGGACAGCCTAAGCTCAACAGAATCTAACTCATTAAGTGGTAATTAAATTTTCTATAATTTAATTTGAGCTATAAGCTTATGTCCATGTTTCATTTCCATTTTATTTCTGCATTTAATTTAATAAAACTCTTGTTTTCCATACTAGCTATAAATAATTTGTGCAATACCTTGTGTAACACCTTCTTTCACTGTTCCCTAAAGAATAAATTTCCTTAATTAAAAAAAATATATGTTTCAAACTAGGAATATTGGACTTTCAGCACTGAGTTCTAATATCATAAAATTATCTGGAGTTCTTATTAAATATCTATTGTTACAATACAAAATTAAGACATTACTTAGTGAATTACAGAGGAGTTATAACAATAGCCCCTTGACTTAGTTTTTTTAAATTTTTTTTTTATTTTAGACAAATGCTGATACTTAAATATATATAAAAAAGAGAAACATTATAAATTTAAATATAAAATAAGAAAAGGAAAAACATGTCATGTACATAACAGAACATAGGAGAGGATTAAAAATATATAGCAATAAATTCATTTCAAGAAAGCCTATATATTAAATACTGTGCATTATGTTGAAAGCTGCCCATTTTTTCTTTGCTTTCTTGTAGGTTTTCTTTTGTTGCACAATCTATTCAGCACTTGGTAGTGACAGAATAAAAATCGAAGATTTAGACCTATCTTAACAATAGATAACAATATACGCCTGCTTTGTAAACAACTTAATGGCAATAGCCAGTTGCTTTGATTTTTAAAATATTAGATTATTTTTTCTTATTAATTTAGAGAGGCAATATTCATGTTGATGTCCTAGCCATATTCAGCTGGTGGAAGTGCCTGTCTCGGGAGCCAAGGACAAACTGGACTCACAATTCCACGAGAACCCCCACAAAGAGACTACAACAAACCCAAGGTGAACTTCTTGAGCACTCCATAAATGGGATTAAGGAACTTATAGCAACTAGGAGTTGTGAGTTAACTCTTTACTACATGTGCTCTCTAAGTTTGAGTCCACTTTCCCCTGGAATCTGTATGTACTTGTGGGAGATGATGTCTCAGATGTCTGGGGGAGTGTTTTGTACCAACTGTTCCTATTATACCCCTTTAGTGAATTGCTCTTTCTAAAAACTACTTAAGACTGGCTGACTAAATTGATTCTCAACTGACAGTCTTGAGGGGGAAAGCACACCAATGGGGGCTTGAAATGATGGCATTAGAGACTCATTCCTGAGGGGCACCTCTAGAACCTGAAGGGGAGATATGGTCAAGTTTGGATGACCCAATTAGTTAATGGGAGTGGGAGTGGATGTCAGATTAGGAATGCTCCAAAGCTAATACAGGCTGTACAATATTTGAATGTTTTTATAAATATGGAGTAAATAAGTGAAGTCAATGCAATGTATTAAACAATGATTCTGTCCTTAACTCCTTAAGCATTTTATATAGTTACCACTTGCTTGTGTTTAATAAGGGTTTAAATGTACAAGGTCATCAATTATTATTTTAATTTACTTAAATGATTGCTACTTTTCCAGAGAAACAATATTTGTTGACTTATATGTGCAGTGAATTCATTATTTTACTAGCTTTTTGTTTCAATTCTTTGACAAATCTGATTTAATTAATGTAAGTATTCTCTCCAGGGAGAGAGATCACAAACTATCCATGCTTGTTCATCCTTGGTGCCTCTTCATCCATGTAAAGACAGTTTTATGAGGAGCTCTTTGATAGGGGAAGATAGAATGAAAGGTAAGACATGGTTCCTAAATTCATTTATCTTACAACCTAGTAGTGGGAAGAAGATATATACATTAGTATGCAAGAAGTTTTAATAACTTTACAATAAATATAAATTTAAAGTTAATAGTATTTTAAATATAAGTACCATCACAAGTACAATCTACTTATTTGTTGACCTATGTCTAAGACACTAATGTATCCAAGGACTTCAGCGTAACACATACAAATAGGGAGCACAGATAAGTATTTCCAGTTTTCTGCTGAATATTTCAACTTGGATATTTCACTATTACACAAAACTTGATGTTTTAGCCCAAATTCATTACCTTCTCCCCAAATCAGCTGCTTATTCTCAAATCCCTCTCTATTAACATAACATAACCTGGACAGACACCCAGGTTTAACATCTTGTATTTATCTTTAAAATATTCCTCTTATCTTGTTAAGCATCTAGTCATTTATTATCTAAAATTATTCCTTTTATGTCCTGTCTTCATTCCTATTGCCCTCACTATCTCACCTATATTACTGCAATAGCCTCCTACATGATCTTCCTAACTCCAGACTATAATCACCCTCTACAAAAAATGTCCTTTAAAACACTACCAGACTAATTTCCCTTAAGCATTAATTTAGTCATGTTATTCTCCCGCACAAAAGCTTTAATTGACTCCCCATTTCACTAGTCAAAATTCCTTAGGCTTTTTTTTTTAAGGCTCTTCAGAAGTTCACCTCATCCTGAGCTCCTCCTCAACCCTGACACCTTTTACCTAAAATAGTCTAGTTCAGAAAATATCCAATTCAAATAAGTAATATAAAACCAAGACTAATCAATCACTTCTAATTATCACTTTTTTTTGGCTGTATAGGGGAAGTACTAGGGCAAAGATCATCACATTAGCCCTACCTCCAGCACACAGCACTACTTAGATGATGGCTCAATGCACAGCTAAGGTTCACTAATTCTAGATTTGACCTACTTTTCATTTTTGTTCCTTTCCTTCACTCCTATATATAAAACCACTGATTCCTTTCCTTTTTTCTCTTCCCCACTCCTCCTGCCTCTAACCTCTTACCAACTCCTAAGCACTCCACTTTAGTTCTCTATGCTGTTTCCTCTTTCACCACACTGAAGTCAGACTCTAATATCCAATAATGGCCAATACTACCCTCAGGCTAATTCCTGGGTTTTCTTAAATAGCTCCAGGAAATAACTGAGATCTGCTTTCCCCCCATAGCACACAACAAATAGAGGAATTTTGTTTTGTTTTGTTCTGTTTTGTTTTTCCAGACTAGACCAATAGCATCTGAAACATCAAACATCATTGTCTCTCTAATGTTCACTTACCTTATGCTGGAGATATATTCATGATGCTTCCAATATAAACAGAACAAAATTCCGTCTAGCTTTTCATAACAAATCGATCCAGAAGGTCAGCAGTAACATCATTTGTGAAATGCCAGAAAGTTGCTAGGGAATTGACCAGCTCAGGAAATACAAATTCACTGGGGCTAAACAGAGTACCGTCTTTCATTCATTCCCTGGCCCTAGTTCTCATGTTATTTTAATGTGGTTTAGAATAAATATGGGTCTGCTATAACTTTTTAGCATTATAGAGATGGGGCTTAGTTGGAAATGGTAGTTTCTGGTCATTATCCTATGGAACTCTTCATAAATATTTGAAAGCTCCACTTCCTTCTTCTTTCAAGAGGAATACTTCTACTGGTGATTAGGACAATAGTGTGTTCCCCTCTAAGAGCATGTAGTTCTTGGAGGTAGTGAGGTGGCATGGTGGATAGAACTCTAGGCCTAGAGTCAGGAAGACCTGAGATCATATCTGGCCTCAGACGCTTCCTAGCTATGTGACCTTGAGCACGTCACTTGGCCTCTGTTTGACTCGTTTCATCATCTTTAAGTAGGGATAATAATATCACTCACCTCCCACGTTGTTGGGATAATTACATGAGATAATCCTTGCAACATATTTAGCATAGCATAAAGTATTTGGCAGCTAGATGTCACAGTGAATAGAGCACCAGCCTTGCAGTTAAGAGGACCTAAGTTCAAATCTGGCCTCAGATACTCTGTGACCCTGGGCAAGTCACTTAACCTTGTTTGCCTCAGTTTCTTCTTCTGTAAAATGAGCTAGACAAGGAAATAACAAATCACTCTAGTATCTTTGCCAAGAAAGCCCTAAATGAGGTCATAAAGAGTCAGACATAACTAAGTAACATTTAACAAAGTGCTTGGCCCATAGTAAGCACTATATAAATGTTAGCTATTTATTATTATTACATTATTATTATAGTTCTTCACCACTACCACACTGTTTTACCATGAGCAAGTCCCTGAAGCTCTCAGTGCTGCTAGGCAAATCTACAAGTTATGGATAAGTGGCCAATTTGCATCATTAGAGGCAATCCACACTGGGAATTCCCCTCACCAAAGAAATTATATATAGCTAGGCTAAACATATTTGTGTCATATTAATTTGTTTGATTTCCAAATCGTGCTTGATTCATTTTGAAATTGTCCACAAAGATTTTTTTCACAAAGCTATTTTCTTGCCACAACATCTGTGTCTTTGATTGTGTAACAGATTTTTATTAATGTAGAAGCAGGACTTTATGTGTATCTTTATGAAATGTTATCATCTTATTAGGTTCAGCCCATTTTTGTAGCATGCTGAAATCTTGATTTGATCTTCTGCCATGTTAGCTATCCCTAATAGCTTTGCTTCACTGCAAATTTGAGAATGATGACAACCAGGACTTAACATAAGTTATGATAAAAATGTTGAACAGAATAATGAAGAGATTTCATCACTGTACCACCCCCTAAAAATAAAATAAAAAACTCACTTCCCCTAGCTTTAGACTTTTAGTAATTAATAGTTGATGAGCAAGGTCGTAGGGTGGTATTGTCATTTTTCAGTCATATCTGACTCTCCATGACTCCATTGGGGGTTTTCTTGGCAAAGATATTGGAATGGTTTGCCATTTCTTTCTCCAGCTCATTTTACAGATGAAGAAATTGAGGCAAACAGGGTTAAGTGACTTGCCCAGGATCACATAGCTAGGAAGTATCTGAAAACAGATTTGAACTCAAGTCCTCTTGAGTCCATGGCCAGTATTCTATCCACTGCACCACCTAGCTG
This sequence comes from Phascolarctos cinereus, assembly GCF_003287225.1. NCBI lineage: Eukaryota > Metazoa > Chordata > Mammalia > Diprotodontia > Phascolarctidae > Phascolarctos > Phascolarctos cinereus. The sequence continues at coordinate 200,632,077 of NW_027556180.1, read as the reverse complement.
CATTGTAGGATGATCTCAATTTTATCTTAAAGGTTCTCCTTTTAAAATGCTAATAGCCCTGCAAGCACATCCCATTTTAAATTATGAGTTAACATGTAATTTTCAGTTAAGGTAATATTGGTATTCTTGGGATGTGATACTTCGTAAATGGGGTTTACTAAAATTTCCTAGAAGCATAGAAATACAAACACACTGTAAATATACAAATAGACTTAGAATTAGAATACCTGAATTTTATTTCTGGCTTCTTGATTGTATGACCTTGACCAATTCACTTAATCATGGCAGGCTTCAGTTTTCTCATTTATAAAATGGGTTTAATAATATTTGTGCTGCTGACCTCTACTGAAACAAACAATATTATCTAGAAATAAATCCTAAAGAGTTACCCAAAACATATATAGGTTAAGTAACTTGTCTAGAATCAAACAACTAATAAGGGACCCAATCAGGATTTGAACCCAAGGTCTTTTTTTTTTTAGGCAATTGGGGTTAAGTGACTTGCCCAGGGTCACACAGCTAGTAAGTGTCAAGTATTTGGTCTGAGGCCAGATTTGAACTCAGGTCCTTCTGACTTCAAGGCCAATATCTAGCCACTGTGACACCTAGCTGCCCCTTTTCAACAGCAATTTAACAGCAATTCTATCCACTCCATCAGTCTACCTCAATGAAACAATTACCACCTTGATAATTGCTGCTGGATTCCTTTAAGTATGAAGGAAGTCAGAAGATCCAAGGTATTAGAACAAGGTATATTTAGCAGATAAATTATGAAATTAAAAACATCACATACTTCTCAAAATCAACTAAAAAGTAGTAACTTAAACTGTCCCCGTTCTATCCCTAAACTGTCTGGTTCTAACCAATGACTACAAATGTGAATCCCAAACTAGGACTTGTGGTGGCTTTTTCAGTTCACAGAATTCTCTGGCGACCTTCTTAACTAAGTCATCTCTGATTGAGAGTACTGCAGATGAGGGAAAATGACCATTTAAGCAACTAATTAGTGTTGATTTGAGACTGATATGAAACTGCAATAAAGAGCTCAGTTTGGTTTTAATTCATTTAAAATCTGGATCACTCTTTCTTCAAATGGCTCCCAAAACCTCTAGACCAAGGTGGTTTGGTGATCAGTTGAGAAGGTTAGGTTCAAACTGGCAGGGATCCATTTGGGCCTACTCTGGTCATCTTAGGCCTAGAGAGAACACTCTATTCTAGAATGGACTTGAAATTTGAATCCATGCAGGTATATTTACAAATGAAAGTCCTAATTAGTAGAGGAACAAACAGGTTCCCCCAAAACTCCTAGAATCCAATATTATAATCCTAAATCAAACCCCATAGTTACATATGACAGAATATCAAATCTGGAGCCACATGAATTAAGGATAATCTCAATTCAGACTAGAAACTACCATGATTTTGACAGAGCTATGTTAAAATTAGATTAACCTCTAAAGGTGAAAGTGAAAGCCTATAGTATTAGCCATTTGCCTTGCTGCTTTTCAATGAAATTACCGCATTGAATATTTTGTTTTGATTTGAACATAAGTAACAGTAGATAGAGTTTTAATTTTAAGTTTTAAAGGAGCATAGGCCATTCTCGCAGTACCAGAAGGCAAGGATGTTGGAACTGTTTTTATTTGCATGACATGTCTTTCTATTTTTATTCTTTTTTCAAACATAGTGATAATTTTCATCTTTGCAATAAGTTAAGAGTCTGTATACAATAGCTGATTCAGGGGTGACTCCTATATAGGTAAGAATTCAATATAATACAACTAATTTCATTATTTTGTGATGTTAATTAGTGCTAACCATGTCTTGCATCTTCCAACTCTTCTCTCAAAAAAAATACTTATGCTGTATAAAAACTTGGCCTCTGTTCAGTCTTGATACTTTTGGTCTCTTTCATTTTTTTAAGTTCCAAGCATAATATCAAGCATATTTTCTTTGTTGTCAAATGTGTTTACCTTGATATCAAAGTCATGATGAATGAAAAAAAATTATTAGTGTGTGTTGGGAGAACAAATTATTGTACTAAGTGCTAGGGAAACAAATGCAAAAGGAAAAATAATCTCTTCCCTCAAAGAGCTGACATTCTAGTGGGAGAAATGACACAGGGAGTAGTGGCTCGGGGAGATGCACTTTAGTCCAGAAATTTACAGGGATCATGAGTTAGGCCAGAAGGAAGTAGATTGATGCTTTTCCTCTGGGAGAAATGCAGAATTGATCTACTTATGATTAGAACTGAAAGGTGAAGGAGACCAAGAAAGTATGTATCTCTGGTAACAAGGCACTTGATAATGATATGGAGAAGATGGCCAAAGAGAAAGGAGAAGAGTGAAGTGTGGACAGCACTTTCTTAAAATAGTGGTCTATTAGAGCCATCATCATAAGTATCAAAACATATATATTGATTTAATTTGGAGAATCTTTTTGAATTCATTGAATATGTCTACTATTTTACCTCTTGCATACTAGATAATTGAAAAAAACAAAGTTTAAATCAGACATAGTCCTTGCTCATGTGTATCTCATAGTTGAATAGGTAAATATTGCATATAGACAAATAGCTATAATGCAAAATAGTACATAATAGAGTATAAGAGATATAACTAAATGTGAGAAGACTGAGAGCAAAAATGGTTAATATTGAATACGGCTTTGAGTAGATTAAGAGAAAGTTCCCCGTGAAGGTGACATTTACAGGCATTTAAAGAATGAGTAGGAGAATTCTGGGGAGATTGCCAAGTGAGACGCTTTCTAAGGGTAGCTTGCTCTCTATCATACCACATAATTATAAAGTCACTTCATTGCAGAAAACGCAGCAAATACAGTAGGAGGAAAAGTAAAATAATCCATCACAAGGTAATTTTTATACCTGAAGACCTGAAATTATAAGGTAATTTTATACCTTGTAACTCACATGCCCATGACACGTGACTCTTCACAGGTATTCCTGCCTCTGGCTCTGCCCCATCTCTAGCATCTGGACAACTGGCTGTAGGATTGAAAAGGGTAATGGGAGGGAAGAGGATTTAGAGAGAACAGTAAATTACCATTATGGTAAGCAGAAGAAAAAAGAAAGCATCTCACAGTTAAGCAACAATTTCAGAGGTAACTCCTTGGCAGTATGGAGATGGGGGATAAGGAGGCCTTTCTAGTTGTTTGTTTGTTTTTTTAAAACTTGTATATCTTCTATTAGAGAATGAGAAGGCAAGGAAAGCATTGATTTAATAAAGTATCTAAAAAGTAAAAGATAGAATGAGGAAAATCAGGAGGAGGGTGTGTAGAAGAAGTGGTTTCTATTTCACTTCATTAGCTCCAACTTCTTCATCTTGGAATTGTGCCCCCAAATATTCTATCCCTACTCTTTCAAAAGGCCCAAACTGGGTCCTTTATTTTCCCATCTGAGAGGGAGAATTATGAAGTAACTAACTGTGATGCACTGAAACTACTATTGGACAAATACCCCTAAAAAAGAAAAAAAAATGGAACAAATTTTCAAAATATGACAAAATCTTTATAGTAGCACTCTGTGATGGCAAAGAACTAGAAATAAAGTAAACACTTATTAGCAGGATCTATGGACAAAACTAAAACTCTGTAATTAACTGCAATGGAACTTTTTGTGCAGCAAGAAATTATGTATGAGAATAATTCAGAAAATTATGGAAATGTTTGTATGAACTGATTCAAAGTAGAATCAGCAAAACGAGAAGAATACACAATAACAATGTAAAATTTAAAACTATTAAAAAAGATATTGAGGGGCAGCTAAGTGGCGTAGAAGATAGAGCACCAGGCCTGGAGTCAGGAGGACCTGAGTTCTAATCCAGCTTCAGACACATAATATTTCCTAGCTGTGTGACAGTGGGAAAGTCACTTAATCCCAATTGCCTCACACACACACACACAAATATATATATATATATATATATATATATATATATATATATATATATAACTCTGAGAAAATCAATGAAAACATCAGAAAATAGGTAATAATTTTTTTTTTCTCTCCCCTCACTGCAGAGATGTGGAAGACTACTAGGACAATGTATGTATTGTCAGCTATGGCCACTATATAAGATATTTTTATTCTTCACAAATGAGGATTCAATCTAGAGAGAAAAGAAGAAATAATGGTGATACAATGACAAAAAGAAATCTATAAAATATATTGTAGAATAAAAAATGAGAAGGATTACACAGGTTGAGAAAAGGGGAGGACATTCTAAACACAGGAAAGAACAAGAACAAAAAAATGGAAATGATAAAACAGAGCTGTCTAGAGGAGAGCAAGTAGTCCTGTTTGACCGGAGTGTGGAATATGTAGAAGAGTATATGTAATGTTTGAAGAATATGGTGGAAATGGTAGAATAAACTTTTGTAAGGCCTTGAATATCAAGAGAAAAAGTTTGAACTCTCCTAGTCATTTTGAGCAATTGAGTTACATGACAAGAAATATATATATGTATATATGTATATGTGTGTGTGTGTGTGTATACATACACACACACATAAACACACACACATACATACATAAATATATCTAGTAGGGGTGTTAAGAATGGATTAGAGAGGAGAGAAAGTAGAAAACCTGTTAGGAGGCTATTCCAGTAGTCCAGTAGTATGGTTTAACAAGGGTCTTACTGGTTTGGTGGCAGTAGGAATAAAGAGCGATGATGAATGCCAAAAATATTGCAGAGACAGAATCTTCAGAACTTGGTAAATATTGGATATGAGAGGCAAAAGCAAAGTTAAGGGAAGAACTATTTGATTTTTATCTTTGTAGTTCCATCACTTAGCACAATGTCTTGTAAATGGAAAGTACTTAAATGTTTCTTAAATTTAGGATAACTTCCAATTCCCTCATCATATTGCTTTCCATAGAAATGACTAAGTGTTGGATAGTCCATGTCATTTCCTATACTTCACCTCCACATGATGAAAACTAAACCATCCCTCAAGGTCTTTAATGAAGCCTTGCTGGATTTCCTTCAGCTATAAGCAAATTCCACCTCTTAGAATTCTTATAGCACTTTGTACCTTTTCTATGCACTTTTACTGCAAATCATTACTGTTTGTGTATAGGTCTTAACTTTTTTTTAAATGAAATTTATTTTTAATTAACAAGCTTTTATTTTCTCAGTTTCCCACCCCATATTTTGTTTTAAAAAGGTAAAGGAGAAAAATGATTCTAATAAACATGCATAGTCAAGAAAAACAAATCTCCACATTGATCACATCTAAAAGTAGAATATATTCTGCATCTTGAGCCTATCACCTCTCTGATGGGTATCTTCATATCTGTAAGTTCCTGAATAGTAGTATCTGAATCTCTTATATGTTTATGAATAAAATATATAAATCAAAAATTTATGATAAATTACACAAACTTCAAATTTACCTAGTTTATCTATTTATTAAATATACTGACTTATTTGATTAAATTTCATTCCTAACCAGTATCATATAAAAGTAACTTTATTTTATTCCACTTCTCCCCCAGTCAATTCCAAATTTGTACAAAAATAATTAAATTCTCCATCTCCTTTTCCTTATGTTGCCTTTTCCTTCATCTCTTTTTCTTGTGCATGCACATGAGTAGCTTTTTGTGTCATTAAGTAGAGAGTACAGCCTATCTCGTTTTTTAAGAAAGAAAAAGACATTCAAACTATTTTACATTGTAGTCAAACCAGTTTCACTTTTTTCATCAATTTAAGGTTTTTCTTGAACAATATTGTTTACTTTTCCTTGAGAAATGGCTTTTATCCTGCTTGTATTAGCAAGTGAAAGCATAAACAAAATAAAAGTAACATTTTCCCTTGCTTGCCTCTATTTATATTGCACACTTAATATTTTATTTTACTGTTTCAAGGGTCTATGATTTCATAGGTATGGCCATTCTGTCTACTGATGCAGAAAATAAACCTCTCTGCAATTTAGAAGATGATCTTCATAGATTTCTGTGTCCAAAAAAACCCAATCATTAACTAGTAGATGACTTTCTATTGATTAGCTTCTCTGAATTTATCTAGAATGGACCACAGGCATACATGCTAACCCAAATGGACACATACTAAAAGCCATTCCACCATGATAGTCTCTGCCTAAATTTGTACTTAGCCAATACAACTTTCAAACTCAGGTCACTTCTACACCCTGAAGAGCCAGTGGAGTCAGATCTTAACACAGGAGGCTGCAATAATGGATTAGTGAAAGTCACAATACTATCAACAACACAACACAACCAATAATCCATTAGTTGGCCTATGCTCTATAAAAAATTAACCTATTACACTAGAGTATCTGATTAGCTACCATATGAAAGATGACAGCTTCTACCCATCCTAAGATTAGGTGGTTCAAACAACAACCAAAAAAAAAGTGTAGGAAAAAGACTGGCTTCTTTGCATTTCTTTACTAAAATAAGTGCCTCTCGTCAATGTAATTTTCCGACTGCAAAGAAGTCAGTAGAATATAACATAAATATGTTAAAAATCATTTAATATAAAGGGATTTTAAGAACCGTATATCTTTTAACATGAAAACTGAAGCTGCTTCCTCAATCAAGAATGATTTCTATTAAAATCTTATCTATTTCCACTTAGTGAATAGATATAGTTGTTCAGTGAGTTGTAAGAAAATAAAAACTAACCTTACAAAGCATAGTTCTAATTCAATGTTATTGAATTGAATTAGAAAAATCCATATTAGATATTTTTAGGCCTGTGATTTTATTCATATAGAGAACTCTTGGTGAGGAAACTCCCTCTACCAAAGCAAATAGGTATATGTTCTGCAATTTACTGTCTTAGAGTTGCCTGGGGAACTAAGAAGTTAAGTGATTTTCCCAGCATCACACAACTAATTCATGTCAGAGTCAGAATAAGCAAATTAAATACATGTAGAAGAAAAAATGTGTGTATACTTCAATATAAACACATGAACCTCAGTTTCCTCATCTGTAAAATTAGACTTTTGAACTAGATGACCTTTAAAGTCCCTTTCAGCTCTGACTATATTTTTGCTCTTATTTAGCTATAGAAAGACTACTCTTTATAACACATAGTATATCAGCAAGAATTTTCTGAAATATGCATTAAGATTATGCTTATAGACAAAATCATTCAATTGAGTCTCAAAAATTTGTGCTCTAATTGCTCTGTTTTGAAAACACCTGGTATTTACTTTCCCTTTAAGGTTTGTAAAGTGCATTTCATACCATCTCAGTTCATCCTCATGGCAATTCTATGAGGGAGGTAGTTCAAGTATTATGATCTACATTTTACAGATGTCTTCATTTTCAACTGAAGTTCAGAAAATTTAAATCACTCTCCAAAAATTGTAAGACCTCCTTTAGCCAACATAATCTGAGAATGAAATATTCCACTTAATATCCAAATACTCAAAAAAAAAACCCAAGTACACATCAGCATGGATATTCCCTTGCTAGCTACAACCTACCTGCCCAGCCTGGACAATTCTTGCTCAGGTTATCTCATTAGTTCACCAAAGGGTCCAGTCTACGATGTAGCTTTCTTACATCTACCATGTAACTCTGAGTGATAAATTGTAATTCCTCAGAGATTATAGTGTTTCATGACTCTCAATGAAACAACAAGATGTTCCATATAAATTAAATTTCCAAATGGCCTAAGTAGGGTAAAGGGTGCTTTAATAATGCCAAAAAAGCTTGCTTTATGTTAACTATTTAATGGAAATATTAAATATTAAAAGCATCCCTATCTTCTTACAGTGAGTATATGCTATATAATCTGGCTCATAATATATAGGCTCATAATAAGTGTTTACTGAATTGTTTTCCAATTGGACTGATTCATCACAAACAACAATTATTTAATAAACTTAATGTGGTAGAAAGGACATTACACTTGGAGTCAGAAAGACTGAACTTGTGTTCCATCTGAGCCACTCATTAGCTGTGGCATTGTGCTTTTTCATCTCTTGAAGGACCAAGCTTGATTAAATGATTTCTAAGATCTATTCTCACTCCAACATCCCATGTTTCCATCATTCTGTATTGTAAAGTAATATGATAACATCATCAAAGGCTATTGAAGTGTGAAGTGTTATCCTTATACGCAATGGTTCTAAATAGCCATACTAAAGAACTAGGAAACAGACAGAAGAAATTATATTCTTTTTATCTTTCTTCTCTCTGCTTCTTCTCCCTTCTCTCTGCTGTCTGTTGTCTTTGTGTCCTGCCACTCTACTCTAATACCCTAGTTCACACGAGTTTTCTGGCTTGAAAATGACTGCCTCTTGTAGAGTTAAGTGCACACTGGCTGTGTAACAATTATTTGCCCCTCCAGGGTCTTTTTCCCTGATAGTTGATGGCTGCATTCCAGTTGGTTGAGATTGCTGGAAGTCTGACCTCCAGACATGTGGGAAATTATTGTTGATAAAAATTTAATTAACTCTCAGAGTGAAAAATCTAATCACTAAATTTATCTGCTAATCCTAATAGATTTGATTAGGTTATAGGTGGCAGTGAGCCAATGGAATTAGGCAGGGCACAAGGGTCAGGATGTTGATGAATTAGAAGCCAGGTAAGTGAGAGAAGCCAAAAGCACATAAATGTAAGTCAGTTTAATAAATGCCAGTCGCCCATAAGTAACCAGGTAGGACCACTGGAACCAAAGGGACAGGAAAAGCAAGAAAACAGGTAAATGTAGCAACATCCTTGAGGGAAAGATGCTAATAATGAGGCAACCTCATCTGCCAATATATACTTCTCACACTGGTGAGAGATAGTACTAAGTAAACATGGCCTGGAGGTGCACTGAATAAGGAAACTTGGGAAATCATTATAGTTGCCCTCAAGTAGATGAAGGTTTAGTTTTGCTCTGCTTGAGTTCAGGAACAATCAATCAACACTACCAATGGAGATATTGAAGCAAAGATTGCATGACCACTTCTTGAGGATACTATAAAAGTTATCCCTCTATAGGTATAATTTGGATTAGATAGTCTCTGTGATCCCTTCTAACTGAGATTCTATGAGACTTGTTGAATGTCACAAATCTTAATAATGACTATCTTGGTTAAGTGATGATTTTGAAGATGATAGGTTCCATCAAATTTAATTGAACAATCTATAAGCCTTTGGTCTCATTTTTTTCTTGAATCATGATTCCACATATATTTCTCTCCACCCTTATTTTTCATTGAAGTCACTAGTCAGTCAGCTTGTATTTATTAAGCACCTGCTATGTTCCAGGCAAATATTAGAATGGATATTGATCTTATTTGAGAGGTATTATCAAGTTCTTCATGAAATTTGTTTACCCCTCCATCCTCCACAGCCAATATTGGAATATAAGCTGTAATTATCTATGTCAGTAGTATTAAACATAAAACGATTGGGGGCCACTGATCTATACATAAGCTAAAAGCTTCATAATGATTTAGTTTTAAAATGTAACATTATTTATGCTGTATTGTATTTTTGTTAATCTTAAGTATTTTCCAATTACATTTTAATCTGCTTTAGTACTTACTTGGGAGTGTTGCATGCTGCATGTGGCCTGTGGTTTGACACCTCTGATCTATATGATAGTCTGATGGCAAATACTTTCAATTAGCAATTCAGTATTTGATGAACAAATTTTTGAGAGAGAGAGAGAGAGAGAGAGAGAGAGAGAGAGAGAGAGAGAGAGAGAGAAGAAAGAGAAAGGGAAAAGAAAAATTGAGAAAAAAGAAAGGATGTGTAATTAAAGTGATTTAATCTTCAGTTTTTAAGAAAGTTACTGAAAATAAAAAATGGGAAAAGGGCAACAAATTACTTTGACACTAATTATAACAATTTTATCAAAAAATTTAACCAGTGTAAACAAGAAGACAAAAAAAAAGCCCAGAAAGTGCCTTAGTCAGGAAATATCTGACTTCCTTGCCAAAGGAAGAAATGGCTGCCAAAGACAAAACTAGTTTAAAATATAAAATCATCTGTAAAATCTTATGAAGAAGGATGTTAGATGATTATGAGCAATATAACCTCATAAAACAGAGAAAAGCAGTGCAAGGGAAGGAACTAGTTTAAAGAAAGCTTGGCAAGAAATTTAACTAAACAAAGTCATCCCAACTGTATTCAAATATGAAAATAGGAGGAAGATAATAAGCATAAAATAATGGGAAAAAATTTACAAAATCATTTTTAAACAGGGTATGGTCCATTGAAGGCCTAGCCTTTGGAGTATGTTTATATATTTTAGACTTCGAAAAGTCAAGAGAGCCACAAATGGTCCAGGAACTGGAGTCCACACCAGAGTTTGCTATAGCAGAGCCCAGTGAGGCACACACTTCGATATTTAGCCCAGGAGTAAATCAGCTCCATATGCTGTTATAGCCCACTCTATTCTATCTCCAATACTCCTCAGAACCTCAACTCAACAGCCAACCAAAAAATGCACAGTAAGTGGACTGGGAACCCAAAGCAGAAAACAGGGCCCTCCATTACATATACCTGGAAGTAGGCTCACTTAATATCCATGGGTTCCCAGAACTGGGCCCTTGTTAAAACATTTGGCTTCCCTATTGAGTACCTTAGATCCAAATATCATGTTTCTAGAGAAGGTAGAGAAGGTGACAAAAAGAGAAAAAGCAGCCAGATTAGACCAAAGTTTTTAAAGAAGGGATCCATGCTGGAGGTAATACACTTTTGAGAACATCTAGAAATAGATATACAAAGTATCTGAAGAGCGGTAAAATACCAAAAGCCTAGCAGGGTGGGGTGGGGTGGGATATCAGAATTTATTAATAAAGAAAAAAGTGACTAAGAGAACATCATTAACTACCGAGCTATATTATATGTCTATTCTTTTGTTCATACAAAATCTTTACATGAACTATCTATACATTAATCAAAATCATCCTCAATTTTGGTATTAGTAAGTAAAAATAAAACAGGACTTCCACAAGTTTGATGATGGACCACATCTTATCATCTCACAGTGAACTAAGAAATACAGGGATTATCAGATGTCATTGTTTGTTGATTATAAAAAATGTATAATTTGGTGAAACAAAATGTCACCTTACATCAAGTTGCCTCTCATCATTTTATAAAGATAATTTAAGATTCCTTGGAAGATATAAGAACGAAATAATCTTGTTTAATGGTCTTTTGTTAATAAACATCAAACGAGATTTAAAACAGAGAGATGTATGCTTGCCAAAGTTGTTGTATGACAAAGGGTATATGGCACAGTATGTAGGTGGAGAATGGAATCTTTGTGAATGGTGAAGTCCTCCAGGAATTCCTATTTGTAGATTATTAGTAGTGTTAATTAACCTTGTGTTGATTGCATCAAGCTTTATGACATTTCAAAGACTCTTTAAAGACAACCTTAATGATACAAAGTAGATTGGCCTGTTTATCAACATAAGGAACACTAAGTGGATGAAAAATGTTTATTGTGTAGATTTCAACATGCATTTGGATGGATATCCTGTAGACCTTCACCAATAGTATCTAAGACAGACAGATGGACAATGAGCTGGGCCCAGAAATGAAAAGGAGGAGAGTGGACTGGATTGCTTTTGGGAAATTGCAAAAATCTCTTGCTGACCTCAAGCTTCACATATAAGCAAAGGGCCACCTTTTCAACATTAACATTTTACTGAGGTGAGGTATACAATACCACTGCTTCCAAAGAACTAAAGATAAGTGATCACTCAAGATGAGTGGTACAAGCAGGCTACAACAGCATTTGGTTGTTATCCAGATCATCTTGGAAAAGGCCCAGGGAGCTGGTAGGATTGGAGACATCTGCCCTACTTTTCACCTGCAACCAAAATTTCTGGGTTCTCTACAATAAGATAATCTTGAAATTACCAACAGTATTCTTAGCCCTGCTGTACACCTGGATCTATAGCTTTCTATAGGTTTCCAGTTAAAACCCGAATCTTATATGCTAATTATTAAACTAAAAGTATCTATCTTTTTAATGAAACACCAATTCAATAAGCATGTGTTGAATACACTAGGCAAGAAAAGTGAAATAATCTCTAGTTAAATAAGTTTATTCTACTGGGAGAAACAACATGTATAAGATAAATATATAAAATTAATCTAGAGCAAATACAAAATAATTATTGAGGTCGTGAAAGCACTAATGACTGAAGGGATCAGAAATTATGTCACCTGAGTTGTTCTTTGAAAGAAGCTAGAGATTCTGTAAGGTAGTAATGAGGAGGGACAATATCTGAGACACAGGATGTAGCCTGTGCAGAGGCATGGATACAGATGCAATGCCATGGGAGGGAACCAAGAAGTTGGCCATGATGTCTTTAATATAGAATTCATGAGGAGAAGAATTAGTCTAAAAAGATAGACTAGAGCCATATTGTGAACTATTTTAAATGCCAAACAGAAAAGATTATTTTTTTCTTAGAGGCAAGAGGAAGTCTCTGAAGCTTCCTGAACAGGTGTATGATATGGCCATATTTGTGCTTTATGAATATTGATTTGGTAGCTATTGAGAGCTTGGATTGTAGAGGAAAGACAATAGAGGCAGGAATGGCAGTTAGGAATCTATTGTAGTAGTGCAGGTGAGAGATGATGAAGGTCTGAACTATAGTTACAGGTATGTGGGTATAGAGAAAAGAATGGATTCAAGAGATGTTGCAGGGGTAGAATCCATAGAACCTGTTGACTACTAAATAAGAAGTAGGATAGTGAAAAATCAAGGATAATCTGAGGTTCCAAACCTGAGTGACTGGGAAAATAGCATCCTCAAAAAAATGGAAAAACTAAGATGATGTAAGTTTGGAAAGGGAAAACAACAGGGGGACCTTGCATCATTGAGAGTTATTTTCCAATTCACTGATTGTTACAATCTTCTATTTAAAATAAAAAGGATGAAATGTGTTTTCAGTGATTTTAAGGGAATCTGATTCATCTCTTTACTTACTTTGAAAAGAGAAGGTGGAAGAAGAGAACAAGTATTTATTAAACACGTATTTTGTTTTGGGTACTGTGCTAAGTGCTTTACAAACATCATCTCCTTTGATCCTCACAACAACTGCCTGAGATAAATGATTTTGTGATTCCCACTTTGCAGATTAGGAAATCGAGAAGTGCAGGCAGAGATTAGGTAACTGGCTCAGGGTCACAAGGCCAGTAAGTGTCTGAAGCCAAATTTGAACTCAGGTATTACTGACTGCAGGTTCAATGTTCGATTTATTAACCCACTTAGCTGAAGTCTGGTACTGGAAATGATGCCTCAAAAGAAATGTTGATGTGAAGAAAAAGAGTAAGCTTGGGGAGGAAAAATAACAGGACTATCTCATATAATTGAGAGTTAGTTTGCAATTTGCTGATTGTTACAATGCTCCATTTAAAAACAAAAAGGTAAAATATGTTTCCAGTCTATGTTTTCAATAATTTCTGGGGTATCAGATTGATCTCTTTACTTACTACAAAGCCTTGTACAAAAAAAAAACATACTAAGTGACAAAATGAGTTTAAAAAAACTAAAGATATTTTCATAACCTTTTCATAACTCTTTTTACTTGGTACCTTATGTATCTAGCACCAAACACTAGCTGCATAAAACTAATATCATAAAAATAGGCTTATGAAAAGAGCTGAGGAAGGGATATGCCAGAAAGAAATACCCACATTATGAAATATTTACATGTAAAAATATTTGTACCTTAATTCTCTCACTGACTAATAAAAATGAAAACAAGTTTTTACCTCATATTGTGTTTTTGCAGCTGTTAGTAAAGGGGACTTTGTTGCTTATTCCATTTAGTATTAGCACCTAGGACTTTCCGCATGTAAGAGTCTCTAGAAAACTACCCCAGGTTGGATTCACATTATGGGGAAGCATCCACTCAACATCATAGCTCAGAAGTCTATTCATGCATAATATTTTACTAGGTCAACCTGACACTATATTAGTTCAAAGCAATAGACCTTCAACCAAACAGAGCAAAGCAAGTGACAAGAAAGATTCTCCCTATACTCATACATGTATACTTTCCCACAGTTTACCACATAATAAGTGGGGAAAGGGGCAAATGAAGGAAACACATGTGATAAGGGAACATATATGGAGGGTCACATGCATGGAGAAGCCCTTATGCCTCTGAAGATAATGTATTCCCTGGACAGATTGAATGATTTGCTGAAGACTTTTTCTAAATCTGGAAGACCTGGGTTCAAGCCCCACTTTTGACCCTCTCTGAGTTCTACAGGCAGTTCTAATACTATCACTCTCAATTGTTTGGGAGTTTGTACTTTAGAACTCTCCCATCTGAATCCAATCAGGTCTAGAATTTTTTAGGCACCCAGCTAATACTTTTTAAAATGTGACTGCTCAAATAGGACAATCTGTTTAAAGCACTCGGGAAATCTTAAAGATCCCTATGGTAATATCAGCTATTATCCTGAACCTAACATCTCTTCTGTTTTGGTCAGAAACTTTGAGTGTCTCTCCCTCCTAGATTGCAATTTTTGTGATGGCGAATTAGGCCATCTTTTTGTCTCAATTCTTACCTAACCCTTAGTCATTGAATGGGCATTGCTTCAGATAAACTGAGGCCTGGGAAAAGCCTTAATTTGGAAAGCCAAAGTCATCCATTATGTCCTGGGCTATCATTAACCATTTTGACTTTTGTCTTACCACTGGACTTGTGATGACTCTGGAGGAGAAAGTGAGGCCTCTCTTAAAGCCAATTCATGCACAAGTCCAGACATCACCCTCATGATTTCATTAGTACTCTTCAAGAACAAAGAAGAAACAACAGCAATAAATTTTCTGCTGCCCTCTGCTCTATCTTCTGGTCTTAGCTGTAATAGGCTTCTTTATTGTCCTCTTGATCATCCTGCATGGTCTTTAATTCCTGTAAGCTTCTTTCCCCTTAGGACAAACTTCCGTAGGTCTTTCGTTTTAACCCCAAGGTCTATCTTCACTCCAAGCAACCCCCACCTAGTCAGTCAACTAAAGAAGTCCTTAGGTAGTTTAAGTTTGTTTTTGTTAACTGCATTTTACTCCTATAATTCAGAGTCTCTCAATCCACTTTTTTATCTGAATTATGACACAGAATTATATTTAATTTTTATTATATTAGTAGTATTTAGTTATACAAACTACCATTATACCACTAGAGGACTAGCTTAGGTCCCGTTCAAATTATCTATAGGTCCTTATTTAACAAAATTACAAAGGAACTTGGTAGACTTGGGGTGAAAAATGTTCTTTTTGAAACTTCTAATGCCCTGGTTGCCACAAAATTACACTATGAATAAGATGAGAAGGGCTGGGTGAAACTGTTATAAATGGTGACCTTTCCCATACTTTCTTTCTTGAACAAAAATTGCTATACTTCTTATAGAACAAATTCCATCAAATGCCCACTGATATACAATTAGGTAATACCCCACCCCCAAATCTAAGAAAAAAAAATAAGTCAAATGCCAATTCTTTGTCAGATATATAAACTGGTGTAGCCCTATAAACCTAGAGCCTGAAAGAAACTAGATTAGACCCAAAGTATGATTTAGGTACAAATTAACAGGAATTTTAATAAATACTGAAGAGAAGAATCATGCCACTAAGTCATTCCTTCATCCCAGCAATGTTCATTGATACCTGATACCCTATTACACTAAAGCTTCTTTTATGTAAGAATTGTTTGGTGGCCATTTTTCAGCCTTGAAGGTGATTCTAATCTGCTTGTAAAACTGTATTCTACTTCCAAACTTAAATCTATATTTATATTCACAGATTCACCTCCTGGGAACTGACACAAATACTAGATTTGCTAGTAGTTAATGAATAGAATTCAATGTAATCTCAGTAAAAAAAAAAAAAAAAGGAAAGTGTTATTCCTTGATATTGAGGGGAATCACTGGGGATACAGAAGGGGGGAAAGCTGGCCTATTTATGCTGTTAACAAGCTCATTATCTTCTTCCTATCAATATCTTCCTGAAAATCCTTTAAAGCTCTCCCCAATGCTCTTTTTTTTTACATTATTTTAATGAAGCCAAACAATTCATTGGGTTTTCACTAGGTACAGAAACCACAGTATGATGTTATGAAATAGTTATTTCTCACAATCTCTGTGACACGGAAGTGCCAACTTAAAGAAATATTTGCCTAGTGTACTTCTTCAGTAAATTTACATAAATGTAAGTAATATTTGATACAGATTCATGATTCCCTTGGCAGAAAAGAAATACTATTACTTAAAGTTTATTTTTTAATTTTTATTTGGTTAAAAGTTTTACAAATTTTATTTTTTTGAAGTGTCTTCACAATAGCATTTTTTTTCATAAGTCACTACTATGTTCATCTATACCTCTTGGAACTCAGTTAATCTAAGTTCTTCTTGATATGTTTTAAGTTTATCTTCATTTCTCTAATTCTCAAAGAGACAAGATGGTACAGCAAATAGAGAAATGTCCTTAAAGTCAGGAAGATGTGCTATTCAAGACCTTTTCTGCAACAAATCACTTAACCTCTCAGTGTCCCCAGTAAAATCACTGACTGTAACTTTCATTTCAAATAAGCTGCCAGTCTCCAATGGCATAAGAAGTTGTCACACTAGGAATTCTGTAAACTGATGAAATTGTGGAGGCTGAGGAGAGGGCAGTGATGCTTAGTGTAAGCAGAGAATAGCTGGTCATTATTCCTTTCACAGTAATCTTTCAAATATCTGAAGAATTATTTCAAATATGTTTTCCCCTTTTCTCATTGATCTTATGTTCCAACATTAATTTTTTTTATGTCTTCAGACTTCTCAGAAATAAATTTCTGTCATTTGTGACTGCCATTGAGTGTATTAGTAGAATCATAGACTCTGAGAAGGAATCTCAAAAGTCATTTTGTCCCTTATATAGCTATATAGCTGAGCTGAAATCTTTTATCACCAATAAATGGCAATGCAGCATCTTTCTGAAAACTTGCAGTGATAGAGAATTCACCATCTCTATTCCACTTCTGAACATAATTAAGCATAAGAAATATTTTCCTAATATAAATTTTATTTTAAAAATAACCACAAAATGTATACAGTATTAGAGAATATTCACCTAGTAAGATATAAATAGGAATTACATGAATAAAACTATAAAATATTCTTCACAGAAACAAAAACAGAATGAAACAATTAGAAAAAAATGTTAACTATGTTTGGGATGTGCCAATATAATAACAATTTGACAATACCACTTAAATTAATTTACCTATTTATGCCATGCTAATAGAATTAGCAAAGGATGGCTTTATGTTTTCAATATTTTATTTATTTTAATCAGTCAGGATACACTTTCTCACCCTCTCAACCTGACCTCCCCTTACCATCTAATTGAAAACACGAGAAATACAAAATTCATTACAAACATATATAATCAATCAAAACAAATTTCCATATTGGCCATGTCCAAAATAAATTCTCTCTTCATTCTGAATCCTTTGCCTCTCTATCAGAAGGTGGATAGCATGTTTTATCATTAGTTCTCTAGAATCCTAGTTGGTCATTACTCAGATAAGAGTTCAGAACAATAATTTTCTAAAACATTTATGAATGATAATTTATTCATCCATTCCCCAATTAATGGCCAATCTTTCAGATTCCCATGCTTTGCCACTTCAAAAAGAGCCATAATTTTTTTGGTATATCCTTAGAGTTTGTTTTGTTTAGAACTAATTCTTTACTTAAACTTCCCTCTCTCTAATTCCCCCTCTTTCACTTTTCCGCTTTCCCTGTTATTTCCCTGCAGAGTTAACTGAATTTTTTAGCCAATTCTGCATATGTGTATTCTTTTTTCTTTTGATTAGTAAAGATGAGTGAGGTACAAGGGTCAACTGCTCCCTCCTCCTCCTTTTTTGTATTCATGTCTACTTCTGCACCCTAATTATGTGAGATAATTCCCTAACCTACCTTTTCATTCTCACCACCAACCTCCCCACCCAACATCATAGCGTATTCTGTTCCTCTTTCTTTCTATTCTTTCCTTAAAATCATCAAGGCATAACAGAATCATTCCTAAGTCTTGTCTAACTGGACTCCCTCCACAAACTCTGATGATGATAGGGTTCAGAAAGGACATATGCATCATTTCCCTTTATTTAAATGTAAAAAAAAAATGTATACTTGTTTAGTCCATTATCATTGTTCAATCATGTTTACCTTTTTATGTTTCTTTCACTCCTATATTTGACCTTCAAAGTTTCTCTACAATTCTTGTCTTTTCATCAGAAATCTTTCAAAGACATTTATTCCTTAAGAACCATTTCCTCCCTGTAATATTATACTCAGTGTTGCAGGATAAGTTGTTTTTGGCTATAAGCCCAAATCTTTTGTCATTTGGAATACCGTATTCCAAGTTTTCTCTTGCTTTATACTGGTCATTACTAAGTTATGTGTGATCCTGACCTTGGCTCCTCAGTACTTGAATTCTTTCTTTCTGGTGTTTGCAGTTTTTTTTCCCCTTTGACCTGGAAGCTCTAGATTTCAGCTATAATGTTTCCGGGAGTTTTCATTTTCTGGGTTTCTTTTAGTAGGTAACCTTTTAAAATGGAGAGAAGGAAGAAAAAAGGAAGAAATGAAGGTAGTATCAATGAAGCATTATTTAAATGCAAAAGACAACTAGAGTTCTAGAGGGTAACACAGACAAATGGGACAGCTTTGAAACAAATATGCTCCATGTAGTATATATTTGAGGGATGTTATGATATATACAGATAATATATATTATTTTCCCCCAGTCACACATTAAAGCCATTTTTAAACTTCTTTTTAAAGTTTTGAGTTCCAAATTCTATCCCTAATCTCCTTCTCACCCTTACATTATCCCTGTAAAATATTTCCATATTAGTTATTTTGTACATGAAGTCTTAAATAAAAGAAAAAGAATGAAAGAAATAAAGTGAAAAACAGCATGCTTTGGTCTGTATTCTAACAATATCAGTTGCTTCTATGGAGGTCTTTAGTATTCTTCATCAATACCATTTTTTGGGATTGTCTTTATTAAAATTTATAAGAATATAAGTCATTCCCCAATTGATAATTGGTCAAAAAAATATGAATAGGCAGTTTTCAGACAAAGAAATCAAAGGTATCTATAGTCATATAAAAATGCTCTAAATCACTCTTTGTAAGAGAAATGCAAATTGAAACAACTTTGAGGTGGCACCTCACAGCTATCAGATTGGCTAAAATGAGAGAAAAGGGAAAAGATAAATGATGAAAGGGATGCGGGAAAACTGGAACACTAATTCATTGTTGGTGGAGTTGTAAACTGATCCAAACATTCTGGAGAATAATGTGGAACTATGCCCAAAGGGCTATAAAATTGTGCATATCCTTTGATTCAGTAATACTATTGCTAAGTTTATACCCCTAAAACCATAAAAAAGATAGAGAGGACCTATTTGTACAAAAATGTTTATAGCAGCTTTCTGTAGTAGCTAAGAATTGGAAATTGGGGAATGGCTAAAAAAGCTGTGATATATGATTGTGATAGAATATTATTGCATTATTAGAAATGACAAGCATGATGATTTCAGAGAAACTTAAAAAGACTTACATGAACTGACGCAAAGTGAGGTGACCAGAACCAGGAGAACACTGTACACAGTAACAACAATATTGCACAATGAAGAAATAAGAATGTTTGGGTTTTTTTTAAAGCATTTTTAAAGTTTTGAGTTTCAAATTCTATTCCCCCCTCTCCCCTCCATGAAATGGTAAACAATCAGATGTAGGTTATTCATGTACAATTACGCAGAACATTCCCACATTAGGCATTTTGTACAGAAAGAAAGTGAAAAATAGCATCCTTCAGTTTATATTCAATCAATATCAGTTCTTTCTCTGGAGGCAGATAATATGCTTAATCATTAGTCCTTTCAGATTTACTTGGATCATTGTATTGTTGAGTATAGCTAAGTTATTCACAGTTCTTCACTGAACAATGTTGCTGTTACTGTGTACAACATTCTCCTCAGTTTTTTCACTTCACTATGCATCAATTCATGTAAGTTTTTCCAGGTATTTCTGAAATCACCCTACTTGTCATTTCTTATGGCACAATACTATTCCATTACAATCATATACCATAGCTTGTTTAGTCATTCCCCAATTGATGGAAAACCCTTTAATTTCTAATTCTTAGTCACCACAAAAAGAGCTGCTATAAATATTTTTGTACAAATATGTTCATTTCCCTTTTTTTTTGATGTCTTTGGGATATAGATCTAGCAGTGGTATTGCTGGATCAAAGAGTATGCACAGTTGTATAGATCTGTGGGCATAGTTCACATTGCTGTCCAGAATGGTTGAATCAGTTTACAACTCCATCAACAATGCATTGTGTCCCAGTTTTACCACATCCCTTCCAACATCCAACATTTTCCTTTTTTTCCATATTAGCCACTCTTACAGGTGTGAGGTGGTGCCTTAGAATTGTTTAATTTGTATTTTCTGATCAATAGTGATTTACAGCATTTTTTTCCATATGACTGTTGATAGCTTTGATTTCTTCATCTAAAAAACCTGTTCTTATCCTTTGACCACTTATCAATTCAGAAATGATTTTTTTATGAATTTGAATCCATTCTTTACATATTTGAGAAGTGAAGCCTTTATCAGAGACATTTACTTCAAAAAATTTCCCCCAGTTTTCTGTTTTCCTTATAATTTTGGTTGCATTGGTTTTGTTTGTGCAAAATTTTTTCTTTAATTTTATATAATCAAAATTGTCTAGTTTACATTTTAGAATGCTTTCTATATCTCCTTTGGTACTAAATTCTTCCCTTATCCCTAAATCTGACAGATAAACTCTTCCATGATCTCTTAATTTGCTTATAGTATCAGACTTTATGTGTAAGTCATGAAACCATTTTGACCTTATCTTGGTATATGGTGTGAGATGTTACTCTATATCTAGTTTCTGCCATGCTGTTTTTTTTTAGTTTTCCCAGCAGTTTTTGTCAAATAATGACTTTTTGTTCCAAAAGCTTGGATCTTTGGGTCTATCATATGCCAGATTACTATGGTCATTTAACATAGTGCAATTTGTACCTAATCTATTCCACTGATCCACCACTCTGTTTCTTAGCCTTTACCAGATTATTTTTATAATTACTGCCTTATAATGCAGTTTGAGATCTGGTATAGCTCTTTCACATTTTTTCATTGATTCCCTTGATATCCTTGAGTTTTTGTTCTTCCAGATGAATTCTGTGATTATTTTTTTCTAGCTCTTGTAAATACTTTTTGACAGTTTGATTGGTATGACACTGACTAGATTAATTTAGGTAGAATTAATACTTTTATTATATTGACTCAGGCTACCCATGAACAATTAATATTTTCCAATTGTTTATATCTTAGTTGTGTGAAATGTTTTATAATTGTGTTTATATAGTTCCTGGATTTGCCTTGGCATGCAGACTCTCAAATATTTTATATTGTCTATAGTTATTTTAAATGGAATTTCTCTTTCCATATCTTGCTGCTGGACTTTCTTGGTAATATACAGAAATGCAGATAACTTATGTGGGTTTATTTTGTATCCTGCAACTTTATTAAAGTTGTTAATAATTTCAAGTAATTTTTCAGTTGATTCTCTAGAATTTTCTAAGTATAATATCATATCATCAGCAAAAAAATGATTTTTATTTTGTTTTTGGATCATGGTTTTCAGATAGTCTAATAATTCTTCTATGAACTCTCCTGCATTTATGTTTTGTTTGTTTTACTTCCTTATTCCCTATTCTAATTCCTTTCACTTCTTTTTCTTCTCTTATTGCTATAGCTAACATTTCTAGTACAATATTAAATAATAAAGGTGATCATAGTTATCCTTGCTTCATCCCTGATTGTATTGGAAAGGCTTTTAGCTTATCCCCATTACAGCTAATGCTTGCTGATGGTTATAGATAAATAATACTTACCATTTTAAGGTTAGCTCCATTTATGCCTATGGTCTCGAGTAGTTTTAATAGGAATGGTGCTGTATTTTGTCAAAGGCTTTTTCTGCATCTATTAAGATAATCATATTATTTATGTTGGTTTTGTTATTGATATGGACAATTATGCTGATAGTTTTCGTAATATTGAACCAGCCCTGCATTCCTGGCATAAATCTCACCTGGTCATAGTATATGATCCTTGTGATATATTGCTATAATCCTTTTGCTAGTATTTTATTTAAAAGTTTTGCATAAATATTCATTAGGGGAATTGATCTATAATTTTCTTTCTCTGCTTTGTCTCTTCCTGATTTGTGTATCAGCAACACATTTGTGTCACAAAAGAAATTTGGTAGGACTGTTTTTTGTTTTGGTTTGTTTTTTTGCCTTTTTTCCAAATAATTTATATAGTACCAGAATCAATTGTTCTTTAAATGTTTGGTAGAATTCACTGGTGATTCCATCTGGTCCTGGGGATTTTTTCCTAGGAAGTTCATTGATGACTTGTTTAATTTCTTTTTCTAAGATTGGGTTATTCAAGTATTTTATTTCTTCTGTTACTCTGGATAATTTTTATTTTTGTAGATATTCATCCATTTAATTTAGATTGTCAAACTTATTGGCAAAGATAAATTCTTATATCCAACTGAGTGCATATATTATTCCTTCTTTGAATCAATTTTGATGAGAGTAAGGTTTAAGCTTCTCCCTCTCCATTACAATAGCTTTTTCATACCTTTTTTATGTGGGATAATTTATCCCATTTAATCTCCCCACTCCTTGTTCTTCTAGTGTAATTTTCTTTCTCACCCGTTTATTTTGGTGGGGTTATTTTGGGGGCAGGGGGATCATCCCATCAAAGTCACCTTAAATCCTCTGTCTGTATAAACACATTCTAGTTGCTCTTATAGTAATGAAGTTGCTAAATTACAAATATTATTTTGCCATATAGAAATATAAACAGTTTAATCTTATTGAATTTCTTATGTTTTCTCTTGTTTCTTTTTTACATTTTTATATTTACCTTGAGTCTTCTATTTGGAGGTCAAATTTTTCATTCAGCTCTACTCTTTTAATTAGAAATTCTTGAAAGTCTTCTATTTCATTAAATATCCATTTCCCCTGAAAGGTATTATTCAATTTTGCTGGGTAAGTTATTTTTGGTTGTAATCCTAAGTACTTAGCATTCTGATATCATATTCCAAGCCCTCTGGTTCTTTAATGTGGACACTGCCAAATCCTGTTTAATCCTGATTGTAGCTTCATGATATTTGAATTATTTATTTTTGGCAGCTTGTAATACTTTCTGATTGATCTTTGAGCTCTGGAATTTGGCTATGATGTTCCTAGGAGTTTTCATTTTGGGACCTCTTTTAGGCAGTGACCAGTAGATTATTTAAATTTCTATTTTGCCCACTGGTTCCAATAAATCAGGGAAGTTTGATAATTTCTTCAAAGATGTCCGGACATTTTTATTTTTATTTTGTTTTGGATCATGATTTTCAGACCGTCTCATAATTCTTTGACTATTTCTCCTGTATATATTTTCTAGGTCAGTTGTTTTTTCCAATGAGAAATTTTGCATTTCTTCTTTTTTTAACTTTTTAACTTTTGTTTTATTGTATCTTGATGTCTCATAGAGTCATTAGTATCTACTTGTTCAGTTCTAATTTTTAAGGAATTGTATTTTTAATGAGCTTTTGTACTTCTTTTTCTATTTGCCCAATTCAATTTTTTAGGGAGTTATTTTCTTTGATAAATCTTCGTGCATCTTCCCCATGCTATTGACTTTTTTTTCTTTTCATGATTCTCTTACATTACTTTCATTTATTTTCCCAATTTTTCTTCTACTTCTCTGATTTGTTTTTTAAAATTCTTTTTAAGCTCTTCTCAGTAATTCTGTTTGGGGCTGAGACCAAATTATATTTTTCTTTGGGGCTTTCACATGCAGCCATTGTGATACTATTATTCTCTTCTAAGCTTATGCCTTGATCTTCCCTATCACCATAGTAACTTTTTATAGTCTAGCTCTTTTTTTGTTTGTTTTTTGCTCATTTTGTCTGCCTTTTTTGTGGCTTGGTGTTTTTATGTGAGAGTTGGGCTCTGGTCCTGCATAGTGCCAAGTTTTTTGTACTGTAACTCTGGCCTAACTGCTGCAACCAAAATTATAAGGAAAACAGAAATTTTCTTGATACTAAATTTTTGGTGGCAAGCCTATTTCTAACACCCCCATCAAATTTATTAATGCAACCCGTATCCCTTTTTTGCTACTTAGTTTACCCTATATATTGTGATTAAGTTCCTCATCTTCTCTCACCCAAAATATTGAGATAATTGCCTAATTGACCTCCTTGATTTCAATTTCTCTTCTCTTCAATCCATTTGCTGCATAGCAACCAAATCAAAGCATGTCAACCTCCAACTCAAAACTGTTCAATGCTTCCCTATTGCCTCTATGATAAAATATAATTTTCTCAAAGCCTGCATTTAAAGCCCCCTGCAATCTGGATCCCATTTCCCTTTCTAGTCTTTTACGGGAGTGGGATCTGGGCCCCAGAAAGGAAAAACCCTGGACTTTCCCACATGGCCAAATCTCTGGTGTTTGCCTGAGGCTATAATCCCATTAACTGGCCTTTCCTTGTCTAGCTCCAGGCCACTTCCCACCCTTAATCCTAGCTAGGCTCCATTCTCCCTTGGCCATGTGGTCCAGGTCCCAGGAGTTCTATTCATCCCAGTTTACTGGCCACTCCTAGCCCCTCCCACAGGCTTTCTGTATATAGGGTCCTACTTGTCTCCATTAAGATGCTCTGATTCTTATAATCAAGCCACTTCTAGGATTCCTAAAATCTAGCCAATTCTTATAATCTGGCTCAGATTCCTAAAATCTAGCCACTGCTTAGATTCTTAAAATCTAGGCAGGGCTTAGATTATTACAATCTAGCCACTGCTTACCCATGTTCAGACTCCTTAAGAGTCTGCCCAATATGACAGATATTCTAATAAACCTTGTCTTTGGCTGAAAGAAGGCTTGGGTCAAATGCTTTCGGACAGGACCCATGTATTGTGATTTTGGGGTTCCAGGACCCCTGAATCCCTAAACCACATCATTATTTTATATTACTCTTCTACCAGGAATCATTGTTCCAATCAACTAGCCCTGTACATGAGTTTCTCTTCCTTTGTAAAGGGGTTACCCCACGTTGGAAAAACACACTGTTCTCATCATAACTTCTCTTAATTCTTAGATTCTTTCTTTCTTTCTTTCTTTCCTTCTTTCTTTTTCTTTCTTTCTTTCTTTCTTTTTTTTTTCTTTTTAGGCAATTGGGGTTAATTGCCTAGGGTCACACAGCTAGTAAGTGCCAAGTGTTTGGTCTGAGGCCAGATTTGAACTCAGGTCCTCCTGACTTCAGGGCCAGTGCTCTATCTACTATGCCACCTAGATGCCCCCTTAGATTCTTTCAAGCACAGTTCTGGGTGCCACCTCCCTCTAACCACTCCCAATGATCAGTTCTCTCATTTCCTTTCTTTTCAAATAATTTGTATATGCTTTGTATGTATATACTTGTATTTACATTTGCATATTCCCAGTGGAGGCAGCTAGGTGGTACAACAGATAGTTTCCAGGGTTATTTTGCAGATCAGGTATTTGTAAAGTTCTTAGCACAATGTCAGACATATAGTAGATGCTATATGAATGGAAGCTACTTATTATAATTATCATTATATAATGTAAGCTCCTTACGGGCAGAAGGTGTTTTCTAAAATTTTGCCTTTTTATCTTCAGGACCCAGCATGGTACCTGGCATATAATGAGAACTTAACTGTTTGTTTAGTTGAATTGGATAATTGAATGTGCCTTTTTGATTACTGTGTCACATTATTGGAAATATTGATTTTTATCTTACAAAATTCTAAAATTCCCAGATCCTTTGGCTATGAAATGCTGTAAACTCACATCTCCTTATTCTGTACTCATGCAAATGTTTTGAACCTAGGTCAATCAATTTACATTTCTATTTATTAAATTCCATCTCAGGTTTGTCTCATCTTTCCTATCTAGCAATATCCTTTTATATTCTTAATTTGACATCTAATGGAATAATGCCTTTGACAAAACTTTGGAAAGTCTTTGCCTCAGATGCTCCCTGCCTGTACAACCCTGGATAAGTCATTTAACTTCTTTGTGCCTCAGTTTACTCATATGTAAAATGGTTGTAATGATAGCACCTACCTCCTAAGGTTGTTTTGAGGATCAAATGAGCTAACATCTATAATGATTTTTGCAAACATTAACATACTACAAAAGGCTATCTATTATTATTGTTACCTGTAGATTAGATAAAGATTACATCTATGCCTTCATTCAAACCATTGATTAGTGTTGAGCAGAAAAGCGCCAATCCAAGAATCCTCCAGTGCTTCACTAGAGAACTCCCTGGATTGATCTCTATTCATTAACCATCATTCTTTATATCCAGTCCTTCAACCAATTACGTAGCCACTTATTATTCAACCCATATGTCTTCATTTTGTCCACAAAAATATTCTGAAAGACTGTCAAGTTCCCAGTTAAATCTAGTTATGCTCTATCTATGTCGATGGTGTCAAACTCTAATAGAAATAGATACTTTCAGGCTGAATATTGGCTTTAAAAATCACAAATTAACATTATCTATGTCTTATTGCATTTTTGTTTATTTTGTTAAACATTTCTCAATTGCATTTTCATCTGATTCTGGATTATTTGAGGCTTATGAGCAGTTTGTGGCCTGTGTAGGGCTGTGAGCTTGACACCTCTATCATATCATTTTCCTAATCTACCTGTGCAATATGTCTTCAAAAGTCCAGCAGCAGTGGAAACCATTATCCAGTGTGGATGTTAGGTTCACCCATACAGATCACAACATCTTCCAAATTTGAGTAGATAATATTCATGAGTTACTGTGGACATAATTAGTCACTTGGTGGCCAACCTTTAGTGATAAACCTCTCTGAACTTAGGTAGGTTGGTCCACAATAATAGACATATAAGCTTGCTACTGGTCCCATATTTTACATAGGATAATAAATTTAAAGCTAGAAAGAGATTTATAGTTCATCTAGTCCAAATTTATTTTATAGATGAGGAAACTGTGGTCTTATGTAGATTAAGTGATTTGGCCAGGGTCATACAGGTAATAAGTGGAAGAGGTTCAAATCCAGGTCCTCTAATTTAAAAGTCAGTGTTTTTCCATTGCACCACAATGCTTCACTTGAAAAAAAAAATCTTGAAAGGTCATGCCGAGAGTTACTACTATTTGACTGAGCCTTACTGAACCCAAGGTCATCTCCATGCCGTTATGCAGCATCAGAATAGGATTCTGATAGATGATCAGTGTAATTATCCTACTGAAAATAAAAATAAAGTTTTTTGACCATGATTTTGTTCATTTTAAAATATCTTTATCATATACAATAATGATCTCAACAAATATAAGGGAAAAAACAAACTGGACTCATAATAATAATATGTTTCAACAAAATTATAATAACAGTTTGTTTATAGTGACATTTACAATAGCATTTTGATTTCCCTTGGCTCTGTATGTTGTTGTTTTACACAGTTGTAATCACTTTTTATGACTTCCCTGAGTTCCATTAGCTTGTATGTTTTTTTAACACCTCTTTAAAGTCCTCACTCTTGTTATTCCTCATGGCTTGATAATATTCAAGTCATTAGTATTACAATAATTTGTCATACCCTCATATATAGCAATATATGTTATTTATAGGGGGATGTTTCTATTATAAATAAAACATCTATGGATATTTGTTATATGAAGTTTTTTTAAATTCTTTTTAATTACGTCATTTGTCATAGTAGTCTCAGAAAAAGTTAAGTGATTTACCAAGTGTTGGAGCACGGATTCAAAAATATATCTTCTGACTCATACTTTTCCCCTATGTTAGCTTATACCACAGAATTGCAACTATCCTTCCTCTGAAGTATTTAAATTCTGCTCTCCAAAAATGTCAAATCAAGTTGAAAGCATTTATTAAGTATCTGTTAAATGCCAAACACTGTCCTAAATTCTAGGGATACAAAGAAAAGGGGGAAAAAAATAGTCCCAGAACTTGAGGAAATCACCACGTACTTTACAGACAATATGTAAAAAACTATATACAAACAAACTATATAAAGGAGAAATTGGAAATAAGCACTAGAATTAAAAGGGATTAGAAAAGACTTCCTGTAGAAGGGATTGTATCTGGAACTTGAAGGAAGCTAGGAGGTGGAGATGAGGAGGGAAGGAATTCCAGACACATGGAACAGTCAATGAAAATGCCCAGAGTTGGAAGATGTAATGTCTTGTTCAAGGAATAGCAAGGAAGTCAATGTCATTGGATCCTAATACATGTTATGGGGTAGAGGAGAGTAAGGTAAAGAATGAAAAGTTGAAGGGGAAGGTTATAAAGGGCTTTGAAAGCCTTAAAAGCAGAACACAGAATTTTATATTTGATCTGAGAAATAATAGGGAGACACTAAAGTTAATTGAATGGGGTAGGGACCCCATACTTGTGCTTTAAGAAGATCAATTTGACCATGGAGTGGACTGGAGTAGGGAGAGACTTGAGGCAGGAAAACCAATCAGGAGGTTACTGAAAAAGTACAGGAGTGAGGTGATAAGGACCCATATAATCATGGTGTCATTGTCAAAGCAGAGAAGGAGGTATATATTATAAATGTTTTCAAAGTAGAATCAACAGAACTTAGCAACATATTGGATAAGGGGGATGAGGGCTGAGAAAGAGTGAGGAGTCGTGGATGACATCTAGGCTGTGAACCTGGGTTACTGGAAAGATGGTAGCCCCTTTAACAATAAAGGGAAAGTTAAGAAGTGGGAGCGCTTGGGGAAAATATAGTGAGTTCATTTTGGATATGTTGAGTTTAAGATGTCTATAGAATATCCAGTTTGAAATGTCCAGTAGGTAGTTAGAGATGAGAGACTGGAGATCATCAGCATAGAAATGGTAATTGAATTCACTGGACATGATGATATCAGCAAGTGAAAAAGTTTAGAGGGAGAAGAGTGCCCAAAAAGAGCCTCAGAGGACATCCACATGTGAATGGAAATCTAGTAAATGAGATTGAGAAGGAACAGTCCTACACATCAACCTAGAATTCTTCTTATTATCTACAAGGAACTCTAACAGAGAATGAACGCTTCCTTTCAGGATTCCTGTCACTTCTATAGACTCAGTCAATTGGTAACTGGATTTGGATTCAGAGGACCTGGGTTTGAAAACCAGCTCTACTATTTACTTCCTATGCAAGCTTAAGTAAGTCACTTCCATTCCTCATCTATAAAATAAAATGACTGAATTAACTGACCTTTAAGGTCCCTTCCAGATATGATCCTATGATCCACCTACTTTTTAAGAATCAGGACTAGAATAGCAATTACCTTTCTTAAGTCAACCATCTGAAGTTTAAAATTACCAGTAAGGCAAATAACGTATCAACTAGCAATTTGCTGCTATTGAAAGTGTTGCTATGGATGAATATGTTGACATATATTGGAAGCTTTTGTTGTTGTTGTTTTGTTTTGTTTTTATCTTTCACTGACCCCTGCTTGGGTATATACCTAGGAATCTATGGATCATAGGATATGAACATTTTAGTCACTCCCTCCCCCGCCCCAGCTCATTCCAAATGGCTTTCTGGAGTGGCTAGACCAATTGACAATTCCACTAAATGTGTGCTTCTGTGCCTGCCTTCCTGTAGCCCTTCTAATTTTGACAATTCTCACCTTTTTCACTTTTCTGAATATTATGTGAAACTTTGAAGTTGTTTTGATTTGCATCTGTCTCATTATTGTTGGTCTGGAGCAGTCTTTCATGTGGGTTTTCATAGTTTATCATTCTTTTTGAGATTATTGTTTGTTCATATCCTTTCACCACTTATCTACTAGGTCTTTATATATTTGTCTTAATTTCCTATATATCTTGAATAGCAGACATTTATCAGATATATTTGGTACAAAGATTGTATTTGCTACTCAAGAGTTCCCCTTCTCATCCTTATTTCACTGATACTGTGAATGCAAAAGCTTTCCAAGTCTATATCATCAGAATTCTCTGGGCTCCTGATTTTTATTCAAATACATTTCCATCAGAGTTTTCTAATTTTTTTGTCCTAGTGCTTCCCTTCATCAAGTCAAGGGAGAAGTGGTGTCCTCCTAACTCTAGTATGCCCTCTGGTGGTACTAGGAGAATGAAAATTCAATAAATTAAATTTATTGAATCCTCAAACCTCCGAAACCTTTGATGCTTTGATTTTTAACAGTATATGTGCAACAGGAGACATGTAGATGATTCCTTACTTTCCCCTTTTCTCCATTTGAGAGTAAAACTCCTAGAAAAAAACCTGTTTAGTCAAGAAACATTAAGCACCTACTCTGTGCTGGACCCCTTTTTATCACTGTCCCTTAAGACTCTCTCTTGGACTCTCTTATGTTTCTATATCACCTCACTTGGTTTTCTTATCAGATGCATGAATTTAATTATCTTCTACTTAATATCTTGTCCTAGGCTGTCCTGTAAGCTTCAGTACTCATCACTGACTGCTGAGCATCTCTACTTCATGCCTGGAAATACTGTAGGAATTCTGAACCCAATGTGTCCAAAATGGAACTCATTATCTTTTCCATATCACAAACCTGCCCCTTTCTTCAAACTTACCTATTTCTGTGGAGGGTAATACCAACCTTCCAGTCACCCAATGTTGGACTCTTCCTGTACTCTTCATTGTCCCTTATCCCCATTTGTCCATTCTACCTCCATTTTTCTCATAGCCTACCCCTTCTCTTCACTTATATAGCCATCAACCTCTTTTCGATCCTCTTCTCATGCATAGACTTTTTAAATTGTCTCTTAGTTGTCCTCCCTGCTTTTAATCTCTCTCCATTCCAATCTATCCTCCAAACAGCTGCTGATATAATCTTGCTAAAGCACAAGTCTGAACAAGTTGAATCCCTACTCGTGAGCTCTCAGTGATTCTAAATGACTCTAGGATAAATTATAAACTCCTTAAACTTGGCACTTAAAACCCTTCACCATCTAAATCCAGTCTACTTTTTCAGAATTACTTGCACAGAACTTTCTGTTACTCTATATTTTAGTCAAATTGGTCTTGCAATTCATTGAAATTGGCATTCCATCTTGCACCTCTGCATTTGCACAAGCTGTCTTGAGTGACCCAAATGCACTTTCTCCTCACCTCTGCCTCCTGTAGGAAGTTTTTCTTGATCTCAAAAGTAGGATAACCCTTTAGCTATCTGGATGCTGCCTGGCAAGTTATCATGGAGACATCAGAACATGGCCACACATACTGTCTCAGAAATCACCAGTTTGTGGACATTTTTTTACTTAGAATAGAGACTTCCAGGAAGGAAAATCTGGAAGAGATTCCATCTCGCATGACATGATGATGAAGGGTCAAGAATACGTGTCTGATCTCTAGATGCCTGATTCTCTATTCCTCCAGCACTCAGGTGGGCTATTGTAGGATGATAGTGATTGCAACTGATGGAACAGAGGCTATCCAAAAGTGACTGGCATGTTGGTGAAGTTTAACTGCTGAGCCTGGCCATTGCTTCTTCTTGCTGCTTGCTAAGAGGTTAGCTTAAAGCCCCTAATCTTTAATTGAACTGTGGGATACATGCTACTGGCCCAACACTGCTTTTTGCTTGGTTCAGGAAAAAAGAGACAGGTTTTACACAAGGTGAAACACTATAAATGCCTGTTTAATGGGTATCATATCACTTGCCTTCTCAATGGGGAGGGGAGGGGTTAGGGGGAAGGATAGAATTTAGAACTGAAAATAAAAACAATGAATGTTTAAAAAATAAAATAAATGTAAAAAAGTTGTGAATGAAGATGACTCAGACCCATAAAGACCTGATGTAGCACTAAAGAAATTTATGTCTCAGAAGGTTGCCGCA
Organism: Phascolarctos cinereus; assembly: GCF_003287225.1. NCBI lineage: Eukaryota > Metazoa > Chordata > Mammalia > Diprotodontia > Phascolarctidae > Phascolarctos > Phascolarctos cinereus. Next base: position 200,600,131 of record NW_027556180.1, on the reverse strand, counting down.
GAAATGCCGGTTTGAGCTGCAAATAAATTAACCCAAGTTCAGTACATTCTGTGCACACATTCTCTAAGTAATAGCTTTCAACTCTGGAGCTAAGCAAAGAGTTATTCAGATGGTGGAAATGCAGACCTCCAAGATTCTTTTAGGATATTAACTTTTAAAATTTTAGGATATTAAAAATATTTATTATAAAAACATTTTACAAATTTTAGCCTTTATTAATGACAAATGTATTTTCCTTCCCTTCCTAAAATAGGATCAGGGATTACTCACTGATTAGCAATTATTTTTCCTGTGAAACAAAATTCTCTTCAAAAAAATAAAATTTGGAAGGTCCACAGATTAGTCTCTGACCCTCACACAATTAAGATTTCTTAATCTTAAGAAAGACTAATAACCACGTGTTCAGGTCAACAAAAGAAAACAAAAAGAGTGATGAGGGGAAAAGTCTATTATACATCTAAGAAATAAATAGGAAAAAAACATTTTTTTACTAGATCGAGTGTTCAAAATTCCAAGTACAGGGTTACTTCCTGTATTTCATTTTAATCATTTTATCAATTTAATCATTTAATAATTTTCATTATAATCCTATAACGGATTCCTATCAAAATAAATCTCTGGCAGTTTCATGTATTGAACAAAATTGCCAGCTAAAAAGAATAACATATAAAGTAATCTACTTTGTATTTTTACATTCTTCTCAATGGTATTTCAGTTCAGTTCAGGTTTGTGTCATGGTAGAGTTTGTGATTTGCCCCTTCTTGATACTGGCCAGAAGAAGCAAATGTCTATTATGTTTATTTCCCAACTTAATCATGTTTATTTCCTCTTTGCATTCTTGTGTAGGTCCATGTATCTGATAAATGCAAAATCTTGCAACCACCTAAATACTGGTTGTCAGCCAATCAATAAGCATTTATTAAGTACCTACTATGTGCCAGGCTAAGCCTGGAGATACAAAGAAAGGTAAAAGACATGTACAGTCAAATGGAAGAGTCAATTATGTATAAATAAGACATATGTAAACTATACACAGGATCAATTAGAGATAATCAAGCCAGTTATTAAGCACCTTCTATATATCAGACACTGTGCTATCACTGGAATATAAATATAAGCAAAAAGAAAGAGAATCTCTGCCTTCAGGAGTTTAAAAGGAGAGGGAAGTGAGGGGAGAAATAAGGTTCAATCCGAAGGAGTGTAGTTGGGTGGGAAAAGAAAATAGAGCTAGCCAGATGTTTTGAGAGGAGTTCTTTCCTCTACTCTCCAGCCCTCCAGTCAGAGGGGGAAAGGGTACTAAGGATATTGATGAAGTGTGAGTACCAAAGCTAATGAAATTTCAAAAGATGATGATTTTCATGATGATGATATTCCATCAGAGAGCACAATGGAGTCTAGTCCAAAAGAATGCAACTAGGTGGGAAATGAAATTCCCTTAACCTGAGGAAATCACTATCATTCAAGAAAGTGAAAAGCTTCTTATAAAAGGTGAGATTTTAATTAGGACTTGACTAATGCCTTCCCCCCCACCCTCCCCTGGGCCCGGGTAGAGATTTGGAAAGAAGCCTTTGATCCTTTAAGAGAAGTGAAAGGCACTATTCCTTTGTCTATACTAACTTTTCCATAGGTATTGCCATTAAGCATGAGACAGTTTGGCTCTACTTTACCACAACTGTTCACAAGCTGAGAGTTTTCTGAGCACAAATGCAGGTGTGTGGTTCAATTATATACCTCATACTTTCCTGTGCAAACCTCACCTCAACTTTGTTGGGAGGGGAAAGGGAATAAGCATTTATGTAGCACCTACTATGTGCCAAGCACTTTATAAATATGATATCATTTTATCCTCACAACAATCCTACAAAGTAGGATCCCCATTTTACAGTTGAGGAAATTGGAGCAGACAGACACTAAGTGATTAAGAGATTGTTAAGCCAGTGTCATACAGGTAGCAAATATTTGAGGCCAAATTTGAACTCAGGGCTTTCTGCGTCTATCTAGCTCTCATCCATTGAACTGCCTAGTTTTTATTGTTATAATTTACCTTTCTATATTCTACTTTTCATAATACAAGTGGGTTCTCATGAACTTGACAAGTGGAAGCTGACAGTAGTGTTACTATTTTCCCCACTGACAGTAAACTGATTCTACTGCTACATTAGTAATTTATCCCTCTTCAAATTATTTTATGAGTATTCATTTTTACATGCCAATAAGAATTTATTAAGGCCCTACTGTGTGCCAGGTATTATGTTAGAACCTCCAGTCATATATAATCACCTTAAAGGCAGGAGATGCCTTTCAGCTTTTCTTTGTATCTCCTCAGCAGCACTCAGTGACTATTTTACAGCAGGTGTTTAGAAATACTTATTGAATTTAATTGTGTATTAACTCAATATCGAATACTAATTTAAATAATATTCAAGATGAATGCAGCTGCTCTATAAAGCAAGCACCATAATTTCTGTTGTGTTTAAACCTTAGGTATCTGGCAAGCAAGGCTTCTCTGTACCACTGAAAGCTTTAAAAATTAGTTTTATAATGTGATATATAAAGTATCCCAAAAGTCTTCGTGCTGTTTCAGGCTACTGAAACTTAAAACTGCATGAAAACTTTTAGCAAACTACATATTAGATGGGACAATTTTGTTTCTTGTTTTAAATGCAACTCTTTACAATGATACACGCTCACATATCAGCTTCAAGTGCTACTTCTTAACAGAGTGTATATTTCAGAAAATAAATATTACCTTTATCTCAGAAACCACATGAAAATTTTTATTTTCAAGCATATTTATACCCAGAAAGAATAGTATCAAAGTATTTCTTATCAAGACATGATACTTTAATTTCTTTAAAGAGAAAGGGAAAAAAAAAAGAAATGATTCTAAGCCATTTTACTTTTCAATAGAATTTTCTGCCCTGATATCCTTTAGCTTACCTTCAGGCTTTTTTTTTTCTTTCACAATTTGAACAAACTTCAAGTTAAGATTGACATTTTAGGTCATATTACCCCAAACATAAAAAAAAAGCATAGAAAAGGAGGTGATGATTTGCTTAAGAATTTTTCTAGTCAGACTTCCTGAGGATATTTGCTGATTGAGGCTACTTCTTTTAAGAAGAAAATTACAACATTGGCAGGCATCTACTAATTCTTGATTGTTCATACCTCAGAGATTAGGGGGAGAAAGTACATTTTTGGCAGCATTTAAATGCTGAGCTGCTGAGCCATCCTGGGGTTTAGTGAAAAAATACTCAAAAAGAAAAATTAACTAATACAGTTAACAGAAGGAACTATCAGGAAAAGGTATAAAAAAACCCCACAGAATTTCAATTGAATCATATAAGGTGGGTGAATGATTTCTTTTAGTGTCCTGCAGAGAATACAGCAAGTTTGTGTTTTTGCTGCAGGTTATCAGCAAATATGTGTGAACTAATTACAAATTAACATCCCTGTTAGAAGAGAGCATAAAATGATGGATAAAAGGTAAACAAAATAAAATTCTCTCACTTTTCCAGTCTATGAATCAATCAATTAATAAGCATTCATCAAGCACCTACTATGTACCAGAAATTGTGCTAAGTCTGAAAACACAAATTTTAAAATAAGTAGTCCTTGCCCTCAAGGAGCTTACATTTCACTAGTCTAGGGAGGAAATACACAACCATATCTGGGAGTGATATCCAGGGAAGAGTCTCTCTAAGCTATCACAGAGATTATGAGTGGATGCATAGGGTAATAGTTTGCCATGCAATAGAAAGTAGCAGTAGCTATAGAAATATTTACTTGGTTTTTGTTCTCTAAGCAAGAGATGAAAAGAGGTGCAGTACTACATGGTAGGATGTTAAAATGACCATACTGGTTAGGTCTTGTGTCCTGGTAGATGCTAGAGAGGATGAAGCATGGTCTTAAGGCTGTCCTCAAAGCCATCATCCAAAGAAGCAACTCCTGTGGAGAAGGGACCATCCATTCCTGTAAAGCAAGGCAAGCCAGCCTAAATAACAAGGCACCCTGAGGAATAGGCAGGAGACAACATATACCAGGTAAGTCAAACTACCACAGCTATCTTGACTATCATCTACCCTCAGACTGTGATGGAGACAACTCAGTATGCTGAACCCAAGAGTGTTGGGAACAGCAATACTTCCAGCCCAGTGAGTGCCCTCAGCCTTAATCTTGGGAATCAACCCTTATCAAGATGTTGTCAACCTGACAATTGCTCCTGTAGGTGCTAAAGCCACAGCTACTAAAGACCCAGAAAGGAAAGTTCTTGCCACCAAAGTCCTGAGCATGGTCAAATAGTTCAACATCAGAAACTAATAGGATTTTATCAGTGGAAATGACACTAAAGAAGAAGCATTAATACTTGCTTTGTCACTCTATATTGGGACCATGGGACTTGTCCATCTAACTTGCAGCTTAATCTGAAGTATATGTTGTCTCCCCCATTCGAATGTGAGCTCTTTGTGAATAAGGATTTTCTCACTTTTCTATTTGTGTACCTAGAACCAAGCACACTCCTTTGCACATAGTAAGAATTTAATAAATGTTATTCATACATTTTATTCAGTAGAGGATCTTGGACCAACTATATATGGGGTGCTAGAATAAGGATTAATTCACCCTCCAGCTTGGAGTCCCAAAGGTGAGTAAATTCACTCTCCCTGGGTGGTAGTGGTGGTTAGTGGTGGGAAGGGAGAAGTAGTCAGCAAAAGATATGGCAAGATCAAGTCCTAAAATTGAGTGAATTAAGTACCTGTTGTGTAAGGGAGGGGAAACATTCTCTTTATCAAGAAGGATGAAATGTTCTCCATCTGCTCCCAAACAGTTAAATTCCAAGAAAATGTTAGGGAATAAAAAGGTTCTAAAGATACAAAGAGAAATCCCAAACAAAAGAATATAGGGTAAGAGGCAGAATAATCATAGCAACAGCTAACATTTATTTAGTACATTAAGATTTGCAAACTACTCTACAAACACGACTTTCTTTGACCTTCATGACAAAGCTGTATGGTCATCATTATTATCCCCATTTTTCAAATGAGGAAATTGAAATTTAAAGAGCTTAAGAGACTGTCCAGGGTCATATTACCATCAGTCAGAGGAAATAGGGTTTAGACAAAGGAGATAGGATTTTAACTTGGGTATTACCTGATCTTTCCATGATTCCACATAGGTAGAAGAAGGAACTTTGAAAAGCTGAAACTACATAATAGATATGAAGTGCTTTGCATGAGTCTGAACTTATAAAAAAAAGAAATAACTCCTTATACTTTATGGAAGGATAAATGACATCTATAGATGCTACCAAAAATAATCCATCTGTTACTGCCCCCAGGAACAAGAGATGTCATGGTCAAAGGAGATTCCCTGTTGAGAGATAAAGAAGCAGCTATTTGCTGGATTTGATAATAAGGAAGTGTGCTATCTTCCCAAGTCATGCATTTAGAATGTGACAGAGAACCTCCAGAAACCTGTCAGACCCAAGGACTCTGTTTTGATGGTTCATGTAGGAACAAATGACACTTCCAGAAGAAATCTAGGAAGAATCTCTAAGAATTATGCTATATGGGTAGAAAACTAAAGGAGTTGGAGAAAAAGACTTCTTTTTTCATGTTACTGATTGAAGAGAACTTTGGTAAACACAGCAGGACATAGGAACTTGAAAGCAAAGAAGATGGTATTAAAGAATGGAATTAGGAATGTGAGGACATGACATGCTTCACAACCATAATGGATCTGTGATACCACTGGATTAACACTGTTGTACCTTTACTAGTTAAAAAAAAATTCGTCCATGTTTTCTAATTCTCTGAGTTTTATCTCTGTTTTTCCACGAATTCTCCATAGGTGCCATTCAGCACACTGGAGGTCTCTCTCTAAATCTCTTAATATTGCATTCAGAATTTCCTTTAATTACCCTTTGTTCTCACTTCATAACTGGTCCACCTCTTTTCCTGGTCACACATCTTTCTGATATCATTTCTCTTGTTTCTCTAATACAATTCTTTATTGTTAATATATTATAGCCATGACTTAAAGCACAGAAATGGCAAATTTTAGACAAGATGGTAAACAACTAGCCATATGGTAGAGTGAATTGAGTGCTGGCTTTGGATACAGGAAGATATGGGTTTGAATCATATCTTAAAAAGTTATCACTTATTTGACCCTGGATAAATCATTTAACCTATCTATATCTTACTTTCTTCTTCTATAAAATGAGGACAAGTAAAAATCAGTAATAGCATTAGAGGTGATCAGAAAATCATAGGAACTGACAACAGGAAAGAGGCAGAAATGATACTCATGGATTTCACTACCTGACCACCAATACATGCAATATAGGTGAAAAGGAATATAACAAATAGAAGGTTTGGCAGGATATACACTAGGAAAATATTCACGCATGTAGAAATTCATGAATCTGAAGAGGGAAGTATTATGCAATGTATTTGGATGAGGGGGAAAGAAGGGGGAGGCACAGAAGAGATAAAGCTGTGGAAGAATATTAGAAGTTGCCAAAATACCTGGAAGAATTGGAAGATGTTTCTGAGGTAGATTGCAAAGCTGGCTTGGGGTTGTTGTGGGACACTTCAATTATACTGACATTTGTTGGAGGTTTCCCTCTGCCAAATAGATGGTCCAACATATATTTGTAGAGCATATTTAAGTATTAAAAGCATTTGTAAATTTATTTTCTCAGTCCTTACAAGTATGGGAGGTTGGTAACAAAAATATTACTCTCTCCAATGATGCTTATTCTCCTTCTGCTGTTGTATGTACTCTCTCTCTCCAAATATGTATGTATCTCTCTCTCTCTCTCTTCTCTCTCTCTCTCTCTCTCTCTCTCTCTATATATATATATATATATATATATATATATATATATGCATATGTATATATATACACACACACATACATGTATATATACATATACATATATGTTTCTGTATGTGTATCTATGTCTCTCTCTTGTCTTTCTGTCTCCTTCTTCCTGTCTCTGTCTCTCCATCTCTGTCTCTCTGTCTCTATCTTTGTATGTTTCTTTCTCTCCTGCCCTCCCTTCCTCTCTCCTGCTCTTTCTTTAAAAAAAAAAGTTGTATTGATGTCTTTTGTTTTTACATCACAGTCATTTTATATCTTTTGTTTTTACATCACAATAATTTCCACATATTCCACTCTCCTCATTCCCTCCCATTCCTCCCATCTCTCCATGAATCTTATAACAACAACAACAAAAGCACTATAGAGATTCAATGGACAGAAATTTAGAATAAAATGGATATTAGAAATCCAAGAGTGGGAATAATCAAAGTTAGAAAAGTTTCAAACATGTTAGATGATGAATAGATGTGTAATGGATAAACATTGTGATGACAGACAGAAGAGCACATTTAGAGGGAAAGATAATAATCTTAGTTGAGGATATGTCAAATTTTAGTTGCCAGTGAATTATCCAAGTGGTTGGTCATATGCATCTAGAATTTGTTACAGCAACAAGAAAAAATGTAAAACACTTAAGTAAAACAAATTAAATCATTATATATCTGGTAATGAATACAATATTCTATACCCATAATCCTTTACCTCTCCAACAAAAGAGGATTATACACTTCTTCACCTGACCTACAGGGCCAATATCAATCACTATTCAGTATTCCATTTCATTCAAATTCCCTAGGATAGACTTCTCTTGCTGTCTTCTACCCTCTCTGTCTCCCCTGGTCCCATGTAATCCCCATACCCATCTAGAATGTCTGGATGGTGAGCACTCTGACCCTTGCCTTATCCCTTTCCCTCCTCTCCTAGTTGAACCTCCTAGAACCCAGTCTAGGCTGTTTGATTACTGACAGAGCTTGGATGAGATGTAAGTCGCAAACTACATTCCTTCCAGTGATGTGAAGGACCACCAGCTTTACCATCTGCCTTGCCACCATGTACTACAGACTCTGGCACTGTCACCTGACATGTTGCTATAACCTAAGGATGCTATGTCTTTGCCATTGGCCCTTTTATTGCACTTAGTACTTTAGGGCCTTTCCATTTACCCAAAAGCTAAATTTTATTTTATGTGTTGTACTTCCAATTAGAACATAAAGTCCTTCAAAGCAGGCAGTGTCTCAGCTTTCCTTTTTGCATACTCTCCAATGATGATTATTCTCCCTCTGTTTCTGTATATATGTCTCTCTATTTAAATTTCTGTATGTCTATCTCTGTCTCTCTCTTCTCTGTCTCTCTCTCTTTCTGTCTCTCTCTGTCTCTGTCTCTTACCATTTATTTCTCTCTCTTTCTTGTCCTTCCTTCCTCTCTCCCACTGTTTTTTTAAAAAAGTGTTGTATTGATGTCATTTTGCCCCAACACTTTGCACAATCCTTAGCCCATAGAAAATGCTTTTTAAATGTTTTTTTTCATTCATTTATTCATTCATCATATTGTTCTTTTGGTTAATTATCGTCACTGAGTACATTGTTTTCCTGATTCTTATTACTTCTTGCTTACTGCATCAGTTCATATAAGTTTCATGTTTCTCTTAATCCCTCATTTTCATCATTTCTTATGGTATAATAATATTCTATAATAATATTCTATTATACTCACATGCTACAATTTATTTAGTTTTTCCACAATCAATGGGCTCCTTATTGGGTTCAAGTTCTTTGCCACTACAAAAGGTGATTTTATTAATATTTTAGTATATTCCTTTCTCTCTTTGATCTCCTTGGAGGTAAATGCCCACAAGCTTTCTATAGTATCTTTTTTCACTTTCTGACTTTCTTTCAATCCCCAATGCTTACTTAGCACGGTGCCCAGAACATACTTAATAAATGTTTGTTATTGATTGGATGACTGTTTTAGAATCTGCCTTAAATGTATAACCTTTGTAGGCAGATTGGTCCTATATAGACACTGTTGTGTCTTGATTTAATACTATAGGCCAGGTGATTAATTTCTCCTATGCCATGAATAGCAGAAATATAATGAAACATGGTACATTAATTTGATTAAGCCATTCTTAGAAAGATAAAAGAATAACTAAAATAACAATAAAAATATTAGACACATACCTATGCTTCCTCATTAATATGAGTTGAAAATATCATTTAAAGTAAGAATTTAAGAAATATAACATACGGGCACAGATTGTTCTATGGTGCTAAACTGTGCCTTTTTGTCAGACCACATCTTGAGTGTTATGTTCATTTCTGAGTATCATGGTTTGGAAAGAACATTTATAAGCTGGGGAATGTCCAAAGGAGGGCAACCAAAATAGTAAAGGGCCTTGAATACCAAGTTTAGGAACTAGTGAAATTTACCTTGGAGAGGAGAAAACTAAAGGGAATATGATAACTATCTTCAAGCCCTTAAAAGATTTTCATGTAGAAAAGAGACTTATGTTGTTTTCCAAAAATCAGATCTGTGGGCAGAAATTTCAAAGAGGAAAGTTAGATGATTTCAGAAAAAAAATTCCTAACTCAGAGCTATTGCCAAGTGTAATGGGTTTGTCTTATTATGAAATTGGTTTCCTCATATTGGAAATTTTTAAGCAGAAGCCAGTTATATGTTGTAGACCTTTTTGTGTCTCATAACCACTGTCCCAAAGCCTGTTGGTATTTCTTCTTATGAAGGGTGGGGTGGAGTTGGTGAAAGATGAGAACTTCAGTCATCTGTCAGTCCCCCTTTGGGGACTCTGCAGATGAGAACCTCACTTCAAGTTACTGAAGGAAAAGTCTCTGGGAAGACATGAGATGAGCAGGCAGTCTTCATTATGTCTGTATCTCTAGCTTGTTACTCTAGAGACTTAGAAGTATTTCCCTTTGGGTGAGATCAAGGACCCTCTCTCTTGGTTGAGCTAAGTTTTCTCACTTCCACTGACAGAGCTCCTTCGTTCTGTATTGTCTAGTATATGTTTTCCTATATATACCTTCTCTGATATATGTTTTGCTGTGACTTAGATATGACTTAGCTATTTCCACCTTGGAGAAGGGTAGAAGGAGAAGAGCCTAGATGTTTATTCTGGCTCCCTTTGAGCCATGCAAAAACAGGCCCCTTGTAATATATGGAGTCTTACTACACATGTTGGGCCCCATTCCTCTTCCTTACATCACGATTCTGTGATTAGCTCCTCTCAGTCTCTTCTGCACTTCCTCTATTCCTTGATTTATTTCCCTGGTTCTACAATAAAACCCCATGAAATCTTTACTTCCCGTCTTAAGCCTTTACAATATATTCAGACAAAGCCCTTCCAAACTTTGAAGAATCATTGGTGGTTTAGCTTAAGAACTTGCTACTTTTAAATGCTCCCCAGTATCACTGTCAAAAAAACCCAATGAATTAGCTTCCATATTGGTTATTTGAGAGGAAGGTGAACAACAGCAACACACACACACACATATGATGTATACATACGTACATATATACATATGCATGTATGTGTGGGAAGTGGGTGGGGATAAGGAGGGCTATAACCTTTCGAACTGATCCATATTCTTTCTGGGAAGGAGAAGAGTAACTTCACCTTTTGTAGTTTCCAGCAATGGAGGATGGATGACAGATATACTCTTTTCTGCAATGGTTCCTACACATCACCTTATATCCCTGCAATGTAGCTTCAGTGTTCAATACCAGGAAAACTCTAGCTCTGTTTCTGTTTCTCTGTCTCTGTCTTTTTTGTCTGCTTCTGTCTTTAGAAAATCACTTTTTTGCTAATAACTAGACAGATTAAAAGAAACTTTGACATTTTTCTGATCCATAATTCCTATTTTTTCTTTCTGTTTCTGCAAAACAAAGCTTATTATTCAGTCTCTATGTTACCAGGAAACATATACTTCTACAACTAAGCACAACTTGTTTAGTAGATACTTAAGTATTTGTTGACTTCATTTGAAGCTATTCAATATTTTCTGAGTGGATAGTTATGATTGTGCAGTACAATATGTCCCACATTCAGAACCAGATATATGCCCAAGTAGAGTGGGCACCCACCTACAGAATGTGATCTAAGACACAACAGGAAGATATGTTCCATATGCAAAAAAAAAAGTTCTTGTTGATAGGAGAAAAGTCTGTTATAGAGCCAGAATTTTCACAATTAGAGATTTGTTATTTTTGTTTTAAGGGTATCCAATTAAAATGGAAGTAATGTCAAGGAGTGGTTTGGTTTTTTTTAAGAGAAGGAAAAAAAACACAACTAGTCAACACATTGTAACTGATGGTATATGTAAGATTATATATTCATAGTCCACCTCACCTCTGCAAACAGGGAAGAGAAGACACATAATTTTCCAAAAGGTTCTCACTAATGTCATTAATGTCATTTTTTTCTACCAACTGAATATAACTCTAGCAGCTATGGGTTTGACACCATAGATATGAGTCTTATTACCTTTGTGTTGTAACCCACCATTTGAATGCCACAAAAGTGCCTACAAGACACAGATCAAGGGGAGGGAGAAAGCTTGTCTACTGGCAGAGTCTTTTTCCTAATGTAGCCTAAGTTCTGAGTAAGTTTTGACCTTGACCTGGGAGCAGAGTACCCAGAGTACTACTTATCCTGACCTTGGGAATGGAGCTTATAGATAGGAGGATGGAGAACCAAGCAAACAGTAGAAAGGAGAAATAAGATGCCATCATGAATGGGAGATTCTGATGAGGGAGCATGGAGAGAAGACAGGAGGTTGTGAGTGGCACCAATGAGAAAAGGCAGGGCACGGATGCAATTCGTGTGTGAACTAGATGAATCCTATATGACAGATTAAGCTTGAGGCAGAGAGAAACAGGTGACTTTCCTTTTTCCTTCCCTTTTCTGCTCCCTGGAGAGTTGAATGCATCATGGAGTATTTATTCACTTTAAACTTCCTGCTTCTCTGAGTTTCAGAGAGAAACCTTTGAAATATTTTTGTTCCTTGAGCTAGTAAATGTGATAAAATTGTTAATCAACAGAAATCTTAAGCTGTTCTGAAGAATATTACTATGCTTATAGACACATATCATGAAAGGAACAGGATGGATTTACCTTTCTAGTTGTCTCCTATGTAGAGAGAGCTATCTGTTCTTTACTCCAATTACTGACCACCCTGGCTCCCTTTAAATACCAACTAAAATCCCACCTTCTACAGGAAGTCTTGCCTAACCTTTCTTAGTTCCAGTGCTTTCCATCTTTTAATTATTTCCTATGTATGATACATAGATCTCTCCATATTCACATATGTATGTATGTATATCCACATGCTTATGTATACATATGTGTATGCATGTATGTATGTATATATATGTATATGCATGTGTGTGTATATGTATATATGTATATATATAGTGTGTGTGTGTGTGTGTGTATTTGCTTGCATGTTCTTTCCCGCATTAGATGGCAAGCTTCCTGCTTCTCTCTGAGTTTCAGAAAGAAATCTTTGAAATACTTTTGTTTTTGAACTAGTAAATGTGATAAAATTGTTAATCAACAGAAATCTTAAGCTGTTCTGAAGATCTTACTGAAAATGCTTCTGGCTTATCCCCATTACATATAATGCTTGCTGATAGTTTTAGATAGATGCTACTCATCATTTTAAGGAAGACTCCATTTATTCCTATCTCGTCTAGTGTTTTTAATCCGAATGGGTGTTATATTTTGTCAAAAAGCTTTTTCTGCATCTATTGAGATAATCAGATTATTTCTGTTAGTTTTTTGTTGTTGATATGGTGAATGATGTTGACAGCTTTCCTAATACTGAACCAGCCCTGCATTCCTGGGGTAAATCCTGCCTGGTCATAGAGTATTATCTTCAACATAAGTTGCTTTAATCTCTTTGCTAATATATTTTTTTAAATTTTTGCATCTATATTCATTGGGAAATTGTTCTATAATTTTCTGTCTCTGTCTTGGCTCTTCCTGATTTAGATATCAGCACCATATTTATATCATAAAAAGTATTTGGTAGCACTCCTTCTTTGCCGGTTTTCCCAGATAGTTTATGTAGTATTGGAATTAATTGTTCTTTAAATGTTCCATTTGTAAATCCATCTGGCCTGGGAGTTTTTTTTCTTAGGAGTTCATTGATGGCTTGTTCAACTTCTTTTTCTGAAATGGGGGTTATTTGAGTATTTTATTTCCTCTTCTATTAATCATGGCAATTTATATTTTTGTAAATATTCATCCATTTCACTAAGATTTTCAAGTTTATTGGCATACAGTTGGGCAATATAAGCTCCTAATTATTGTTTTGATTTCCTCAAAGGTGAATTCACCCTTTTCTTTTTGATACTGGTAATTTGGGTTTCTTCTTTCTTTTTTTTTTTTAATCAAATTAACCAAATGTTTATTTTATTGGGTTTTTTTTCATAAAATCAGCTTTTAGTTTTTTATTAGTTCAATAGTTTTCTTAATTACAATTTTATTAATCTCTCCTTTGATTTTTAGAATTTCTAATTTAGTATTTAATTGGGGATTTTTAGTTTGTTGTTTTTCTAGCTTTTTTAGTTGCATGTCCAATTCATTGATCTCCTCTTTCTCTATTTTATTCATGTAAGCATTTAGAGATATAAAACTTCCCCTAAGAACTGCTTTCACTGCATCCCATAAGTTTTGGTATGTTGTGTCATTATTGTCATTCTCTTGCATGAATTTAATTATATATAATTATTTTTATATTCATTCTTTGGGATTGGATTATCTAGTTTCCAATTAATTTTTAGTCTATCTTTCCATGGCCCTTTATTATATATAATTTTTATTGTATCATGATCTGAAAAGGATGCATGTAATATTTCTGCTTTTCTGCATTGGATTTTGAGGGTTTTTTGCCCTAGTATATGGTCAATTTTTGTGTAAGTGCCATGTACTGATGAGAAGAAAGTATATTCCTTTAAATCCCCATTCAATTTTCTCCAGAGGTCTACCATATCTAACTTTTCTAAGATTCTATTCACCTCCTCAACTTCTCTCTTGCTTATTTTGTGGTTAGATTTATCTAGTTCTGAGAAGGGGACATTGAGGTCCCCTAATAGTACAGCTTTGCTGTCTGTTTCTTCCCTGTAACTCACTTAACTTCTCTTCTAAGAATTTGGATACTATAACACTTTGTGTTAGTACTGATATTATTTCAGTGTCTATGGTACCTTTTAGCAGAATGTAGTTTCCTTCCTCATTTCTTTTAGTTAGAACTATTTTTGCTTTTGCTTTGTCTGAGATCAGGATTGCTATCCCTGCTTTTTTTTTTTTGCTTCAGTTGAAGCATAACATATTTTGCTCCATCCTTTTGTCTTTTGCTCTGTGTGTATCTTGAGGTTTCAGATGTGTTTCTTGTAAACAATATATTGTAGGATTATGGTTTTCAATCCACTCTGTTCTCCACTTCCTTTTTATGGGAGAGTTCATCCCATTCACATTCAGTTATGTTAACTAATAGTGTCTTTCTTTCCATCCTATTTCCCCCTCATTTATGTTTTTCTCTCTCTCCTTTCTCCCTTTTCCTCCTCACCTGTGTTTTGCTTCTGACCATCGCCTCCCTTAATCTGACCTCCTTTTCATCAGCTGCCCCCCTCCATTTTCTTCCCCCATTTCCCTCCTACTTCCTATAGGATAAAATAGATTTCTATATCTAATTGAGTGTGTATGATATTCCCTCTCTGAGGCAAATCCCATGAAAGTAAGGTTCAAATAATACTTGCCTCCCTCATTTTTCTTTCTCTCTGCTGTAATAGGTCTTTGCACCATTTCATGTGATGTTATTTACCCTTTTCTGCTTCTTACTTTCCTCTTCTCCCAGTACAATCTCTTTACCCCTTAATTATTTTTTTTAGTCATCACATCAAAGTCAACTTATATCCACACCCTCTGTCTATGTATACAAGTATCATCTTCCCATGTAGGGATGTAAACAGTTTAACCTTATTGAATAATATATTTTCCCCTTTTCAGTTTACCTTTTTATGCTTCTCTTTAGTCTTGTATTTGAAGATTAAATTTTCTGTTCAGCTCTGGATTTTTCATCAGGAAAGTTTGGAAGTCCCCTATTTCATTGAATGCCCATCTCTTCCTCTGAAAGATTATGCTCAATGTTGCTTGGTCCAAGCTCCTTTGGTTTCTAGAATATCATATTCCGAAGTGTATGATCTTTTAATGTAAGAACCGCAAGGTCCTGCATTATCTTGACTGTGGTTCCATGATATTTAAATTGTTTCTTTCTGGCTGCTTGCCATATTTTCTCCTTGACCTGATAGTTCTGGAATCTGGCTACAATATTTCTTGGCATTTTTGTTTTGGGATCGCTTTCAGGAGGTGATCAGTGAATTCTTTCAATGACTATTTTTACCCTCTGGTTATAAGACCTCAGGGCATTTTTCCTTGATAACTTCTTGAAAGATGCTGTCCAGGCTCTTCTTTTGATCATGGCTTTCAGGTAGACTGATAATTCTTAAATTATCTCTCCTGAATCCATTTTCCAGGTCAGTTCTTTTTCCAATGACTTATTTTACATTTCCTTCTATTTTTTCCATTCTTTTGATTTTGTTTGACTGATTCTTGATGTCTTATAAAGTCATTAGCTTTCAGTTCTCCATTCTAATTTTTAACAAATTGTTTTCTTCAATTAGCTTTTGTACATCCTTTCCCATCTGGCCAATTCTACTTTTAAGGAGTTGTTTTCTTCAGCGGACTTTTTTTTCCCCAATTGGCCAACTGTATTTTTTTAAGGAAATGTTTTCTGCAGTTAATTTTTGTCCTTCCTTTTCCAAGCTGTTGAGTCTCTCTTGCATACCTCTCATTTCTTTTCCCATTTTTTCTTCCATCTCTCTTATTTCACTTTTAAAATCCTTCTTGAGCTCTTCCATGAAGGATTTTTGGGTTTGAGACCAGTTCATATTCCTTTTTGAGATTTCAGATGTAGGTATGGTGACAATGTTATCTTATTCTGAATTTGTGCTTTGATCTTCCCTTTTCCCATAGAAAGAATCTATGGTCAGTGTCTGTTTCTGCTTTTCGCTCGTGATGTTTGCCTAATTCCTGGCTTTTAAAGTTGAGCTCTCCTGTTGAAGCATGGAGGGCACTGTGTCAAGCTTTTTGTGCTGGGCCCCGGGGGCCTGGTCCCTGGCTTTGTGTGCTGGGGCCTCATGTGCTGGCAGTTGGAGGCTGTGGGGGCCTGGCATTTTTCCTGGTGCTGAGCTGCAGTCCTAGTGGTAATGTCTGGCATGTGCTGAGGCCACATGGGGTTTTTCTGCATTTCCCCAGGGCTATAGATGAGGCTGGGGAGTAGAGGGTCTGGCCACTGGAGGACATCTGCTCACCTAGGGCAGTGCTAAAGCACCTAGGAGTTCAGCTACTGGAGGACAGCTGCCCACCCAGAACTGTGCTGAACCACGGGGAGGTTCAGCTGCTTGGGGATGCCCACCCACTGGTGCAGGTGATGATTCTCTGATCTGGAATCTACTGGTTCCCTTGGCTGTGCCAAGGTACACAGGGGGTTCTGGTGTTGGTGCTTGCCTGCTATACCACTCACTCTGGGGTTCAGTATCTCCCACTAGTTTTCTGACGTGGGGCTTGCCACTGGCTTGCCAGGAGACTTCCTGTCCTAGACTGTGCTTCCCTTCCACCACAATGAAAGAGACCTTTCTTGCTGTTCCCCCAAGCCTCCAGGGCTAATAGAATGTTCTACCATATTTTTCTGCTAGCTCCACTGTTCCAGGATTCTTCCTGGGGCCATATTTTCTGGATTTCTAGAGGTCAATAAGGGAGAGTGAGAGTGTCTTACTGCTTACTCTGTTATCTTGGCTACCAGAAATGGAAGGCTCAAGAATTAAGGGGGAGATCAGGAAAGGCTTTCTGTAGAAAGGTTGGTCGGGATTTGAAGGCATCCAAAGCACTTCATTACTTAGCCCCCTCTAACCTTTCTGATCTTCCTGTTTATTTACACCTTGTTTCCTACCATGTTCCATGTACTAGAAATACCATCTCTCAAGTCCCAACATTTCCTCCAGCTATTCCCTCATTCCTGGAATGCTCTCCCCCCTCAACTCCATCTACTGACTTCCATGGCTTCCTTTGGTTGGTTGTTGTCCCCAAAATGACATCACTGGGGTCAAAGTACTATGTGTTTGTGATTGGTCAGAACCAATATGAGCTCAGAAACTCTATCACAGGTCAAGTACAAATACTCCATATGAACATTTGGAAAGAAAATGTCTCTAAATTGTACATCTCACATTTCTTTTGAACTACTGTAATTCTGCTTTGCTCATAGAGTACAGAGCCTTCTTTGATAAGGACACATCACGCTGCAAAGTCTTGTGACAGTATCTCTCATGTCTCACAATCAATTCCAAAGTTCTTCAAGATTGTCCTTATATCACTTGTTTGTAAGTTCCTGCCTTATGTGATTTCTCCATCAGTCTTTTTCAGGAAACCTACTTTTGGCATTTGAACAATGTGGCCAGCCCCTCAGAGCCCATCTCTGCAATAGAATTTGAATGCCTCGTAGTTCAGCTCAAGAACAGACTTCAGTATCCAATACCTTATCTTGACAGGTAATCTCAGAATCTTCCTAAGACAATTCAAATGGAAGCAATTCAGTTTCCTGGCACATCACTTATAGCTATCTAGTTTGCACAGACATTCAACAACATGGTCAACACTCTGAGGGCTCTGTAGACCTTCAGTTTGGTAGGCAGCCTAACACCTCTTCTCTATCATACATTCTTTTGGACCCTTCCAAATACTGAGATAGCTCTGGCAATGTGTGCATCAGCCTCATCTATGTGGATATCCTTGGAAAGTATTCTCAACCACAGCATTCAAAATTTCTCCATTAGCTGTAACTAATGGTTTTTCCACGTGGATAGTGTGGTGCTGGTTGGTGGAGAACCTCTGTTTTCTTGTTGTTGATTTTTAGGCCAAAAGTAGCACAAGCAGCAAAGAATCAATCCATACTCCATTGCATCTCAGACTCAGAGGCTACATTGAGTGCACAGTCATCTGTGAACAAAAGTCATGCACCAACTCTTCTTCCATCTTTTACCGGAAGCCTTCCCCAACCACTCTTAATTCTAATGTCTTCTCTCTGTTAATCATTTCCTATTTACCATGTATATAGCTTGCCTTATTTGTATTTGTTTGCATGGCGTTTCCCCCATTACATTATAAGCTCTTCAAAGGCAGGGACCATCTTTTGCCTCTTTTTTGTATCTACAGCACTTAACACAATGCCTGGCACATGAAGTGCTTAATAAATATTTTTGATTGGTTGATTAAAATGAAGAGGGAAAGCAATAACCACTGAAAATGGGAGATGGAGTATCTTGTTTTGAGGAATAGTAAAGAGGTCACTATCACTGGATAAAAGTGTGGTAAGGGGAGGACATAAAGTATAAGAAGACTGGAAAGGTAGGGGAGGAGGGGAGTTACGAAGGGATTGAATGCGAAACAGAGGATTTTTTTTATGTGATCCTGGAGGTTACAGGGAGTCACTTTTCTTCATCTAAATCTCCAGCTGGGAAAAAAATACCAGGCATTAGAGAATTTATCTCCCTCCTTCCCTCCCTCTTCTGCCTTTCTGTCTCTCTGTATCTCTCTGTCTCTTTCTCCTTCTGTCTCTGTCTTTGTCTTTCTCTCTGTCTCTGTCTCTCTGTGCCTCTGTCTCTGTCTCTCTCTCTTCCTATGGCAACACAGATTCATCTTGCCCTGAAGAGATAGTGAGAGGGTGAAGAGAAGAGGCACAGGATAGGGGGCTATGCTGGAGCCAACATGTACTGGTTCATGAGAGTCAAATGTTAAAATTTCAGTGTGAGTAGTTACATCTCAGAAATCATTAAATGCTACAAATCAGGGCTTGAATTATTGTTTTGCTGATTGTCTAGACTTGATAATGGTGGAGGAAAATGTTCATAATGCAGAATAAACTTAAAAGCGTTTCAAGGTTACATTTCCTCCCCCCACTTCCAAAAGCAGATTGTTAAACATTCATTTAAACATTCTTGGGTATAAAATTCATTGGTATCTGTTGCCCCCTTTTACTTTCAGCATATTCACTCACTTCTTTCCCCTTAAGAGTTCAGCTCTCTTTTCCCTTTTAGGATAAGAGAAAAGGAAGATTAGATTCCTTTTATTCCTTGGTCAATCTCAAAGGAGGTGCTACATGTGTGTGTGTGTGTGTGTGTGTGTGTGTATTTGGTAGGCAATAAGGATTTTTTTAGCACAGAATCATCAAATTCTGTGTGTGTGTGTGTGTGTGTGTGTGTAGATACAGACAGAAAGAATCTTTAAGCTTATTCTTCTTTTAGAGGGAATAAATAGGATAGATTATAAAAAGGAGAAAGAAAAACAGAAAGAAGGAATAAGTGAAGGAGTAAAAGTA
Organism: Phascolarctos cinereus; assembly: GCF_003287225.1. NCBI lineage: Eukaryota > Metazoa > Chordata > Mammalia > Diprotodontia > Phascolarctidae > Phascolarctos > Phascolarctos cinereus. The sequence continues at coordinate 200,580,791 of NW_027556180.1, read as the reverse complement.
AAGATGAAAAGTAGGGAGGGAGCAAGGGAGAGAGGAAAAAAGTGATGGCGTTATAAAAAAAACAGCTTAAACATATTTTTTAAATGGTTAGTCTGAGATTCTGACTAATTGAAACCAAATGTAAGCTTCTTTGAGTCTTTGGATCTTCAGGCAAGGTCAAATACTCAAGTTCTAATTAATTCTTTAAAAAAAATTATCTGCTCAAGCACAGTTGTTTCTAATTGAGACATAGGTCTGAACCAATGTTAATGTGATGTATGCATCAGGATCAATTCAGATAGAAGGGAAAAATAACTGTATTCTTCTTTCAGTTAAACCTCAAAAGAGATCATGAAATAGGTTGGAATTAAAAGAAATTAATTTTAGTCCTGATGTTGCCACTAATTTGATGTGTGATCTCAGATAAATCACAACCTCTCTGGACCTCAGTTTCATTTTGATTCAACTCAACAAAAATTTTATAAGCACCTACTTTATGCAAGTGAAGAGGGAATTGTCTTCTTCCCTGAACATTGCAGAGATGTTCCCTGAATATTTTAACGAAGGCACTATGCTAGTGGTAGGGAACACAAAGAGATGCAACAGACATTATTCTCAAGGAGTCTACAAAATAAAGTAGTCATGGGGAAAGAAATCTACAGATATCTAGAATACAAATTAAATAAATGCAAAAGAATGGTCTGAGCAAAGTACTGTGAGAAATTTGTATAGAGAACTAATTTTCAGCCATTGGGATCAATGGGGGATTCATGGAGGTGGAGCTTGAAATAGAAAGAAGAGAAGAAATATAACAGATAGAGATTAAGAACTTTGTGATATGAGCTGGGAAGCAAAGTGTCCATTCTAGGCATTCAGGATAGTATATTCAAGTCATGGAGCTAGGGAACCAGAACAACAAAAGGAGATGAAGTTTGCATGGAAAGTGGAATATTAAAATATAAGTTAAAAGCAAGTTGAAGCTGAAATGCTAGACCCCTTCCACAGGGGTTTAGGTGAGTCAGGCTGAAGGCCAACAGATGTCTGGACTTAAAACCTACATTGGTCTTGATATCCCGGAGAGTGACAACTGTCTATCTTGTGAATTACCATTCTTTTTCAGTCCCTGTTCAAGACCTTTTCCCATACTCTTTCAGTACCTTTTCCCATACTCTTATTCAATATAAAGGGAAATAAATTCTAGAGTTAACCATGCACATGCACATAACAAATAAAATGAAGATATGCATTAATTATTCATAAAGAAAACTTTATTTAGTATATAACAACATTTTAGTACCATAATGTTATGAGACACTTGATTCTGCTTCTTGTCAACCAACAGTCTTATTTTGTATATAGTTTTTTAAAAATATGACCATATATCATTATCAATCTTCAGTTTGTTTCTTGTTTTAAATTTTATTAATAATACATCAAGAACCCTGATTTACAGAGATAAATTCTTATAGAATGGAAGCCTTATGAACATATTTGGCAAGAATAGGAATGCTTCTTAAATGGTGTAACAAAACTTTTGTAGCATAATTGATTGGAAATCAATGAGCTTAGAGTAACTGCAGAGATCCATTAGCTCAGCTTTCACTGGGCATCAGGCAGTCCTGTTATCTAAATTGGATCCATGGACTTAGAGAATAGGAGAATATAAGCTTATTCAGTCTTGGCAGGGAGACTAATGAAAAATATGCCTTTTCAGACCTCTGCAGAACAGTTTTGATAGAGTGTCATGTCATTCAGACCATGGCTAGAGTGGAAACAGGAAGACAAGTCTTCTCATCTATAAAATGAAAGTATAGAATAAATAAATAAATGAATGAATGAATGGATGGATGGGTGGATGGATGAATTAAAAGCATTTATTAAGATCTTATTCCATGTAAGTACCATGGTAATGAACCTATGGTTACAATTATAAAATCAAATATAGTTCATGACTTAAAGTAGCTTACATGATTATGGGAAGGTAAAACACATAAAAGAGTGGTGGATAACACATAAAGCATATAAAATGCGGAGCACTTATGCTGGAAATTTACAGGTATGGAGAGTGGAGACATCAGGGAGTAGATTGACACATCTGAACCAGGGACAGTGGCAGAGTAGGTTTGTTCATGGTTTTTGACCTTGGAAACAGGGGGTGGCCAGGTGAGAAGAAGGCTTTGGAAGCTGTGGGAGAGGAAAGAATGAAGTAAAACATACCTGGGACTTTCTTGAAACAGTTCCAAGATATATAAGGATAGTCCATTTAGTGGGCTCCAAGGCAGAAATAGTCTCTAATGCAGGCAGCTAATCAATTGGCAAGGAGGAAGTGAGGGAGATGGCTAGAAAGTAGATTATAAAATTCAATAATTTAGGGCAAAAAAATTATCTATCAGTACATACTCATTTCTTTTATATCTCAGAATGTTGCTTTGAGAATATGATAAAATCAAGTTTATTAAACAATAAACATTATCAACAAGCATTAAGTACTTGCCATGTGCCAGGTACTGCGCTAAGCATTGGGAATTTAAAGACAGAGAACATATCTTCACTTTCTGTCATACAGTTCCTTGATGACATCTTTTACTCCTATTCTTCCTCAGAATTTTTTGTTGGCTATACATTATAATCTGTACATATGCAGCATGTATCTCTCCATTGCCCTCTGTGGGATGTGGACCTTTAGTTTTTCAGAAGCAGTAGTGTTCCATATCTTGCTGTCATACAGCAACACTGGTTAAAAAAACAAAAGTTTGCATTGAAAATAAGGGCCTTTGATTTTATGGGAAGCTGGAAATTCTAATGAGGCCCATTAACTGGGGAATGGCTAAACAAGTTGTGGTATATAATTGTGATAGAATACTATTGTAGTATAAGAAATACTTAAGATTGCAGGGGAGAACTCCTGAGACTTTGGGGCAATTCCAGGAACTCATTCCCTTTTGAAATATCTTAGTAAGTTTGGGGGTACCATTCTGTAGAATTTATTTTAAGGAAAAATAAGGATTAAATTTTATAAAAGTAAATGGCAAGAGTAAAAGGCCTCTGGGAGAGCAGTAAGAAATATAAGAAATAATGAGCTCAATGATTTTAGAAAAACATGGAAGGACTTGCACAAAATAATGAAGAATGAAATAAACAGAACCAAGAGAACATTGTATACAGTAACAACAACATTATTTTTAAAATGATGATGAGCAAATAAGTTTTGTCTATTATAAGTACTCAAATTAACTGTAAAGGACATATGAAGAAAGACACTATTTGCATCCAGAGAAAGAACTGACAAATAAAAGTATGTATAGAATAATTTTATATTTATGCTTATTTGTGTTTAATTATAACCATCTCTAGGGAGGGAGAGAAGAAAAAAAAAGAAATTGACAGGATAATTTTGTTGTATATTTGAAAAGAATAGGAAGTCGTGCACAGTAGATTGCAGTTTCATGTACAATCATCTTTTTCTTGTACTATGTTGTGGAAATGCTTGTTTTATTCCATAAATTAAAAATAAAAGTAACATGTCTTTCTCTTCTTCTTTTCAATTCTAAGTCTGCCTCATTGTCTATTTATTATCTGTCCCAGATACAGATAACGCTGGACAACTCCTATTAGTTGACTATTTGGAAACATGCTGAAATATGGTCAACAGACATTCTTCATCCATTTGGTTTTTCTTGAATGGATGGATAGACCAGGTATCTTTGAATTTGTTTTAGATATCTCTGCAATATCATAGAATGTGATGTAATCAACAAAATGTCATCTGAAAACAAGAACATTTGGAAGATCTCACCATCCATAGGGAATCTCTCCTTAATCTAGATGGAGATATATAGAGGAATCTCTGATCTTATCGGAAAGGTCATGCAACATTCCATATCTATAGCATTCCTACCTCTCTACTTTTAAAAATTAACAGAAATCTATTTCCTCTCCCTCTAACCTCATATCCCACCAAAAAATGGGAAAAAAAGGAAAAGCAAATTTCTTGTAACAAATATTTATAATCAAACCAACTAAATTCCATTAATGGCTGTATACAAATATATGCATACATACATATGCGTGTATATACATACACACGTATATACATATATATCACTTTAAAAACAATACTTTTTAGTAATGGATAGCATGTTTCATCATTGGTGCTCTGGAGTCATGAATGGTCATTGTATTGATCATAATTCTTACAGCTTCCAAGGTTTTGGCTTTTGCAATGTTCTTGTTAACTCATAGACAGTCTCATAAATGGTTTTCCTCATTTCGTTCTTCATCAGTTTTAAAAAAAACTCAAAACTGTTCATTTTTATAAGAAATTATTCTTCTAGTTGTGCTCACTTATATTAGTTCACATTTCTTTCCACGTCTAATTGAAATAATCTATTCCTTCATTTCTTTTAGTACAATGGTGTTCCACCTCATTCATATGTCTATAGAGTGGTCATTTAATTTATCAGAAAAATAAAATGATAAATGTTAGTGAGGCTGTGGAAAAACATGTGTTATTAGTGGAAGTGAGAATAGGTTCAACCATTCTGGAAAATTTTAGAATTCTGTACAAGAAGTTACCCAACCTTGCATACCTTTTGATCCAGCTATACCACTGCTAGGCCTATACAGCAAAAAAAAAAAAAAATCAAAGGAAGAAGAAATGATCCTCTATATATAACACAATGTAGCAGCTCTTTGGTAGTGGCAAAACTTGGAAACTAAGAAGATGCCTATAGGCCTATTGGAGAATAACTGAACAAATTGTGGTATATGAATAAAAAGGAATAATATTGTGCTATAAGAAATGAGGGAAAAGATTTTAAAAGATATGTAAAGATTTGTATGAACTGATGCAGAGTAAAGTGAGAACCAAAAAAAAAAAAATAGAAAGAAAGAAAAAAGTGATGAAGGAAATTTCTCTTGGGAGAGAAAGATGTGGAATTACCAGAAATTGTTACAGGATCAAGTAACTAGTGAATAGTGGTAGAATAATCCGAGCCTGGGCCAGAAGTGAGTGAGACAGGGCTAGGGGTAAAGACAACAAGAGGCAGACAGACAAGAGTAGAGGCAAGATAGACAAAGCACTAGGGTGGGTAGTGCATGGATAAACAAGACGAAGAGCTATAAGGACAACTATGATACCTGCCATGAGTGAAATATATGCTCTTTAGCCTTTATTGAGGATACTAATGGTTTAGTTGGAAGATTAATACTCTCCCAGGGGCCTTTGCTCTTGCCATTTACTTTTATAAAATTTAATCCTTATTTTTCCTTAAAATAAATTCTACAGAATGGTACCCCCCAAACTTACTAAGATATTTCAAAAGGGAATGAGTTCCTGGAATTGCCCCAAAGTCTCAGGAGTTCTCCCCTGCAATCTTAAAAATTATAAATCTCCCAACCTCCAAAATCTGGAGTTTTCCTCATAAAGAATGGCAAGCTTGATGAAGTGGGGAGCTTGGAGTATTGGAGCAGGGAGAAGGACACAGGACTCACCAGACAAGGTGGGTCAGACTCCAAAGAAATAAATCTGTAGCAGGACCTAGTCTGTTTCCACTGGTACCAGAGAATCCAATGACTTAGTTGCATGTCCAACCCCACTTCAGACACCAATTAATGTCAATTGGACTCAACTGGCTTCTAACCTGTGGATGGATGGAGCCAAACAGAGCAGGCTAGAGACAGAGAGTCAGGAATCAAACAGAAGTTTAATTTCAAAGTGATAAAAATGACTTGCAAGCGATTCTACCCCTAGTGGGGGCACCTGAAGCAGTGTGGGAAGTTCTCAGCACTTATACCAATAGCTACATAGTGAGCTGTAGCCCTGACAATCAGGGGTAACAGCAACAATGACACAAGTTTGATTCATAACAAGGCTTCATAATCAGAACATGGGTATCTGTCTGGTGCTTGTCCAAGATCAGAGAACACCTGGTGCTAGTCAAAGCAATACAATAATTAGGTGATTTTTCCAGAGGGTTAGATCATCCAGAAGGTGAGTACAAAGGATTGTTGCTATGCCAAGTTCAGGGCACAGCTTGCTTGCTGGGTCTTACCTCTAGAAAACAGGGTATCTCCTAATATCTTGAAAAATACTGTATCATTCATATGTGAATAGTTTGGTTGATATAAGTGACAATTTTTTTGTTTAAGGAAAACTGATTAAAAATTCACTTGTGAAGAAATTCTCACCAATAAAATGTGAAGACTACCCCTCAGATAAATGTATTGGCAGGACAAGCTTTGCAGTGTTGTGTTGTACTTTACTGAAAGATGAGGCTTGGAAATGATTAGATAAATCATAATCCTCTGTTATTTGTAGATCTGAAGAGTTTGACAGCTCAAGGGAACTGCTTGTCACTGAAAGGGAGTAATAGTTTCTTCAACATCCTGTTAAGGATGACTATCAGTAAAAAGAATTTATCACTGCTTCATGAGCTCAAGAGAAGAAGAGGAATGGTTTTGCCAAGGAGAATATTGGTAAAGAACAAGAGAAGTAGCTTGTTGTAATGTATAGTGTTCTTTAAGGGACCAGGACAAGGCTGGCAGTCCAGCATCGTGAGTTGCTCTAGACATAGGGATTTCCCCACTCATATGTCTCTCTACTTATGTACATCCTTGCTAGGTTATTACATGTGTTTTCCTACTCTCCTCCATAGCTAATACAGCTCTGGTTAATGAGTGAACTGTGATGTGTTTTGATATTCCTGCTTCTTCCTTGTCATTTAGTAAATGTTTTATGTTTAAGAGTATAAAAATAATCGACAAACAATAAGAACAATTTGATATAAAATTAGCTGCCTCTTTCCATTATGTATGAGGTAATAAAAATGTGGGGTACTGTTGAATATCAGTTGAAATAGACTGCTTGTTTGCTCATCAAGTTTGCCTTCCGTATCCACTAGACTGATGCATGAGGGACCAGTCTTAGGAGCATATGCAATAGACTGCCTTCTGCCAACCCTCCTGGGTGCTTGAGGAACCAGTTTCTGTAGGTATACAATGATGTATAATGGACAGACCCTACTTCCCAGCACAGAACAAATATGGATATTCCTTGACTATTTCCTGCCCACTAACTGAATGGTAAAGAAAAGTCTTTTGATTGACTGCTGAGGCAGAAATTAGAGTGCATGTAAAAGGCATTAACTAGCCAAATAGTTTTCTTTTTCTTGGTGATGGTTGAGGAGAGACTTGCTATAAGCCTCTGGTTGGAGACAGAAGCCTTGGGTGTTTATGATCCATTTTACTGGAATAATTAATGTATCACCTTAGTATACCTGACCTAAAAGATCGAAAGCCCTAGAAGTGCATAGAAACTTATATAATTGGTATGACGTTTTGAAGTTAAATGTTTCACATTTGGGGCCACCATGAGTCCCATGAACAAATGAGCCACCTGATACTTTGCCTCTTTGTATTTATCTTTCACCAGATCTATTCTTCCCGTGCTAGGACGTGACTCTTCCCTCTTATCTTAGGATGAGAGTGCTAACCCCCCCTACCCCCACTCCATGACAGGACTTGACTTTGCCCCCCTATTCTGGGACTGCCTTTTCCTTCTCAGGACAGCAGGCTTTCTGACCCCACGTGGGAGATGAGAATTACTCAATTAGTAGATGTATGTGAAGGAAAAAAAAAACCAGACAAAAGGGCACAAAACAAAATTTGTTTATCTAGGGAGTTCTCTATACAGCTTCTCCATCTTTCTGTTGCTTTGGAAGCTGGGCATTGTTTTGAACTTCAGTTCACTGGTAAATATTATTGACTATTAAAGTAAAAATTCCTAGACTAAAAACGGGGGGGGGGGAGGGAAGCAACGATATTGAAGGTATTTGAGCAGACTCCTGACTGTTTTGTTTTAGAAAACCATTATTTTAGGCAGAAGTTATCATATGGCCTCTGGCAATTTAATAATTTTAAACCTGTGCTGATTTTTTAAAAAATCACTTTGTTGTCCAAAATCATGTTTTCACCAATGTAACAAATTCAAAGTTAAAATGAGATTAATAATAAATGCATCAGTTCTATTTAAATCCAAAATACTGCTGAAATGTAACATATAATTAGAACAACATTACAGATTTTATTTCTTTCCTTTAAAAAAAAGCAGGACTATAATTTCTTCAAGGTAAGTAGATCCACACCTGCTCTGAGTTTTAGATGCCTATGACACTAAGAAGTTAAATGATTTGCCCAGAGTCACAGAGTCAGTATGTCAGTGTAGACCTTAAACCTGAATGAGAGTCAGGTCTTCCTGACTTCAAGGCCAAATCTCTATCTACTACTCAAGCTGTCTCTCCTCCATACTCTATCAGTAACAAACAAACAATAAACAAGAGCATAGCTTGTTATACCACACACACAAAAGAAAAGAATGTAAGACTCAAAAAAAAGGGGGGTTGGAGAAATATTTTTTTTAAAAATCCACATTCTTGCCTGAATTGCTTGCTGTTGTAAATAAACCAGCTAGGAAATTTCCTACATGGCTGTTCTTCAGGCAGTTTGTATAGGAAAAATGGATCACAGAATTCAGAGCTAGAAGGAAATTGAAAAATCATCCAGTACAAATCCTTCATTTTCTCAGTTAAGAAAACTGAGCCCTAAGAGATGCAAAATGATGTTACTGGTGTCACAGAGTCAGCATTCGAACCTACATCCTTTGAGTATAAATCTTTAAGTGTACATTGAACTGTCCTGAATCTCTTTTGGGCCACTACAGTTAATAATGATGAATAACATCTGTAGAGTGCATTAAAGTTTGAAAAATGTTTTACAAATATTATCTCATTTCATCCTCACAACAATCATAAGAGGCAGGTGCTATTATTGTTATTCTACTTTTACAGATGAGGAAACTGAGAGAGAGAGGTTAAATGACTTGATCAGAGTCACACAGTGTCTCAGCTGAAATTTGAATTCAAGTCTTCCAGACTCCAGTATGCCATTTAACAGCCTCAGTAGAATCTTTAGAACAATACAACATAAGGTATGAGGCAATTCCAGCCTAAAACCTTAACTATAAATGGACCACTGGTTTTAAGATTTTCCTTTCAGAAAAATATGCTATGGTTTACATTGTCATATTCCTAAACACCTAATAAAATATTATTTCTTCCCCAAAGGCATTAATCACAGATAAAAAACAGCATGGGTTCTCCAAAATCAATCTCATATGACAACAAAATCAAGCAAACATATTGTCCATCTCTTTTGTAAGTAATTCTATAACTTTATGACAAGTACATACTGAGAAAAATTGTATGTTTTTTCTCCAGATCTCTCCTATTTTTGATTGATTGGCATTTATAGACCTTTTCATATTTAGAACATTCCTCTCTGTCTTGTTAAGAATCAAAACTAAGGAAGATTTTTAAGTTCATTGCAGCAGACAGGTGGATTGCAGCAATGGAGCTCAATTATTAGCATGCTTTCCACCCTGAACAATTCATCTAAATACAGCATTTGGATTTACTCACTTGAGAGCTCTGGAAGGCAAACAAGACCGTCTTTCTGCTTTTATTTGCAGTTACAGGAAGACCTGAGATAACCCTATAAGAACTTTATATGCAGTTAATTATGAAAGGTTTAGAGCACAGAAACAAATGAGTTGAGAAATAATGTAGATATTAGTTGCTGTAACAAACATTAAAGTCTTCCATAAATGTAGTCTTGATTTTTCCCCCAGGATAAATAGCACTGCCCTGAAAGAAAATGAACATAAAACATAGAAGTCAATCAAAACAGAAGGAAGGAAACAAGCATATATGAAGCACCTACCATTAGGCACTATACTAAGTGCTTTACAAATATATTCTCATTTAATCCTCAAAATAACCCTGGGAAATGGATGCTATCATTATTCCATTTTACAGTTAAGGAAACTAAGACAGAGGTAAGTGACTTGTCCAGGCTCATATAGCTAGGAATTGTCTGAGGTTGGATTTGAACTCAGGTCCTTCTGACTCCAGGCCCAGTGCTTTATCCACTCTACCACTTGCTGCTTCTATGGGACTTATATAGAGAAAAACAAACAAATCAGCAGCTAATCTAAGTATTTACCTGTTGTAAATTCACAGAATTTTCCCGGATTTGTGGATGTGTGTATGGGGCAGGAGAATAAAAAGAGGAAAAATTCTGGAGAATCCAGTTTTTTACCTATAATGATCATCCTTTCAGAGAAAGGAGTAATATGTTATTAGGTATTTGTGAATGAAATGAAGTAAAGGAGCTATAGCATATTTGGGGATGGTGGTGTTTTATTTATTTTTTACTTTGCTAAATGTTCCCCACTTAAATTATTGTTAAAATTTTTATGTCAAAATTTTTTAACAATCTTTTTTATTAAATTTTGAGTTCCAAATTCTTTCTCTCACTCCCACCCTCTGCTCCTCCTTGAGCAGGCAAGCACTTTGATTTTGATTATACATGTGAGGTCATGCCAAACATATTTCCATATTAACCATGTTTCAAAAGAGAACATTACAAAATAAATTACAAATTACAAAATAAAATGATACAAATTAGCAAAGTAAAAAAAAATAGCTATGCTCCAATTGATATTCAGAGTTCATCAGTTCTCTCTCTCTCTGGAGGTGGATAGCATTTTTCATGAGTGCTTTGGAATTATCTTGGATCACTGTCATGCTCAGAGTAGCTAAGTCTGTTCTCTTGTCTCTGATCACTTTCCTTTGCATGAGTTCATGCAAGTCTTTCCTAATTTCTCTGTTGAGTTCTTACCCCCAAAGCTTGGATCTTTGGTTTTATCAAACACCAGGTTACTATGGTCATTTACTGTGTATTCTTTACCTAATCTATTCTACTGGCCCACCACTCTATTTCTTAGCCAGTACAAGATTGTTTTGCTGATTATAGCTTTGTATAATTATAGCTTTAAAATCTGGAATTTCTAAACTGCCTTCCTTAACATTTCTTTTTTCATTGATTCTCTTGATATTCTTGACCTTTGGTTCTTCCAAAGGAATGTTCTTACTATTTTGTCTAGCTCTATAAAGTCATTCTTTGGTGATTTGACTGGTATGTCACTGAATAAAAACTAATTTAGGTAGAATTGTCATTTTATTACATTGATTTGGTCTACCCATGAGCAATTAACAGTTTTTCTAATTGTTTAGATATGTCTTTATTTGTGTGAAAAGTGCTTTGTAATATTGTATAATTTCTGGGTTTGTCTTGGCAGATAGGTTCCTATGTGTTTCAGACTGTCTGCTGTTATTTTAAATGGAATTTCTCTTTCTATCTCATCCTGCTGAGTTTTGTTAGTAGTATATAGAAATGCTGATGACTTATGTGGGTTTATTCTATACCCCTCAACATTCCTGAAGTTATTAACCATTTCAATGAGTGTTTTAGTTGACTCTCAAAAGGTTCTCTAAGTGTACCATTATATCATTTGCAAAGAGGGACATTTTGGTTTCCTCATTGCCTATTTTTATTCCTTCAGCTTCTTTTCGTTGTCTTTTTGCTACAGCTAGCATTTCCAGTACAGTATTGAATAATAGTGGTGATAACAGACATCCTTGCTTCACTCAGAATCTTACTGGGAATGTTTCTAGTTTGTCCTTATTACACATAATGCTTGCTTTTAGCTTTAGATACACTAGTTAGCATTTTAAGAAAAATTCCATTGATTCCTATGCTTTCTAGTTTTATTTTTAACAGTAATGAATGTTGTATTTTGTCAAAAGCTTCTTCTGCATCTGTTGAGATAATTATACAATTTTGTTGTTATGGTTATGTCAATTATGTTGATAGTTTTCCTAACATTGAATTAGCCCTGTATTCCTGGTATAAATCCCACCTGGTCATAGTGTATAATCTCTGTAATATATTGCTGTAATCTCCTTGCTGCATTTTATTTAATATTTTTGCATCAATATTCATTAATTAAAATTAGAGTATAGTTTTCTTTCTCTGTTTTTGCTCTCCCTGGTTTAGGTATCAAAACCATATTTTTGTCACAAAAGAAATTGAGTAGGTCTCCTTTTTTATTTTTTTCAAATAGTTTGTATAATATTGGGAGATTGTTCCTTAAATTTTTTATCAAATTCACTTGTGAATTCATCTGGTTCTGGGTTTTTTTTTTTTCCTTAGGGAGCTCATTGATATCTTGTTCAATTTCTTTTTCTAAGACAGGGTTATTTAAGTATTCTATTTCTTCTTCTGTTCATCTGGTCAGTTTATATTTTTGTCAATATTCATCTATTCCACTTAGATTGCCAGTAAAACTGGCATATAATTGGGCAAAATACATCCTAATAATTGTTTTAATTTTATCTTCACTGGTGGGACATTCACTCTTTTCATTTTTTGATATTAGTAATTTGATTTCCTTCCTTCATTTTTTAAAAATGGAATTAACCAATGGTTCACAAATTTTATTGTTTTTTAATAAAAACAGCTCCAATTTTATTCATTAGTTCAACTTTTTTAAACTTTTAATTTTGTTAATCTCTTTTTTGATTTTTAGGATTTCTATTTCGCTGTTTAACTGGACACTTTTAATTTGTTCTTTTTCTAGTTTTTTTTTTAGTTTCATGCCCAATTCAATGATCTGTTCTTTCTCTCTTTTATTGGCATATTCAATAAGAGACATAAAATTTTTCCCCTAAACACTGATTTGGCTGCATCTGACAAATTTTGGAATGCTATCTCATTGTTCTCATTGATAAATTATTGACTGTTTCAATGATTTGTTCTTTGACCTACTCATTCTTTAGGATTAGATTATTTAGTTTCCTATTAATTTTTAGTCTATATTTGCAGGGTCTTTTATCAAGTGTAATTTTATTGCATTGTGGTCTGAAAAGGACACATTTAATATTTCTGCTTTTCTGCATTTGGTTGTGAAGTTTTTATGCCCTAATAATACATAGTATAGGTGCCATATACCACTAAGGAAAAAGATATATTCCCCTCTATTTTCATTCATTTTTCTCCAGAGCTCTTTCATATCTAACTTTTCTAAGATTCTATTTACCTCCTTAACTTCTTTCTTATTTATCTTATGGTTAGATTTATCTAGTTCCGAGAGGGAAAAATTGAGGTTCCCCCACTAGTATAGTTTTACCATCTATTTCATCCTATAATTCATTTAACTTTTCCTTTAAGAACTTGGGTGCTATGCCATCTGATACATATATGTTTAGCATTTATATTATTTCATTGTCTATGGTGTCATTTAGCAAGATGTAGTTTCCCATCTTATCTCTTTTAATTAGGTCTATTTTTTGCTTTTGCTTCATCTGAGGTCATGATTGCTACCCCTGCCTTTTTTTTTTACTTCAAGTGAAGAATAATAGATTCTGCTGCATTGCCTCATTTTAACTTTGTGTGTGTTTCGGTTTCAGGTGCATTACTTGTAAACAACATATAGTTGGGTTCTGGTTCCTAAATTCCATTTTATGGGTGAGTTAATCCCATTCACATTCACAGTTATGATAGCTAACTGTGTGTTTCCCTCCATCCTATATTTTTTCTGTTATCTGTGTCTCTTTTAATCCTATCTCTCCTTTAACATCTCTTTTGCTTCTGACTACTGCCTTCTTTTATCTGCCCTCCTTTTTTTCACCTTCCTTTTCTCTTATCCCATTTACCTTCTACTTTCTGTTGGGTAGAACAGATTTTTATTACCAATTGAGTGTGTGTGATTCCTTCTTTTGAACTAATTTAGGTGTGAGGTTCAAGCATTACCTGCCTCCCCACTTTCCCCTCCATTGTAAAAGCTTTTCCTTGCATGTCTCTTTTATATGAGATAATTTTCCCCATTCTTCCTCTCCCTTTCCCCTTCTCTCACTTCTCCCTTCTTTCTCACCTATCATTTTTTTACTTTATCCCAACATAACAGACTCAGTCCCTCATCTTCTTTCTATGTAAAATATTTCTAAATGCCCTGATAATGATAAAATTCTCAGAAGATATATGTATCATCTTCCTACATAGAAAGGTACAAAGTTTAACCTTACTGAATCCCTTATGATTTCTCTTTCATGTTTGTCTTTTTATGCTTCTCTTGAATCTTGTATTTTAAAGTGAAATTTTCTGTTCAGCCCTAGACTTTTCATCAGAAAGATTTGAAAGTCTTCTATTTCATTAAATATTCATTTTCCCTTAAAGGATTATACTCAGTTTTGCAGGGTAGGTTATTCTTGGTTGTAATATCAGCACTTTCACCTTCCAGAATATCATATTGCAAGGCCTCTGTTCCTTTAGTATTACAGCTGCTAAATCTTGTGTGATCTATTGTGGCTCCATGGTATTTCAATAATTTCTTTCTGGTTGCTTGAAGTATTTTCTATTTGACTTGGAAGCTTTGGAATTTGGCTATGAACTTCCTGGGAGTTTTTATTTGGGGATCTCCTTCAGGTCATAATCAGTGAGTTCTTTTAATTTCTATGTTACCTTCTGGTTTGAAGGTATCAGGAGAAATTTTCTTCAATGATTTCATGAAATACGATTTCCAGGTACTTTCTTTGATCATGGTTTTCAGGTAATCCAATAATTTTTAAATTATCTCTCCCTGAACTATTTTTAGTTCCAGTATTTTTCTAATGAGACATTTCACATTTGCTTCTTTTTTTTATTCTTTGACTTTCTCTTATTATTTCTTGATGTCTCATGTAGTCAATAGCTTCCACTTGCCCAGTTCAAATATTTTAAGGAATTATTTCCTTCAATGAGCTTTTTTTAACCTCTTTTTTCGTTTAAGTATTTATTTTCTTCAGTGAATTTTTGTACCTCTTTTTTCCATTTTGCCTATTCTGTTTTTAAAATGTTATTTTCTTCAGTATTTTTGTGCTCCTTTTACCAAGCCATTAATTGTATTTTCATATTTTTTCTTTGTTTTCATTTCTTTACCTAATTTTTCCTCTAGCACTCTTATTTGATTTTGAAAGTAATTTTAAGAGCTCTGAGAAATTTTTGTTGCACTTGTGTCCAATTCACATTTTCCCTTGAGGCTTTGCTTGAAGCTGTTTTGACTTCATTGTCTTCTTCTGAGTTGTGTTTTCATTTTCCTCATCACCATAGTAACTTTTTGTGGTCAGATTCTTTTTGTTGTTGTTGTTGTTGTTGTTTGCTCATTTTTCCACCCTATTTTTTGAATTGAAACTTTATGTTAATGTTTGTCTCTGTTTCCAGTGTGAGGTTGGAAGGGGCTCTTTCTCAAGCTTCAGCGTGTTCACATTGTTGTTTTCAGAGCTAGTTCTGGGATTGTGAAAGTTTTCAGTGCTTTCAAGGTGGTGTAATATGGGGAAAAGTGTGAACACTGTTATCTTGGTCTGCATTCTGGTCCTTAATCAGGAAGCACCCCTGATCCCTTGTGACTGCAACAGATACTTTCCATCAGGCTTCCTCTTCCCTTGGGACAAGAAATAATACTATTCCTCAGAGCTCTTGATATGTTGGGGCTGGAAGTGACACTGCCCCTCAGGACTTTCACTTCCTCTTGACAGAAAGTGCTCTTCTCCTCTCTTGAATTATAACCCAGAAATGAGTATAGGCAATGTAGTTGCCAAGCAACACCTGATCCTGTGTCCAATACTAGCACAGGAATAGCCTTTAATTTTTTTTTCATCAGTTGCCAGGTTTTCTTACCATCTCTAGCTTGAAAGCTTCTTGAAGTTGCACTACTTCTGTCATCACTACCTAGTCCCACCACAAGTGGCTACTTCCCCATGTCACAGATCTCTCTTTCCTATCTCTTACATTGTCGTGGACTAGAGGAATGTCTCACTCTGAACTTTTATTGGCTATGCCATTCCATAATTCAATTTGAAATGTTACTTTAAAGTTGTTTTGGAGGGGGAATGTTGGGAGAGCTCATCTGAGTGTTTTTCCACTCTGCCATTTTGCCTCCTTTATAGCATAGTTTTGGGAAAAGAAATAACATCCTACAATCGGTATGCCTTTTATAGGTAAGGTCCTTTGTAAAAGTATTTGCAAGGAATGGCCTATGATCATAGCATCTGTAGCTAGGAGGGAATTTTACAGCTCATCTAAGCTAACTTCTTGATTTTTCTGATGAGAAAACTGAGGCCCAGTAAAGTAAAATGATTTGTCCACTGTCACACAGATACAGAGCAGAATAACAGAAATTCAACTTCAGTTCTTCTGACTTTAAATCCAGCCCTCTTTCCACTGTTAAAGAAGGGAAGGGAGAAAGGAACAAAATGCTATAAAATGCATTTTATCTTTCAGTTTTAAGAATTCACTCACAGAATAAACCTCTGTTTCACTTTCAGAAAAAAAAATCATAAACTACTCAAACTGTAGGAGCTGCTGAAGCATCATGTTTCTATTAGAAAGAAATGAGAGTTTTCATTGCCTCTAGGGTTCATAGAAAAGAACCGTTGACTTGGAGTTAGGAATTTCAAAGCTCAAATCCAGCCTTAGTTATTTACTAGCTGTGTGCCCCTGAGCAAGTCATTTAACCTCTATTTGCCTTAGTTCCTTCAGCCATAAAATGGGAATAATAACACTTACCTACCAGGCTTATTGTGAGACCGACTACCAAACTGAAAATCTACAGAGCCATTGTGCTGACTTCCTTTTACAAAGGACCTTATGTATGAAAGGCTGCCATGCTAGGAAACTGAATTGCTTCCATTCGAATTGTCTTAGGAAGATTCTGAAGATCACCTAGCAGGTTAAAATACCAGACAATGAGGTCCTTTCTTGAACTAAGCTGCCAAACATGCAAACTCTACTGTAGAGAGTACAGCTACAATGAGCTGGTCATGTTGTTTGAATGCCAAATGTACATTTGCCTAAAAGATAATGGAGAACTCACACAGGACAAGTGATCACATAGTAGTCAGAAGAAGTAATACAAGGACACTCTCAAGGTCTTTCTTAAGAACTTTGGAATTGATTTGTGACATGGGAGACACTGGCACAAGACCATCCAACATGATGTGCCCTCATCAAAGAAGATGCTGTGCTCTATAAGCAAAGCAGAATTGAAGTAGCTCAAAAGAAATGTGAAATGCACACATTCAGAGAATACATTCTAAATGTTCATATGGACTATTTGTGCCCAACCTGTGACAGAGCATTCCAAACCCTATCTGCCTACCCTGATATACCTATCTGTCCTACTTGATACACATAGTGTGCGTCAAATAAATGTTTGTTACCTCTCCTTGCTCATAATCAATGTCATTCAGTGATTGAAGGTTTAGGCTAAGAAGGTGACTGATTGAATGAAAAAACCATTTGTGTAACTTGGCTATATGACAAACCTTGTGTTAAGCACTGGAGTCACAAAGAGAAAAAGTGAAATGATCTCAGTTCTTAAGGAGCTCACATACTACTTAATGGAGAGAACACATAAAAGAAAGCTCATTTGCTCAGTAGATAGAAAGACCTAAAAGTCCTAAGGATTCAGATGCAGGGTAAATGGCAAAACCCATAGTTCTTTAGGTTACAAATATAGGTTTATATTTATAGGTTATGATTATTATATGTTAACCTGTTTATTAGGTTATAATGTAAACCAGTTGAGAAGAAAAAATTAGTTTCATCCAACACAGTATTAAAAGTAAAAGGAAAGCACTAAATGTTTGAATTAGTGGTTAAATAAACTCCAGGACTGATTATAAGTTTTTCCAGCATCAGTCAGATCTTCTCATTTGTTAGCTCACTCTATCGATTTTATACACTTCATGAATAATTCCCAAAAGGATCCTAGCCTCAATCATTGGTTTCAGGATCTGTCTGAACTTTCCTTATATACATCCAGGTCTACATCCAGATGTCCTTTTGCTTTTGACATATGTAAGTCAAATTGATTGTCAGGCTATTCCTCGGTCAGTGCAGGTCAGGGAGTATCTCTACCTCTAACTTGACCAGTAGGCTAGATGATAGCTCAATATTGTAACCTGTGTCTCCCACCTCTATTATCTTCTCCCTTTTCTCCTAGTGCTACACCTAGGACAATTTCCTTCCTTGTTAGAAATCTGATTCTTTCTCTACACCTCAACTCTCCTCTCCTCAATCTTCCACATGGCTGTCAGTGGCAATCCTGTAGCATAGGTCATACTAATCACTCCACTGACCAATAAACCCCAGTGTCACCATATTATCTGTACAGTCAAATACTTCTTTCTGGCATTTTAAGCCCTTCTCAACCTAGATCAACCTACCTTTCCAGCCTTATCCTACATTACTCTTCTTCATGCACCCCATGGTCCAGCTTTCTGGCCTTCTTACTATTTCTTGCACATCACAGTGAGTCACTAAACATTTATTAAATGCCTACTAGTATCTAAACACTATGCTAAGTGCTGGAGATACAAATAAAATACAATCCCTACCTTTAAGGAGCTCACAATCTAATGGATTACAAAAACACCATTTCTTATCTTCTTGCCTTTACACAGGCTTTCTTCTCCTCATGCCTAGAATACCCACCCTTATCACTTCTGCCTCCTAAAATGTCTAGCTTCCTTCAAAGCTCAGTTTAAGCAGCATTTTCTATATGATTAATCTTGTTACTAATACATCTCACAAAAAAATTACTTTGTATTATTGTATATATTTATATTTGTGAATGTTCTACATTTTGTGACCCTCTATAGAAAATAAGTTTCTTTAGGACAGGGCTGGTTTTATTTTTTTTTCTTTGGATCCTCACCACTAGCATAGTGCCTAATTCATTGTAAACACCTAATAAGTTCTTGTCAATTGATTTTTGTCTTCATTATATCAGCAGCTCTTGACAACTTCAGATCTAGTTTGCAACTAGAGACACCCCTCCCCCAAGATGTCATGGAACAATATTTTTTGGTACAGTCATTCGTTATGAAGCTTAAACTTCCTGGGTACATCTGTTTCACACACCTTCAGAGGTGCCATCCATTGCTTTTCACCAGGATTTCTAACCTTCTTTAGCCAACTTTGGGACACACAATAATATGGTAAATAGCTTTTGAATTTTTTTAAATAATCTAATTCTGTCATTATTTATTACTCATAAACAAAGTGGAAATGACTAAAAAGTAAAGAAAAAAAACCTTAAATCTTTTTATCTCAATAACATTCTTCCATTCTTCAGCCTCCACTGCAACCCCAGATGTAAGTCCTATCATTCAATGGCTTACCCAATCAAAAATTGCAGTCAAGTGGTTTACGCAAAACTAGAACTCAGTCATTCTTGTTTCAAGCCCAGTGTACTTTCCAGTAGACTACAATTCTTTCCCTCTCCCTCATTCATATCAAAATATCATAGATGTATGGCAGGGGTATTTAGAGATCATCTAATTCACCTCCTTTATTTTATGGAGGAATAAAGCTTAGAGACATGCCCAAGGTAACAATGCAGATTACACAGTAAAACTGGAATTCAAACCCGAGCCCACTCACTGACAATCCAATACTCTTTCAATTACACCACGGTGTCTCTCTATATATACTAAAATCCATAGAATAAATGCTAGATGGAAAGGATTAAAGATCTAAAACAGATTTAGAAAATTAGAGTTTCTAAATTAGTTTTCTAAAGACTCATGCTGGCCTCCCCTGCCAGGATGCTGACAGATGAGAAGAAAAAGTGAAATTAAAGTTTTCATCATTTTCTGTGCCTGCAGATCTCTCTAATGTTTCTGGCTCACAAAGGCTTTATGTTTGTTTTAAAAGATATTAGTTAGTCTAATTGAAACTTTGCGTGGTGCTGGGCTTCAGCCAAATGTTGAACCTTTTAAGAAACCTGAAAAAACCTATCTGTTCAGGCTATTCCAAGAGTTCTGAATGAGAACATCAGGGTTAGTCTTGACAAATTAACGGTCATGGAAACTAACAGCATAGCCCCTATTGCTCAGAAGAGAGGCCTGAAAAATAAACGAGCAAATATGTTACCAAGCTGATATGCCTGTGGATTTTGCAGGGGGTCATGTTACTAAGGACAAGTACAAAATCTGGAACCCCTTTGAGTATTTGAGGAATGAGATTCCAAAGAAATGTGACAATGAAAAAAACTTGTTCCTACTTTTTTTTTGTTTCTGCAAATAATAAAATTTTTTAAAACATAGATTTTTGATCAAGGTTTAACATTGCCCAAATGACCAGTCTGAAGAATCAAACCTTATCAAAAACAATGACAAACCAATTAATCATGTGGGAATGAAACATTGTTTTGTCCTAAAGAATTTCATTTAAAACCTGTTTTTATGTTTTATTTTTCTTATTACACAGAAAACCAATTTTAACATTTTTTTTATAAAAATTATCTTATTTTCTCCCTCCCTTTACCCTCCTTGAGAAGGCAAGCAATTTGATGTAGCTCATACATGTGCAGTCATGCAAAATGTATTTCCATATTAGCTATGTTGCAAAAGAAAACAGACCAAAAAGAAATCCAAAAACCAAAAACAGGACCTGATTCAAAATTGCTTTCCAATTGGATCAGTTCACAACTCCACAAACTGTGCATTAGTGTCCCAATTTTTCAATCTCCAGAAAAATTTGGAAAGACTTACATGAGCTCATACAAAGCAAAATGTACTGTATACAAAGTAACAGCAATATTGTAAGATGATTAGCTGTGAATCACTTAGCTATTCTCAGCAATACAATGATCCAAGACAACTCTGAAGGACTTATGATGAAAAAT
Source organism: Phascolarctos cinereus (assembly GCF_003287225.1). NCBI lineage: Eukaryota > Metazoa > Chordata > Mammalia > Diprotodontia > Phascolarctidae > Phascolarctos > Phascolarctos cinereus. The sequence continues at coordinate 200,560,186 of NW_027556180.1, read as the reverse complement.
GCTATTCATTCCCAGAGAAAGGGTTGAGGGTGTCTGAATACAGATTGAAGCATACTTTTAAAACTTTTTTACTTGACTTTATTTTTGGTCCATATTTTCTTTTCACAACATGACTATTATGTGTGTGTATGTACAATATATATTCTATAGCCCTTTCCTGACAAAGGAAACAGGAATTCCAAAGAGCCCTCTGCCAACGGAATTATTCTATTGAAACCTATCTACTCTCATCTTCATCTGTGTCTTCGAAAATGAACACAAGACAAATACAAAATAAGTTAATTACACTATTAATTGGGCCCTCATGACTGAAGTATATTTTTTCAGATTATCAGCTATTTTTTAGAACTGAAATTGAAAAGAAAATCAATCAAAGACGGATTCTAATTGTTGAGAATCACAGACCCAAGACAAAACATAAATCAAGATCCACATACAATTTGATATGGGCTGTTAAGGCTGGGTTCCTTCCCTGAGAGGGATGAAATGGGATAGGTAGTCAGAAACAATTAGAATGAGTGATAAGTCCACATGTGCAGTTTCTGGTGCTTTGAAGTCTACATGCTTCTTATCTAACCTGGCGCATTCAAAGATATATGGAGGTTAAATAGGCAACTCTAAAGAGCTCAAATTCCTTTTGTCTAAATTAGCATAAAACTGAAAACTTCTTTATGATCTCAGGTGACTTGGAATCAATCTATTGTATGAATATATTTCCTGGGTTGCAGTTTCATTTGTGGCTTCATTTCCCAGAATCAGACCAAGACAGCATGGACCAATGTGTCTTTTTAAAGCCTTTGTGTATGGACAGGGGTGAGAAGTAGTATAGATGGTCTGTATACTATTAACCTCTATATTAGATCAAAAGCAGGTGTGACTGTTCCTTGAGATCAGAATCAGACTAACATATACATAAAATATAATTTTTGCTACAGGTCATTTCTGCTTATAGATTTGGTGGGGGGGATGAGGGTGACAAGGGAGGGAAGAGAGAAAGGAAAGAAAGGAAGGAGTGAAGGGAGTGAGGAAAGGAGGAAGGAAATATAGGGAAGAAAGAAGAAGACAAGAAGAGAAAAGCAGAGGAGGGAGGGAAGGGAAGGGAAAGCAAGAAGAAGAAAAGAGATGGGATAAGAGAGAGCAGCCAACTTAATCTGCTTGCCTAATGCTTTTTCCCCCTAGTTACATTCAGTAATAATTTTTAAATGGCAAAGAGGGTCCTTGATCAGGACAGCCCAACATATGTCAGAGACAGTAAATATATTTTAGAAATGAGGCCCTTATCAGAGATCAAGTTACTTCTGATTTGGTAGTTTTCTTTAAGGGTATTCCTAGATAGCTCTTTCTTCCTGTGGGTCTTACCACAGCAACAGCTACCATATACTGCTATACACAGGTCCTGAAATATTTTTATGCTTTCCATCAAATATTGTGGGAGAATGTATTAATTCAAGTTGACTATTTTAGACACCAGTTTTTTAAGAATTATTGTCTTTTAGTATATTTTTTTCATTGAATTCATGCTGAGACATTATAAAAAGACTTTTCAGAATTCCAATCTAAGTATGCCCATCTCCTTTTCAAAATTGTGTGACATTTTGGCACTTTTTTTATCTTCATTTTAGATATAATTTCTTGAGTTTGCATTAAGTGAAGATTTCTAATAACTTCAGGGTCTTCAACTTTTTCCTTTTCAGGTTTTAGTAGCTCTTTGATTTTACCTCTTATTGTGTTTAATCTAGACTAAAAGATGAAATGTTGTTGTTGTTATTGTTGTTGTTTTATATGATTGCCTTGCATTAGTTGGCAACGTATTGTAGTATAACTTGGAACTGAGAATACTATGGACAAAAAAAGAGGGGAAGCCCTTACCTATAACTTGTTTGTTTTCTATTTTGTTACAAAATATAGTAATACTGTTACATAATAAAAATACTAATGTCTTCTGTTTCCTGCTTTAGTTGTCAGTACCATCATCAAAGAAACATTGTCAACAGGTTGGTATTGGTATTTCTAATAATTCCAATGTATTCTGCCTTCTTGTGATACCAGTATGAAAAAGACAACTAATCTGTCCAGTCTCTGCAATGCTAAACTGATAACCACAATGGTTACTTGGTACTCAAGTAAGACTAGTTCACAAATGTGCCATGCCATATATAGCTTGGAATCAAGGAATAATTTCATCATGTGTGCTGGAACATTAACCCAATCAGTGGTATTAACAGAGCCCAAAGTTTCAGGGTTTCAGAAGAACTTCACAGCTAGCATAGTACTGATCACAGTGCTCTGAGTGTATATCACTCCAACAGGAATATCTTTACTAGCTATGTGAAAAAATGCTCTAACTCACTATTGATTGGAGAAATGCAAATTAAAATAATTCTGAGCTGCTACCTCATACCTATTAGATTGGCTAATAGGACAGAAAAAGAAAATGACCAATGTTGGAGGGGATGTGGGGAAAATGGGACATTAATGCACTGTTGGTGGAATTGTGAACTGATTCAGCCATTCTGTAGAGCAATTTGGAACTATGCCCAAAGTACTATAAAACCACTGTCACCTAGTAATACCACTACCTAGTCTGTATCCCAAAAGAGATAAAAAAGAAAAAGGAGAAAGAACCCCTATGTAAAATATACATATGTGTGTGTATGTACACACACACACACACACACACACATATATATACATATATATATACATATATATACATATATATACATATATATACGTATATATATGTATATATATATATGTATATATATATATGTGTATATATATATATATGTGTGTGTATATATATATATATATATATACATATATATATATGTGTGTGTATATATATATATATATATATATATATATATATATATATATATTATACACACACACACACATATCAGCTCTTTTTCTGGGGGCAAAGAATTGGACATTGATGGGATTTCCATCAATTGGGGAATGGCTGAACAAACTTTGGTATGTGATTATGATGGAATATTATTGTGTTATAAGAAATAATGAGCAGGATGCTCTCAGAAAAACTTGGAAAGACTTAGATGAGTTCATGCAAAGCGAAATGTACTGTATACAAAATAACAGCAATATTTTAAGATGATCAGCTGTGAATCACTTAGCTATTCTCAGCAATACAATGATCCATGATAACTCTTAAGGACTTATAATGAAAAGTGCTATTCATTCTCAGAAAAAACATTGAGAGTGTCTGAATACAGATTGAAGCATACTTTTTAAACCTTTTTTTTCTTGACTTTATTTCTGGTTTATATTTTCTTATACAACATGACTATTATGGAAATGTTTTGCATGGCTACACATGTATAATCTATATCAAATTGTTTGCCTTCTCAGTGGGGAAGGGAGAGTGAGGAGGGAGGAAAGGAGAGAATTTGAAACTCAAAGTTTTAAAAATAAATGTTAAAAATTGTTTTTATATGTAACTGGGGGAAAATAAAATAATAAATTTTAACAATTAGAATTGGGCAAGTGGATGCTAATGGCTCCATGAAATATTAAGAAACAATAAAACTCAGTCAAAAGAATGAAAAATATAGATGAAAATGTAAACTATCTCATCGAAAAAAAAACTGACCTGCAAAAAAAGATCAAAGAGAGGTAATTTAATAACTACTGAACTATCTAAAAGGCATGATCAAACAAAAAATCCTAGACATCATATTTCAAGAAATCATAAAGGAAAAGTGTCCCAATATCTGAGATCCAGAATGTAAAACAGAAATGAAAATAATGCATTAATTACCTCCTGAAAAAGATCTCAAAATGAAAACTAGCAGGAAAATTATAAAATATTGCAAGTGTACAGAAAGAAACCATGCAAATATCATGGAGCCACAATCAGGATCCCATAAGATTTAGCAGCTTCCATATTAAAGGGTGAAGGGTTTGGAAAATGATTTTTTGTAAAGCAAAGGAATTAAGATTACAACCAAGAATAATCTACCAGCAAAACTGAGTATAATCCTTTGGGAGGAAAATGGATATTTAATGAAATAGAAAACTTCAAGCATTTCTAATGAAAAAAAACTAGAGCAAAATAGAAAATTTAACATTTGAACATAAGACCCAAGAGAAGTATAAAAAAGTAAATATGAAAGAGAAATCATAAGGTTAAACTGTTTACATTCCTATATGGGAAGATTATGCATTTAACATCTAATAACTATCATTATTAGGGTAGTTAAGAGTTTATATAGTGGCCATGGACATGAATCAATCATGTTGGAATGATCTCAAAAAAAAAAAAAAAGGAAAGGCGAGAAAGATAGATGCACTGGGAGAAGGGGGAAGGGAAAGGAAGATTAGGGGAAATTGTCTCACATAAAGAGCAATGCAAGGAAGAGCTTTTACAGTGAAGAGGGAAAATGGGGTGGGGGAGCAGGAAACATGTGACCTTCAGTCCCATTGGAATTGGTTCAATTAAAGAAGAATATGTGTGTGTATATACAATATATACACACACACAGTGGAATATAGAAATCTATAGGGAAGTAATAGAGTTATACAATAATAGAAAGTGATAGAGAAGAAAGATTAGGGGAGGCAAAACAAACTTTTAAAAAGGGATAGAGTAAAAAGAGGAAGATGAAAATATGATGGAAGGAAATGTACAGTTAGTAATTATAACCGAATGTGAATGGAATGAACTTGCCCATAAAATGTAAGCAGACAGCAGTATGGATTAAAAACTTGAATCTAACAATTTGTTGTTTATAAGAGATACACTTAAACAGAAAGACACAAATAGAGTTAAAATAAGGAGATGGAACAGAATAATCTATATTCAGCCAAGGTTAAAAAAAAAGTCAGAGGTCATGATCTCAGGACAATCAAAAGCAAAAATAGGCCTAATTAAAGGAGATAAGCAGGGAAACTATATTTTGCTAAAAGGTACCATAGACAGTGAAATAATATCAATACTAAATGGGGGGACTCAACTTTTCCCTCTCAGAACTAGAAAAATCTAACCATTAAAAAAGTTAGAAAGAAGTTAAGGAAATTAATAGAATTTTAGAAAAGTTAGATATGATAGACCTCTGGAGAAAATCTGAATGGGAATAGAAAGAATACCTTTTTTCTCAGCAATACATGGCACCTTCACAAAAATTGACCAATTTTTATGACATAAAAATCTCACAAACAAATACATAAAAGCAGCAATGTTAAGTACACTATTTTATGATTGTATTGCAATAAAATTATATTCAAGAAATGGTTGTGGAAGCATAGATTAAAAATTAACAAAAAACTAAATAATCTAAGCCTAAACAATGAGTAGGTCAAAGAACAAATCATGGAGACAATCAATAATTTTATTAAAGAGAATGACAATAATGGGACATTTAGATGGTATTTAGCAGAAATTTTACACCTCTAAAAGCTTATGTCAATAAAAGAAAAAAGGGAAAGCACAGATCAATGAATTGGGTGTGTAACTAAAAATAAAAACTAGAAAAAGAATAAGTTTTACATTCCAAATTAAACACCACAGTAGAAATCCTGAAAATCATCAGAAACACTAATAATATTGAAAGTTAAAAACTGAATTAATAAATCAAATTAGGTGTTTGGTTTTATGGAAAAAAACAATAAAACAGATAAATCATTGATTAATTTGTTCAAAGAAAGAAAGAAAAGGAAAAGCAAAACAAAATACAAAAACAACAAATTACCAGTATCAAAAATGAAAAAGGTGAATTCACCACTAATGAAAAGGAAATCAAAACAAATATTAGGAGCTATTTTACCCAATCATATGTGAATAAAACTGATGATCTAAGTAAAATGGATTAATATTTACAATATAATATAATTAATATAATATAAAATATAAATTTTCCAGGTTAGTAGAAAAGGAAATAGAATATTTAAATTACCCTAGCTCAGAAAAAGAAAATGAGAGGTGAAGCCAAGATGGCAGAGTAAAGGCAGACACTCACATGAGCTCTCTAAAATTCTTCTCCAGATAACTTTAAAATAATACCACAAAGTGAATTCTAGAAGAGTCAAACTAACAGAAGAACAGGGGTAAAACAACCTTCCCACTCAAGACAACCTAAGAGGTTGGCAGGAAAGATCTGACTCACCAGGGCAGTAGTTGGGCCAGACTGTAGGTCATGCCCTAGCAAGCCAGCAGCAGGCCTTGGGGGTAAATGAATCAGCAGTGGTGGCTTCCAGAGCTCTCAGCCCACAGACAATTAGAGAGTCAAAAGAAAATTACAGGATACCTTTTGCTGGTACTGGGTGCAGGACTCTGTTGCATTGCACATATGTGGTTCTATGTCATAGTCCTAGGGTAAGGATGAGCACTAGAAGGAGTATGGACCTTGGTCACAGTTCCATAGGCAAGAGCACAGGACAAGAGCAAAGACTATACCTTTTGTTACATCATTCCACCTGAATGGAACTGAAAACTTACAAAACTTCAGAACTACCTCTGAAAACAGCAGCATAAAAAACCTGAAGCTTAGGACAGTGCCCCACTCCAATCCAGGAGCTGAGCCCAACAATAACAAAGTTGTAAGTCAAGAAATAGGCTGGAAAAAAATAAAAAATAACAAAATGTTTAAACCATGCGGGAAAAAAAATTAAAAGCTTGGCATGAGAGTGAAAAAAAAAACTTGGAAAAATGAGTAAACAGAAAAAAAAAAACCCAACAACCTGACCATAGAAAATTATTGTGGTTAACAGAGAAGACCATAACAAAAACTCAGAACACAACAAAGCCAAACAGCTACATCTAAAGCTCCAAAGAAAAATGCAAACTGATCACAGCATCCTTCCCCCAAAAAAAATAAAAAGAAAAAAAAGAATTCCCAGAAGAGCTTACAAAGGATTTTTAAAATCAAATAAGAGAAGTAGATGAAAAATTGGAAAAAGAAAGAAGTGTGATGCAAGATTATGAAAAGAATCAACAGCTTGGTTAATGAGGAACAAAAACTACTGAAGAAAATAACACCATAAAAAAAGCAGAATTGGCTTAATGGCAAAAGAGGCACAAACACCCACTGAAGAGAAAAACTCCCTAAGAAGCAGAATTGGCCAAATGGAAAAGGAGGTATGAAAGCTCACTGAGGAAAATAATTCCTTAAAAATTAGAATTGGACAAGTGGAAGCTAATTACTCTATGAGACATCAAGAATCAATAAAAACAAATCAAAAGAATGGAAAAAAATAGAAGAAACAAGAAATAACTTGGGAAATAGATCAAAGAAAAATTAAGGGGAAAAAATTGAATAAGCCTTCAAGGAGTTCGCTAAGAAGAAAAAAATCACCAGGATCACATGGATTCACACATATATTCTACAGAATAGTTAAGTAATGATCCCAATACTATACAAATTATACGAAAAATAGGTAAAGAAGGAGTCTTATGAAATTCCTTCTATAACACAAGTAGGGTTTTGATATCTAAAGCAGAAGAGCAAAAACAAAGAAAAAAATCTAGAACAGTTTCTTAATGAATATTGATGCAAAGTTTTTAAGTAAAATGTTATCTAGGAGATTACAGCAATATATCACAAAACTAATATACCATAACCAGGTAGGATTTATATCAGGAATGCAAGACTCGTTCAATATTAAGAAAACTATAAGCATAGTTGAGCAAATCAATAACAAAAATCACATGACTACCTCAATAGATGCAGATCACAATATCCCCACTTACCTATTAAAAAACACTAGAAAGCCTAGGAATAAAAGGAGCTTTTCTTAAAATTAGAAGTAATAACTATCTGAAACCAAAAACAAGTATTACCTGTAGTGGCAATAAACTAGAAATCTCCCCAATAAGATCAGGGTGAAGCAAGAATGTCCACTGCCAGCATTGTTATTCAATATTATATTAGAAATTCTAGCCATAACAATAAGTTAAGAAACAGAAATTGAAGACAGGAGAAAAGGAAACAAAATCATCAGTCTTTACATATGATATGATTGTGAATTTAGAGAATCAAGTAAAACTAGTTGAAACAATCAACAACTTTAGTAAAGTTTCAGAATATAAAATAAACCCACACAAATCAAAAGCATTTCTATTGTTACCAATAAAACACAGTTGAAAGACATAAAAAGATAAATTCCACTTAAAATAACTGCAAACAATATATAGTACTTGGGAGTTTACCTGGCAAGACAAACTCAAGAACTATATGAACACATTTACAAAGCACTTTTTAGACAAAGACAGACATAAACAATTGGAGTAATATTAGTTGCTCATCAGTAGGCTGAGCCAATATAATAAAAATGACAATTCTACCTAAATTAATTTACTTATTCAATGTGATATCAGTCAAATTGCTAAAGAATTATTTTATAGATCTAGAAAAAATTATAACAAAATTGATCTAAAGAAAAAAGGTCAAAAAAATCAAAGGAATCAATGAAAAAATGTGAAGGACAGTGGCCTAGCAGTATCAGATTTCAAACTATATCAGAAAGTGGTAATCCTGAAAACAATCTGGTACTGGCTAAGAAATAGAGCAGTTTATTGGTGGAATACATTGGGTACACAATACACAGTAGCAAATGATTGTAGTAATCTAATGTTTGATAAACCCAAAGACTCAAGTTTTTGGGATAAGAACTCACCATTTAACAAAAATTGCTGGGAAAAGTTGAAAGCAGTTTCATAGAAACTAAGCAAACACCAGCATGTCACACTATATGCCAAAATAAGGTCAAAATGGATTTTGATATAAACAGTGACATAATATGTAAATTAAGGGAGCATTGCCTGTTTAATCTATGGGTAACAGAAAAATTAATGACCAAACAAAAGACAGAGAGGATCAGGGGAATAATTTTAATTATATGCAATTTAAAAGGTTTTGCACATACACAACTAATATAGCCAAAATTATTAGAAAAGCAGAAATTGGGGGAGGGGATTTACAACAAGTTATTGTGATAAAGGCCTCCTTTCTCAAATATATAGGAAACTGAGTCAAATTTATAAAAATAAGAGTTATCTTACAGTTTCTAGATAGTCAAAGAATATGAATAGGCAATTTTCAGAAGAAGAAATTAAAGCCATCAATAGTCATAAAATGCCCTTAATCACTACTGATCAGAGGAATGAAAATTAAAACAACTCTGAGGTGCCAACTTGTGTCAGAGTTACTAACATGACAGAAAAGAAAAATGATGAATGCTGGAGTTGATGTGTAAAATAGGTACACTAATGCAGTATTTGTGAAGCTGTGGACTGGTCTAACCATTCTGTAGAAAAATTTTTAACTATGCCCAAAGGGTTATAAACCTACATACATACCCTTTGACCAAGCAATATCACTGCTAGGTCTATACCCAAAACAGATCATAGAAAAGGAAAAAGAATTGATTTGCACACAAATATTTATATCAACTATTTTTGTGCTGGCAAAGAATTGGAAGTTGAGGGGATGCCCATTAATTGGGGAATGCTTGAACAACTTGTGTCACATGATTGTGTTAGAATACTATTGTTCTATAATAAATGACAAAAGGATAGGCAAAGAAGAAACAAAGCTATCACTGCCTGCAGAGGATATTATGGTCTATCTAGAGAATCCTAGAGAATCACGTAAAAAACAGCTTGAAATAATAAACAAATTTAGTGAAGTTGCAGGATATAAAATAAACCCACACAAATCATGGGCATTTCTATATATTACTAACAAAGCCCAACAGCAACAGATAGAAAGAGAAATTCCATTTAAAGTTACTGTGGACATTATAAAATATTTAGGACTTTACCTGCCAAGACAAACCCAGGAATTATATGAACACAATTAAAAAATACTTTTCATATAAATAAAGGCAGATCTAAATAATTGGAAAAATATCAGTTACTCATAGGTAGGCTGAATAAAAATGATAATCCTACCTAAATTAATTTACTTATTCAGTGCCATACCAATCAAACTACCAAAAACATTATTTTAAAGAGCTAGAAAAAAGAATAACGAGATTCATCTGGGAGAGCAAAAGAGCCAGACTATCAAGGGAATTAATGAAAAGAAATGCAAGGAAAGGTGGCCTAGCTGTATTAGATCTGAAACTGTATTATAAAGCAGCAATTATCAGAACTACTTGGTACTGGCTAAGAAATACAGTGATGGATCAGTGGAATAGGTTAGATACACAAGACTGTTTGATATACCCAAAGACTTCAGCTTCTGGGATAAGAACTCACTAATTAACAAAAACTGAAGGGAAAACTGGAAAATAGTATGGCAGAAACTAGGCATAGACCAACATCTTACACACTATACCAAGATAAAGTGAAAATGGGTACATGATTTAGATATAAAGACTGATATTATAAGCAAACTTGGAGGGCAAGGAATAGTTTGTCTGTCATATTTATGGAGAACAGAAGAATTTATGACCAAAGAAGAGAGAGAGAACATTATGAAATGCAAAATGGATGATTTTGATTAGATTAAATTGAAAGGTTTTTGAACAAAGCCAATGCAACCAAGATTAGAAGAGAAGCAGAAATCTGGGAAACAATTTTTACAGACAGTGTCTTTGATAAAGGCCTCATTTTTAAAATATATAAAGAACTAAGTCAAATTTATAAGAATACAAGTCATTCCCCAATTGAGAAATGGTCAAAGGAGATGAACAGACAGTTTTCAGATGAAGAAATTAAAGCTATCCATAGTCATATGAAAAAATATTCTAAATCACTATTGATTAGAGAAATGCCCATCAAAATGACTGAGGTACCACATCACACCTATAAGTTTAGCTAACATGACATAACAGGAAAATGATACATGTTGGAGAAGATGTGGAAAAATTGGAACACTAACACATTGCTGGTGGTGTTGTGAATTCATCCAACCATTCTGGAGAACAATTCGGAACTATGCCCAAATGGCTATAAAATTGCCACTCCCAGGTCTTTATCCCAAAGAGATTATAAAAATGGGAAAAGGACCCACATGTACAAATATATTTATAGAAGTTCTTTTTGTTGTGTCCAAGAATTGGAAGCTGAGGGGATACCCATCAATTGAGGAATGGCTGAACAAGCTGTGGTATATGAATATAATGGAATACTATAGTGCCATAAGAAATGATGACCAAGCAGACTTCAGAAAAACCTAGAAAGAATTACATGAACTGATGCTGAGCGAAGTGAGCAGAACCAAGAGAACATTATACACAGTAACAGCCATGTTGTGCAATGACTAACTTAGATAGACTTAGCTCTTCTCAGCAATGCAATGATCTAAGACAACTCCAAAAGATACATGATGGAAAATGCTATCCACATCCAGAGAAAGAAAGAACTATGGTGTCTGAATGCAGATCAAAGCATACTATTTGCTCTCTTTTTTCATTTTGTTTTGTTTCTTCTTTCTCATGATTCCTCCCATTGTTTCTAATTCTGCTTTATAACATGCCTAATGTGAAAATATGTTTAATATAAAAAATGACAGTGTATAGTTTCGGAAAAAACCTATGAAGATTTATATAAAGTGATGCGAAGTAAAAAGAACCAGGAGAACATTATACACAGTAATGGCAACATTGTAAAGATGATCTATTGTAACAGACTTAGCTACTCTTATCAACACAATGATCCAAGACAATTCCAAATGACTCATGACAAACAGCACTATCCACCTCCAGAAAGAAATTTGATGAGTTCTAAATGCAAATGGAATTATAATATTTTCCTTTTCTTAATTTTCTTCTTTTGTTTTGCAACATGGCCAATATTGAAATATGTTTTACATGACTTTACATGTATAATTGATATCATAATGCTGGCCTTCTTAATAGGTGGGAAGGGTTGGAAAGGAAAAAGAGAATTTGGAACTGAAAAAAAATTTATGTTAAACAAGAATTTTTTAAAAAAGATTGTAATGCTCAATGAAACCAACATACTAACTCATAGTGAGTACTATGTGATAGAAGACTTTTTTATTGATCTCCACTGCTCAGTTTCTAGCATCAGCAGATAGCTGGACTAACAGCCCATAGAACTTGCTCTTTTCCCTGCACCTGCAGCAGCCTATTACCTGCTTACAAAAGAAGTAAAATATTTTGAGGAATGGTGGAGGCGAATATGCTTACAAAAGGGCATGGGACTAATGATACAGATGAGGAAAGTGAAGCATTGTGATACATTCACATAACTAATTAATACCATAGCTTTGGGATGAGTCATTATCTTCCAACTTCTACTGTAACATACTAGAGACAAAAGGAAATCAGACAGATCATCCAACAAAAAGTATTCAGGTTCCACTTCTAAGGAAATGAAGTGGCTATTACTATTTGCATCATACCTGGCAGTAACAGCGACAGTAAGCCAGACTGTATGTATTTAGTCTTAGAAATGAGTCGTGCCAAAAGAGTTCAATATCCATGCCAGTATTAGATATAACTGTATATGTCATCTATATAAGTATCAGCACCTTTTATATACACATCCCCCAAAACAAAATTAACTAGAGATAGAAAACATCATTGGAAGATAATAGGTCAGTCACAGACCATTCTATATGGCTCAGGAGATATAAAGGAAACGAGCATTTGTATACCACCGACTATGTACCAGTCACTTTGCCATGCACTTTACAAATATTATATCATTTGATCCTCACAACAACCCTGCAAGGTAGACGATATTATTATACTCATTTTGCAGTTGAGAAAACTGAGTTAGGTGATTTGCCCAGGGTCAAAAATTAGTAAGTGCCTGAGGTCACAGTTCCAGGCCCAGCATTCTATGCACTGTGTCACCTAGCTGCCTAGCTGAATTCTCCTCAACTAAATTGTCCTAAATAAATGCCTTAATGATCCCAACTGGCTTGTGTGGGGTTTTGTATGATTGTTTGGTTTTTGTTTGGTTTTTGTTTGTTTTTTTTGCTTTTTGGTGAGGCAATCAGGGTTAAGTATTTTGCCCTGGGTCACTTAGCTAGTAAGTGTCAAGTGTTTGAGGCCGAATTTGAACTCAGGTCTTCCTGACTCCAAGGCCAGAGCTCTATCCATTGCACCATCTATTTGCCCTCCTGACTGGCTATTTTTATTAGTGTACTATCAGTCCAGTTTTATCCTTAAAACAGCTAGATTAAACAGAATGACTGATGACTTGACTGATTAAAACAATTTAGATGACTGATTTCCAATGAACTCATCAAAAGTCAACTCATCAGCCATAGAGACAGGATAATAAACTCATGAAAACATGATATCCTCATCTATTTGTTTAAAGAAAAAGGCCCACTATTAGCCTTCTGTTTGAATAAAATAAAAAAACAAAAAAAAAGAGATTATTATTACTATTATTGTGTGAATGACAAATTCAACAAAATGGTAAGCTGTTTTTCTTTTCTGTAATCAAAGCATCTCATGTGCGTGATGGATAATTGTGGAGGGTGGGTGATGAGGAACACATTTTAGGGTTTGTCAAAAAGGTTGTCACATTGGTTATAACAAAAATTTAAACACCTATTTTATTGCCCCATGTTCCAGGAAAAAAAGCAACTATGATTGTGGAGAACAAATAATGAGGCTGTTGATATATTTGGAATTTTAGTAGAAAATGTGCAAATGAAGTATAACACATCAAGTTTAAAAGAAACTCTGTCCAAACCATCTCTAACAACAACTATCACTTGAAAAGAGCAAGCCATGGTCAAAAGCTAAAAAAAGAAAGATTAAAAATAATTATCAAGTATTCCCCTTTACAACATAAAAGGGTTGTAATCTGCTTTGATCTGGGACTCCCATGATCAGATAATTATATTTAATAAAAATTATTTCAGGGACTTATGATACCAGTGGGGTAGCATATGACAAGTGGCATGCTAAAGCCCTTTCTTAAATTTTATATTTTAGCTCATTGGAACTGACAGCTTTTTCCTCAGGGGGTTTTAATGATTTCAGCTCTGGTGCTGACATGATAGAGTTTCTCAAAGATTTTGTTTCATACTCTGCATGAATTTAACTGTGACACCATGAGAAATTATGAGGTTAGAGAAGATCCTGGTCATGGTAACATAACTCTGTGTTCTACAGGCACCCAGGTATTCATTATTTTGCTCCCTGGAGTAACCACAAAGCCCCACAGTCTTTTTGTGAGATGCTGGTATTTGCAAAACACTGAAAAAACTGCCTAAGTAGTGAAGAGCTAAGCAAACAGAATCACGAAATTTTAGGCAGGAAGGGAACTTAAACATCATTATCTCTTACGAGTAGTATTGTATCCTGAAATGAGCATAAGATTTCAAGTCAGGAGACTAGGGCTCCAGATCCACAGCTCCAATACTTACTGATTGTGTGACCACTTGCAAGTCACTTTGTTACTCTGAGCCTGAGTTGACTCATTTGTGAAACAGGGATAAATAATAACACTTATACCACTTACTTCACAAAGTTATGGGAAAAGTCTTAAATGGCTTTATGATCATAAACTTTGATTCTTTAATTGTCTGGTCCAATAACAATATCAAAAATATTTTTTGTTTGTCACAGGGTAGCTAGTTGGTGCTGTTTATAGCTTGCCAGACCCGAAGTGAGGAAGATTCAGCTTCATGAGTTCAAATCTGACCTCAGACACTCACTAGCTTCATGACTCTGGGCAAGTCATTTAACTTTGTTTGCCTCAGTTGCCTTGTATATAAAATAAACTGGAGAAGGAAATGGTAAATCAGTCCGGTATCTTTGCCAAAAAAACCCCAAATGACATCATGAAGAGTAAAAATGACTGAAAAATGACTGAACAACAAAGTTTGGCACAGTGAATAAAGGACTGGGTTTTAAAACAGAAAGACCTGGCTTTAAATTCTGCCTCTTTCAGTACTAGCTGTGTCACCATGAGTAAAGTCACTAGAGCTCTCTGAGCCTCAGTTTCCTTATATGTAAATAATGATAACAATACTGATAGTATTTACAATAAGGATTTGTCATGAGGTACAAATGAGATCATTCATTTAAAGTATATTACAAATTTTAAAGCTTTAACAGCTTAAAATTGAATTAAGATTTTGGGAGCACCCTGTACATTATTATTAGTTCAGTCTACTAATTCTATAGGAATAAGGAAACTGAATGAATTAATAAATTAACAAAATGCATTCACTAAGTACTTATAATGTACTAGACTGAGAATGAGAAAAAAAGTAGATGGCCCCTGCTTTCGAAGAACTCACATGCTATTTTATGAGACAGCACATGGTACAGCATTCACCTATGAAGGAGATGGCAAGGCCCAGGGATCCTTAGCTGCACCAGTAGATCAGATGACAGTGACCACGTATACAGGGGAAGGGGTATAAGGAAGAACAGATGACTTGACCAAGGCCACAGGTTATTAAGACTACAGGATATCTTTTACACACTGCTACTAAATCTCCATATATAGAGATTTCTTTTTTTCCCTCATTTTTCCTCATCTTCCCTATGCCATTCAAAAACAAAATAAAGGAGCACATAATTAAATTAATTACATTGCCTTTTATTGTTACATTTTCATATGCCCAAGTCTTTCATTAGGGTAGACCCCATGTATCATGCTTGTTTCCTTCCACATTACCTACTACAATTTCTTGTACATAGTAGGTCCTCAACAAATACCTGAGTTAGGTGTTATTCTGTACACACAAAATCATAGGACCCAGCAAAATACAAGAATGCTACATTGGACCAGCAGGTTATGCTCAGTATTTATTCCTGTATTATCACTCCCACCAGTAAATATAAAGTCATTAAATACAAAATCTGAGGAGATTTTATGGTAATGTTGACTAAAATAGCTAAAATGGCATATGTTGGACTAGTTCACATTCACGTACAAGTACAAGTTTTTGAAGTGTACATAACTCTGCATGAGGTACTAACTACAATGGGAGGAAGAGAGGGAAAGGTGAAAGGAGAGAACGACAGTACGTATGGTCTTTGTCCCTTAGGTAATAGGAAACCCAAGATAGAACAAGATGAACCAAATACTCTACACTTGTCAGTCATTGCTGTGTCTGTGTGTAGTAGTATGAAGCTAGCCTAAATCAGCAGTAAAGAGTTAGAAACAACCACATTTATGGATATGAAAACTGAAATCTATCATGATTGCTTATTATTCAGTTTAACAAATATCTATTAATTGTTCATCTATTCCAACTATTTTCCTGGGCACTAAGTATACAAAGATAAAACTGACATATCCTTACCCTCAAAAAACTCACTTTTTACTAGTATGGACATAACATTCACACAGACAAGTATGATAAAGGTCAGTTGTGATGGGAGTTACAGAAAACTCCAGAAAAATTAGTCTGGGTACATTTGAGAAGGGGGAGAATATTTTCACTTAAGTGGGGTTGGGAAAAGCTACACAGACGGGATGATACATGAGCTGGGCTTTGAAAGAAAACAAGGATTTTGAAGGGCAAGGATGACAAAAGAAACATTTCAGATGTGGGAGATGGTTTACACAAAGGCAAAGAGACACAACATGCTATTGTCAAGATTAGGGTGTACAGTTGGCCTAGAATGTGAAGTTAAAAAAAAGGATAGTAATTTAAAAAGGAAGATAGGTTGAAACCACATCAAGGAAGGCCCTAAATGCCTATCCCTCCCTGGCTTCATGTCAATTGACAGTTGATAAGCATGTCATCTATTGGTTTTATCAAATCACTGATAACAATAAAGCTAAATGCAAATCTCTGGGGACCTCTTTCAAAATTTGTATCAAATCATTTGACTATACTTTGGATTTAGTCATTCAAACCTCAAGAACAAATATTACATATAATGGAGAAAAGTTAGAGATCTTTCCAATAAAATCAAAGATAAAGCAATGATACCCATTATCGCCAGTGATATATAACATAGCACTAAAAATATAAATAAGACAAGAAAAAGAAATGGAGAGAATAAGCATAGACAAAAAGAGAGTAAAATACTCAATTTTTTTTAGAGATGATGTGATGATATACTTAGAAAATCAACTAAAAATAAACAACTTTTTCAAAGTTGCAGAATATAAATATACATGTCATCAGCATTCTTGGAAATAAATAGCAAAAATCAACAAGAAGATTTAGAAAAAGAAGTGTAATTTGAAATAATATCAGAAGCTGGGAAATACTTAAGAGTGCATCTTCTAAGGTCTGTGGAGGGATTATATGAATCTAACTATAAAACTAACTTAGCAGAAGTAAAGACAAACCTAAATGTTTGGAGAAACAATAATCATTTGTGGTTAGATTGAGACAATATAATAAAAAGAACAAGACTGCTCAAATTAATTATTTGTTCAGTGTTATACCAATCAAACTCCCAAAAGAATATTTTATAACATTAGAAAAACTAATAATGAAATGCATATGGAAGAACAAAAGATCAAGAATTTCAAGTAAGATGGAAAGGAGATACATCAATACCAAATTTCACCACATACTACAAAGTAGTTATTAAAACAATTTGGTGATGAGTAAAAAGGGGAGGATGATCAGTAGAATAGATTGAGTACATAGCATACAAAAGTGAAAAAAACACAGGGCCATAGTGTTTGGTAAACCCCAAGGATGCTAGTTACTGGAGAAAAGATATACTACATGACAAAAAACTGATGATAAAATTGGATGGCAATCTAGCAGAAATTGGGTTTAAACCAATACCTCATACCATACAACAACGTAAGCTCCAAATGGTTATATACCCTAGATATGAAAGGTAAAACTATAAATAAATTAGAGGAGCAAAGAATAAATTACCGTTTGAGCCTATGGATAGGGTAAGAGTATATATAATTAAACAAGTGTTAGAGTGGATTACATAAAAGAGACAATTTTGATGATGTAAAATGAAAAGATTTTTGCACAAACAAACCTAATGCCTTAAAAATGAGAAGGAAAACTGGTAACTAGAGAAAAAAAATCTTTACAACAAATTTCTCTGATAAAGGTCTCATTTCCAAGATACATAAGAAACTTAAGACCGAGACCCATTCCCCGATAGAAAATGGTCAAAGTATATGTACAGGCAGTTTTCAAAGGGAGAAATCTAAGCTTTCAACAATAAATAGGAGTTGGAGGGCCTCAAAGTAACTGGTAGCTAGAGAAATTAATATCAAAGCAACTTTGAAGTTCCACCTCACACCCATCAGAATGGCAAAGATGACAAAGGAGGAAAATGACAAATGCTGGAGGGTCTGTATGAAAACAGATTACATTAATGCATTGTTGGTAGAGTCATAACTTGTTTCATCTATTCTGGAAAGCAATTTGAAACCATGCCTCAAAAATCATTTACATATACATACATATATATATATATATATATATATATATATATATATATATACACACACACATACACATACATATACATATATACATACATACATACACATACATACATATATATACACACACATACATACATATATATATATATATATATATGTATAATTTGACCCAATTATACCTCTATTAGGCCTATACCTCCAGGAAATCAAAGAAAAAAGAAAACTATCTATATGTACAAAAATATTTATAGCAACTCTTTTCATAGTAGCCCAAAATGAGAAACTATGCCCTTATTTTGGGGAATGGCTAAACAAACTATAACACATGAATTAATGGATTATTATTGTGTCATAAGAAATGACAAAATGGACAACTTCAGAGGAAACAAGGAAGAACTTTAAGAAGTGATTCTGAGTAAAGTGAGCAGAACTAGGAGAACAATTTAAACTGATAACAACATTATAGAGAAAAATAAATCATTAACCCAAAGGAGTGAAAATGAAACACAACATTCACCTCCAGACAGAGAGGTGATCAACTTGAAATGCCAAGAGAGACATGTGTTCTTGCACATGGCTAATATGGAAATTTGTTTTGTGGACTATGTAGAAATGTATTTAGGGATTTGTTTTTCAGGGGTTTTTTTTGTTTTTTGTTTTTTGTTTTGGGGTTTTTTTTTGGTAATCCATGCAATTAGAATAGAGAACATAGTGTAAGAGAGTAATTTTTAAAATATCTGCTACTTGAAAAATAAAAATAATAAAACTATTGATAAAAAACAAAGTATATGGGAAGGACATAGAAGTATACAATGTGTGTTTTCTAATAAAAGTTGCACTCAAATGAAATAAATACTATATCAATTTCCAACTTAAAATCAAACTATAAAAAGAAAGAGAAAGAAGGAAAAATCCATATGAGCCATCCTTCTATTTAACTGTAACTTACTTTTGTCTTCTGGTTATATTTATTATAAGGATATCATTATTAATATAGCTTAATTCTTAAACAAGGATCTCCCATTTTAATTATCAACAGTTCATCTCAACCTTATAGTTATCTAAACCAGTGGTGTCAACTCAGAGGGAGGGCCACCAACCATACATAAGGGTCCCTTTTCTATCATATTTTTATTTATTTTGCTAAATTTTTCCCAAATACATTTTAATCTGGTTCTAAGTGATTGTCCTCAGTGATTCTTTGGCTTGTGTTTAACATCTCTAGCAAACAATGTGAGATTCTTAGTACACTCTGCCTTCTTATCTGTTATTACCTCTGTCATTGTGTAAATGGAAAGGTCTGTGCAAAACGGAGATCCATTTTTTTCTTTGTTTCATGGGTGGCCAAGACCATCACCTAGTAACCAAATTGCTAATGATGAGCATCTTCCTACTTAGCTAGATTGTCCTTACAACTGAGAAAAAAAGCTTTTTTGACCCTGCAATTTCCATGATGCTCTCTTCCTGATTATCCTTTCTTTCTTAGAATTAGATAGAATATACCCCAACCCCACCCTCCAAAAGGAGACACATTCATGAAGATTCATTTGAAGGTCTAGGTGCATATTTTTTCATTTATCTTGTATCATATAAAATCCTAACAGAAATAACACATGACACAAATTAGAGAGGTTTTTTTAAATCAATTCTGAGGTTTACTGCATACCAAGAGAAGGAAATCTAAAATATCTTAAGATGTAATTTCAAATAAAGGCAGCCCCTGCCAAAAAAGTGACTAAAGTAGTTAGTACATTTAAAACACTAGAAATGCCAGAGGGCAAATGACACATTACTCAAAGTTAACTCCATTCTTCCTAGTCATATATGATGGCCAGATTATGAATAATCAGGCAGATAATAATTGAGAAAAGCATCAGATCCCTGAATACTTAAACCTATATGTGTTTATGTATGTGTGCATATAGCCATATAGTCATGTATATATATGCATAGATAAAATTATATATGTATGTGTGTGTACATATATATATACACATATATATATACATATATATATATATATGTGTATATATATATATATATATATATATATGCACGTGCATATATAAAGTGCCACATGAAAATACTTCAAGTCATAGGGGCAGCTAGGTGGCGCAGTGGATATATCACCGGCCCTGAAGTCAGGAGGACCTGAGTTCAAATCCAGCCTCAGACTAAACACTTGACACTTACTAGCTGTGTGACCCTGGACAAGTCACTTAACCCCAGTTGCCTTAAAAAGGAAAAAAAGAAAAGAAAAGAAATACTTCAAAACATAAAGAATAATCTTATTTTACTATCTATCCTAGGAATGTCTTCTATCCTATTACTAACTAGCTCTCTGCATACAGAAGACATATAGCAGCAAAGATAAATGGAAAACATTCAGGTTTTTTTAGCCTGAAAGGAATGATGATTATATTAATCATTTTTCTGAAGGCTTGATATAATTAGTAAAATTAAAAACAGAGCAAATATTGAGGTAACATCTGCAAGCAACAACAGCAGAAGGGAATTATCTGTAAGAAGGATGGTTTCTTAAAAGCAAATCTTACCAGACCATTTTGATAAATTTCTTAATAGAATTACTAAACTAGTTAGTGAACAGAAAAAACAACAACAACAATTAGGTTTCAAGGAGATTCACTAAAGTATTTGTGCTGCCTCATTTATTTTACTAATGATTGTTCATCTACATAGAGTGTTGAGTAGTAAAAATATCTTTTTTGAGAGGTAAGATTTAATACTGATTATAGTACGTAGTATAACCACATAGTATAGAGGGCAACTAGGTGGTAGAGTGCCTGACTTGAAGTCAGGAAGACATCTTCCTGAGTTCAAATCTGGCCTCAGACACTTACTAGCTGTGTGACCCTGGGCAAATTACTTAGCCCTGTTTGCCTCATCCGTAAAATGAGCTGAAGAAGGAAATGGCAAATCACTTCATTATCTTTGCCAAGAAAACCCCAAATGGGGTCACGAAGAGTTGGATGTGACTGAAACAACTGAACAAAATACTAACCATGGATATTAATTAGCAGGAATAGGGCTTAGAGTAAGGCCAAGAAATTTTGGAACCAGTGAGGAAATTAATATGCACATAGAAGGAAGAACCAAACAAAAGACAAAGCTGAATACAGCTCTAAAATTCACGAAGAAAGAAAATGAAAATTATAAAACTATTTCAGTATTATGGTTTAGCTCTAAGACTCAAGGGGAATCTCAGGCTAGTACTGGACCGACCACTTTTCTCCAATCTACCTTCCCAGCTCAATTTCACATTTCTCCCATTGAAATACTCTATATTCTAGCTAAACTAGTAGCTATTCCCCAAATATAACCTATTACTTCAGCTCCATTCATTCTAGCAGGCTGTCCTCAATAACTGGAATGTTCATCCTCTTCATCTTCATCTTTCATTATCCTTTACTTTATTAAAAGTTCACTTCAAGTACAATCTCTTCTGAGGAACCTGACATGATTATCTCCCAGCTTTTTTTTTTAATAAATTTATTTATTTTCAGTTTTCAATATTTACTTCCACAAGATTTTGAGTTCCAAATTTTCACCCTATCTCACTCCTCCCCCCAACCCCAAGATGGCATGCATTCTGAATATCCCTTCCCCTGGTCTGCCCTCTCTTCTATCCCTTCCCCCCTTTTCTTATCCCATTCCCCTTCTATTTTCCTGTAGGGAAGGACAGACTTCTGTACCCCATTTCCTGTATTTCTTATTTCCCAGTAGCATATGAAAACATTTTTTAAACATATGTTTTTAAAACTTTAGGTTTCAAATTTTCTCTCTTTCTCCCTCCCCACCCTCATTGAAAAGGCAAGCAACTCAATATAGGTTATACATGTGCAGTTACGCAAAATGCTTCCACAGTAGACATGTTGTGAAAAACTAACTCTATTTCCTTTAATCCTATCCTGCCCTCCCATTTTTTCTATTCTTTCTTTTGACCCTGTCCCTTTTCAGAAGTATTTCTTTCTGATTACCCCCTTTCACAATCTGCCCTCCTCTCTATCATCCCCCTGTTCTCTTGTCCCCTTCTCCCCCTATTTTCCCATGGGGTAAGACAGATTTCCTTACCCAATTGAATGTGTGTGTTATTCCCTCCTTAAGCCAAATCCTATGAGAATAAGATTCACTCATTCCCTCTCACCTTCCCCATTTCCCCTCCACTGTAAGAGCATTTCTTTTCTGTTTTTTTTTGTGTGGATAATTTACCCCATTCTACCTCTCCCTTTCTTCTTCTCCAGTATAATCCTCTCTCATCCCTTAATTTTATTCTCCAGATATGACCCCTTAATCTTCAACTCACCCTGTGCCTCTATCTATCTATCTATCTATCTATCTATCTATCTATCTATCTATACACATACATATATATTTTTTCCTCCAACTACCCTAATACTGACAAAGGTCTCATGAGTTATAAATATCATCTTTCCATGCAGGAATGTAAACAGTTCAACTTAATAAGTCTCTTATGATTTCTCTTTCCTGTTTACCTCTTCATGTTCCACTTGAGTCTTGTATTTGAAAGTCAAATTTTCTATTCAGCTCTGGTCTTTTCATCAAGAATGCTTGAAAGTCCTCTATTTCACTGAATGACCATTTTTTCCCCTGAAGGATTATACTCAGTTTTGCTGGGTAGGTGATTCTTGGTTGTAATCCTATCTCCTTTGCCTCCAATATTATATTCCATGCCCTTGGTCCTTTAATGTAGAAGCTGCTAAATCTTGTGTTATCCTGATTGTGTTTCCACAGTACTTGAATTGTTTCTTCTGGCAGCTTGTAATATTTTCTCCTTGACCTGGGAACTCTGGAATTTGGCTACAATATTCCTAGGAGTTTTCCTTTGGGGATCTCTTTCAGGAGGAGATCTGTGGATTCTTTCAATTTCTATTTTGCCCTCTGGTTTACTATATCAGGGCAGTTTTCCTTGATAATTTCTTGAAAGATGATGTCTAGGCTCTTTTTTTGATCATGGCTTTCAGATAGTCCAATAATTTTTAAATTCTCTCTCCTGGATCTATTTTCCAGGTCAGTTGTTTTTCCAATGAGATATTTCACAGTGTTTTCTATTTTTCATTCTTTTGGATTTGTTTTACAGTGTCTTGATTTCTCATAAAGTCACTAGCTTCCAATTGCTCTATTCTAATTTTTAAGGAAGTATTTTCTTCAGTAATCTTTTGGACTTCCTTTTCCATTTGGCCAATTTTTCTTTTTAGGGCATTCTTCTCCTCATTGGCTTTTTGGACCTCTTTTGCCATTTGGGTTAGGCTATTTTTTAAGGTGTTATTTTCTTCAGTATTTTTTGGGTCTCCTTTAGCAAGCTGTTGACTTGTTTTTCATGATTTTCTTGCATCACTCTCATTTCTCTCACCAGTTTTTCCTCTACTTCTCTTACTTGCTTCTCAAAATCCTCTTTTGAGCTCTTCCAAGGCCTGGGATGGATTCATATTTTTCTTGGAGGCTTTGAATGTAGGAGCTCTGACTTTGTTGTCTTCTTCTGGTTGTATATTTTGATCTTCTTTTTCACCAAAGTAAGATAATATAGTCTGACTCTTTTTGTGCTGCTTGCTCATGATCCCGGCCAATTACTTGAGTTTTAAACTCTTTGTTAAGGTAAGAGTCTGCTTCCAATGTGGAGAATGTACTGTCCCAAGCTTCGGGGGTTTTTATAGCTGTTTTCAGAGATACTTGTAGGGACCCATAAATTTTCAGTTCTTCCAAGGTGGTATGATAAGGGGAAAGGTGTTTACTCCTTTCCTGGCCTGTGCTGTGGTCTATTAGTGACCACAAGTACTCCTTTCTGCCCTGGAACTGTGAGGAAGGTTTCCTGTCCACAGCCACTACAAGCTCCACCGTACCAGTGCTGCTCCTCACCCCAGGAACCCTGTCCAGAACTGTGACCCAGATCCAAGCACAGGCAAAGCAAGAGATTCTTGCCTCAGCACCAGCAGAGAGATCCCTGCAATCCCCCTCTGATCAGCCACTAGATTCCCCCCCAAGTCTGTGGGCTGGAAGCTCGGGAAGCAGCTGCCCACCCCAGGGCCACGCTCTTGGGGAATGGAGCTGAGACCCCACCTTCTTCTCTCAGCACCACAGAAACAGACCTTTCCCACTGATGTTCTAAGTTGTCTTTGGCATTGGTGGATTGAGGAGTCTGGAAACCACCACAGCAGCCCCAATTCAGTCCTCTCAGGCCTGATCCAGGTTTGCTGTGACCTGCGTGCCCATGTCACACTGCGCTCCTCTCACAGCCCTGCAAGATATACCTTTCTGATCAATCATCCAGGTTGTCTTGGGCTGGAAATTTGTTTCACTCTGCCTTTTCGTGGGTTAAGCTGCCTTAGAATTTGTTTAGAGCATTTTTATAGGTATTTGGAGGGGTTTGGGGGAGAGCTCAAGCAAGTTGCTGCTTTCACTCTGCCATCTTGGCTCTGCCCCCCCCCCAATTATCTCCCAGCTTAAAAGCACTCTCTTCCACACCAAATTTTCTTGGAGCATTTTATCTGCCTACTTTGCTCTCATCAATTTCTACCTTGTATTTTTCTTGTTTCTGTGTGTATGGTATCCCTCCCAGGAGAATGTAAGGTACTTGAAAGCAAGCAGTGTTTTTTTTTAATCTTTGTAGCCTGCAGCCTAGGTAATACATAAGTATGGTTTGTTGTTGTTTTGTTTACTGCCTTGAATAGGGAGTTTAGGATT
Organism: Phascolarctos cinereus; assembly: GCF_003287225.1. Classification (NCBI taxonomy): domain Eukaryota; kingdom Metazoa; phylum Chordata; class Mammalia; order Diprotodontia; family Phascolarctidae; genus Phascolarctos; species Phascolarctos cinereus. The sequence continues at coordinate 200,535,171 of NW_027556180.1, read as the reverse complement.
AATGTTTCTCTCCTTTGCCAGTTAGGAATAAATTATTAGACAGTTCTGCTAAGAAAAATGTTTTCTTGCACAGCTCAGGGATGGGGAGCAGAACTAAAGAAAGGAAATCCAAATGAATTAGAATTTGGTTAAGTGAACAAAAAAGTATCAGTGTTAGACATAACATTGAACATGCTGCCAGGGAAGTTAGAAACGTCTGAAAATTTCTTGGTTAAAATGGGGTGCCCAAGTTAAGAATTATTAGAAATTCGGAGTTCAAGATTAAGCTCAATCTGTAAAGTATCTGAGAAGGAAGTTTCTTCTACCATTTGTCATGCCTAAAAACTTGTGTCTTCACAGGGTGGCAGTAGTAGTAGTAGTAGTAGTAGTAGTAGTAGTAGTAGTAGTAGTAGTAGTAGTAGTAGTAGTAGTGATGATGATGATGATTATGATGATAAAATAACTAACATTTTCATTGAGCTTTAAGTTTTACAGGAGGTTTGTACCTATTTCATTTGATTCCTATTCAGGTTTCTATACCAAGAAGTGACCAACAACATAAAAAACCTGTCATCACAAATTTTTTTGGAAAGAAATTCAATTAAGAAAGTGAAGCAGAGGAAGAGAAGAATCACTTAAAGATTACTTAAGGTGAAAAATCAAAGCCTAAATAGACTAATGATGTCATGAAAAAAGAATAGATACAAAAGAAAATTACAACTGGAAAGATATGCTAAGATGAAGAAAACTTGTGAAAACTTGAGTAATTGGGTATACATTTCCCCATTTAATTCAGGGTTAAAACCTGAAATTGAACATCACATAAAAAGCTTCAGCTTAATGTGCTTAAAGGTACTGAGATCAATCAATATAAATTCATGAAATACTAGGCATATTTGACTTTGTCCTCAAGTGACCCCACTTTCTGAACATCTCAATACAAAAATCATCTCTTTTCTTTTGAATGTCATCCATCTAAAAATTATAAAATAATAATAGTTTAGAATAAAATCCAAACAAGAGGGAAATAAAGGCAAATAGAGAGCAAAACATGAGCAGATAGAGGAAGTAACAAAACTAATGTTCATCTCCCAGGATAGACTGAATGTTTCAAGGAAAATGATGTTCAGAGAACTTTAGTAAGGCTCTTTTATTAGATAACTATCTCTTCTTTGCTATCTACTGCAGTTTGCATGTTATTTATGGAGATGATTAGCTTGACCTCATACCCTCTTTAGGGAGATACTTCCTCCAGTAGTGCAGAGAACAACCCTTTATCATCCATGCAATTCTTATACATGTATTTCCATAAATCCTCCATAAAAGATTTACACAATTCACTCAAACATCCCTAAGTGCTTTTTAAGATATTGTTGATACAAATCAGACTGTCAATATGTCATCTGTGTGTCTATGTATGCTACAATCCAGCCATGCTGACTACTTGGACACTCCCATCTTTCATCTCAGTGCCTTTGCGATAGCTATCATCCATGCCTATAATTCTCTCCTTTCTAATTTCTGTGTCTTAGATTATCTGGTTTCCTTTAAGATTAAGTTTGAATATCACCTTCTATGGGAGAGCATTCCCTGTACCCTCGGAGGCTAGAGATTTTTCCCTCTAAAGATACTAAAATATATTCTATATGTTTCTTGTTACTTCAATTGTTCCTGCATTAAAATGTAAGCTGCTTGAGGTCAGAGATTGTTTTCATCTTTTTTGTATCCCCAGCCTAAGCATTGACTCTGGCAAAACAAAATAGATAAAAAATGCACTTTGGGCCATAGTAATCTGCTGTTTGATAAACCCAAAGATCCAAGCTTTGGAGGCAAGAACTCATTATTTGACCAAAATTACTGGGAAAACTAGAAATCAATTTGGCAGGAGCCCTATAGGCATAGACCAACATCTCATATATCAAAAAGGTCAAAATGGCTAAAGGATTTAAATATAAAGGGTGATATCTTAAGTAAATTAAGGGAACATGGAAACATTCACCTGTCAGATCTATGGATAAGGAAAGAGTTTGTGACCAAACAAGAAATAGAGTGGATCATAGGAAGTAAAATGGATGATTTTGATTACATGGAATTAAAAGGTCTTGCAAAAACAAAACCAATGCAGACAAAATTAGAAGAAAGCAGGAAATGGGGGAAAATATTATACAGCAAGTTTCTCTGGTAAAGGCTTCAATTCCCAAATATATATAAAACTGAGCCAAATTTTAAAAATATGAGCTGCTCCTCTTATTGATAAATTGGCAAAGAATAAGAATAGGCAATTTTCAGAAGAAAATTTAAAACTATCACTAGGTACATGAGAAAAATGCCCTAAAATGCTCCAATTTGCTATTTATTAGAAAGATGTAAATTAAAACAATTCTGAGGTATCACCTCACAACTGTCAGATTAGTTCTCATGACAGAAAATAAAAATGATAAATGCTGGAGGGGATGTGGAAAAAGTAGACAATAATGCATTATAGGTGGAGTTGTGAACTGGTCCAACCATCCTGAGAATTTGAAACTATTCTCAAAGGATTATAAAACTGTGCATATCCTCTGACCCAGCAAAACCACCAGCAGGTCTGTATCCCAAACAGATCAAAGGAAAGGAAAAAGGATGTATTTGTTCAAAAATATTTATAGAAGTTCTTTTTGTGGTGGCAAAGAATTAGAAACTGAAAGGATGCCTATCAACTGGAGAATGGCTGAACCACTTGTGGTACATTAGAATGTTATTGTGCTATAAGAAATGACAAGGGGGATGATTTTTTAAAAAGACGTATAAGAATTGCTACAAAATAAAGTGAGAAGAACCAGGAGAACATTGTACACAGTAACACCAATACTGTAAGAGTAATCAATTGTAAAAGATAGCTACTCTAATCAAGACAATGATTCAAGTCACTTCGAAAGGACTCATGATGAAAAATGCTATTCACCTCCAGAGAGAGAACTGATGAACTCTGAGTACAGATTAAATCATACTTTTTTTTTACTTTATTTTTCTTGCTTTTGTTTTTTGTCTTTTTTCCAACATGACTAATATGTAAACATGTTTTAGAAGTGTAATTGATGTCATATTGCTTGTTTTCTGAATGGTTTGAGGAGGGAAGGAGATAGTTTATAATTCAAAATATTTTTAAATAAATGTTAAAAAGAAAAAGAAAATGAATATTGATCAGCTTATGATGGACAGTGTATTAGTCCATTCATTTTTTTATTAACAATATCAATCTATAAAGATGTATATCTATGGGTATATATGAAGATTATATTTGTCCAGTTAGAGAGGGGAGAAAGTGACAGAGACAGAGTGAGAAAGGGAAATAAATAAAGAGATAGAGAGATGGGGAAAGGAGATCGAGAAAGAGAGAAACCAAGACAGAGACACTGAGAGAGACGTAGCCAGAAAGAGATAGATAGTGGGAGGGGAGGGAAAGGGAGAGGAAAAGAGAAAAAGAGAAAGGCAGGCACCATACATAAGTAATGAATTAGACCCACAATTAAAATCACCAACACATGGGAAAATTCTTTCTCAAGGATTAATTAGAAAGCATGAACAAAAATTGCACAGGATGAACACATGTAGTTAAGTTGCAATATCAGCAGTGAATAGAGTAAGCACTGATTGAGTGAATGAGTGGGTGGGCAGGCAATTATTTAAATTTAAAGGTACTCTTAAAATTAGGTGAATCAATCTCGACATCATAGTAGAAAATTCAAAGCTAGTCTCCAAGCACAAAAAAAAAGAGGAAATGATAGATCACATTATCTCTAAGTAGTTATAAGATCTTTGGGTTTGAATCTAAAGAAAATAGCTTGTTTCTGCCCTGCAATCACTCCAAGGGTAATTAAAGGCAGAAGCAAGTTATGTTAAATTAAAATGAGGCCTCATTAACGAGTTGATAATAGTTGTCTGAGAGCCATTGAAAGGTGCTGATTTTTCAAGAGCTACCCCCAAGAGTGACAGTGTCTTTTGGGGAAATAGGATTTGAAATAGTTCATCCTGACAACTATTGGCCAAAACTTAGATATCCACACTTTTTAAAAAAATGGGAATCAAGCTACTGGCGCTACCACCATAATAAAATCATAAATTTAGAACTAGCTGGAAGGAACGTTATGAAGCACATAATCCAAACCTTTTATTTTCCTGATGAGGAAACTTAGGGTCACAGAAAGGTGACTTGCCAAAGGTTGTAAAAGTAGCAAAGACAGAATTCAAACTCAGGTTCTCTGCTTTTAAATTTTCCCATTACACCCCAGATGCTTCTCTTCTGCAGGTAAAATGTAGCTGAAGAAAGTAATTTATGATGGACTTTTGAGAGGTCAAGAATAACTACGTGACAAAGTTTATCTTAGAGAAGGCAGAAATTAAAATTTTAATTTCTAGGATCTATTTAATATATTTTCAAAATTCCTTCCTATTAAAGTCAAAACATCTCAAAGATATATACAGGAAGATATGGAAATGATGGTATTAAAAGCTAAATTATAATGATAAGTACACCCCAATGACCTACAGCTACTTGAAATAATGCAGTTGCAGCAAAAAAAAAAAATCCATTTTTAAACTCTCCTTTCAATATTCTATCCACAAGTCCATACTGCTTTTCAATTCAAGAGATGCTATAAAAATTAAGGGGAAAAACAAACCTACCTTTTAATTTAGGTTTTTGATTTTTTTTCTTACATTTGAATGTGATAAGTTGTTCTGTATTTTTTAAATGTCACCCATGGTCATCCTCTCAAAAAACCATTATGTGCTGACTTAACACTGAAGGTCATGATCAATCAATCTGACATCAGTGTGATAAATTAGCTTGGCTTTTTACACAATTTTGATATGGCAGGTAATTTACTGCTTAGGGAATTATTCAAATGACCTTAACAAAATACTCCAGCAGAAACTTGTACTTAAGTTCAATATTTGATATTTTGTTGTTGGGCTGTTTGGGGGAGGGGGTGTGAAAAAAAATTAGGACTCTTACAACCAATACCTGTGGTGACTTCAATAAATAGTATAAATCAGTGGTTGTCAGAATATGGTCCAGGGACTCCTGGGGGTCCTCCAGATTCTTTTAGAGGGTCTATAAGGTCACAATTATGTTCATAGTAGTTTAATTTGTAATATGGTAACTATCAATACGTATAATCCACATAAACAAAACCTTGGTGGAGGGCTTGTCAATAATTTTTAAGAGTGCTTTGTAAAGTGATCCTGAAACCAAAATTTTGAGAACCACTGGTATGAAACATCAGTACCTCTTTTGCTTCAGTGAGCTGGGTTTTGAAATACTGCCTTAACTCTTCTAAGTTATTATTTAAACAATTCAATTAACTTAAATGATATTCTCTTAAAAATTGGTAACTAAGTAATGGTCTATTGTGGCTATCAATTGTGGTATATTGTAGCCACAGTCACCAAAGCTTTTTTTTATATTTTGCCAAGACATTTGTTGAACATTGTTAATGTTTTATTCTCCAACTGCCAAAATACCTTAACATTTTCCTGAAATTCAATAATGCACTCCTTTGTTCTACATCATAATGCCAAATAACTAGGTTCTTATAACTATGCAAAAAGCCCTGGCTAATCATTTGCTCTCTCTTGGCTTCAATTTCTCCTTTGTAGAAGGAGAGGATTGAACTATATGAGCTTTAAGTTTTCTTCAAGCTGTAAAATAGTTTGATTCTCTGAAATCAGACATCTAGATTGGCGAAACTGAGAAGACGTTTTGATATTCTATGATGATATAAAGACATAGTCTTAGGACCTCAGATTACGAGTTTAGAGCTAAAAAAATATCCCATAATGATCATCTAGTTCTGTATTCTCATTTTACAAGTGAGGAAAATGAGGTTAAAATGTTAAGAAGTTTGCTCAAAGTCACAGAGTCAAAATCAAGGGCAGAACTAAAATGCTAATCCAGTTGATCCTATTGGACACAAGTTAGGGTAGAAACCAGAAGCTAATGCCTCTCTTTTTTAACTGAAGTCTTTTTTATATTTATTTTACATGTCTGGAGTGAACTGTCTGCTTATTGTCCTCTCAGCTAAAAAAGAGGAAAGACTAAATGAAAGACTACATACACAGATGAATTGGTTCTAAAAGGGTAAGTTTAACTCCAACTCTGCTTCTCATTTGCCATGTGAACAAATGGTACAATTAGTAAAGTATTAAAACTTTTTTTTTTATTGGCTGGGGAACATTTATCCAGAGCTGACTAATACCAAGGGATAAAGTGGTATTTGATATTATGTTTTCAGACTTATTTGGTCCTCTGCAAGCTACTCTCCTGATTCTTTCCAACACTTTCTCTACCATGCCCCAGAAACCTCTTTATCCTAGAAGCTCACTTCAGACACCTTTCATTCATACAGTGAAGAGTACCATCAGCCCTCGGGTTCTCTCCTCTCATTGGATGGGTCTATCCAGATCTCCATTTTAAGAAGGAGACTCAAGTCAGCCATGTCTACATTTCTCTCCAAGCTGCACTTTTCACTCTCTCTTAGACTTTCTCTACTGTGCTACTGCACTGTACCTTCATCTTTTGTTTCTCTCCCCCCACCCACACATTGTCTTTCCTCATTAGAATGGAAACTCCTTAAGGGCTAGGTTGTCTCTATTTCTGCTTGTATTTTTACTCTTGTGCTTGGTACATAGTAAGGGTTTGTTGTTGTTATTGACTCATTTCAGTCTTGTCTGACTTTTCATGACCCCATTTGGGGTTTTCTCAGCAAAGATTCTAGAGTGGTCTGCCATTTCATTCTCCAGCTCATTTTACAGATGAGAGAACTGAGGCAACTGGGTTAAGTAACTTGCCCAGAGTCACACAGCTAGTAAGTGTCTGAGGCTGCATCTGAACTCAGGAAGATGACTCTTCCTGACTCTAGGCCCAACACTCTATCCACAGTGCCAAACTAGCTGCCCCAGCAAAAGTTTAGTAAATGTTTTTTTGACTAACTGACTTGTTAGGATTCTTGGTAGCAGGAAAATTCTCTGGCCTGTCTCCAAAAGATAATGGGTTTCCCCTCACTGCAGGTTTTTTAGAAAAGCTTGAGTGACTTCTATTTGTATATATTGTAGAATGGATTATTGTTCATGTTCAGATTTGACTAGATGTTCTTTGAGGGTCCTGCTCAACTCTCCGAGATTTAATGATTCTGTCCCTTAACATCGTTCCTTAATCTTACTATGTGACCAACCTGCAGCTTTTTCTTGTCACTTATCTCTTAGATGATACTTTTTAATGTTTCTTTTGACATTCAATTCATCATGCTACAATCTATGACTTTTTATGCATTCATATCTGGTTTTGCAAATCCATGTGGCCAATTTTTCCTCTCCCACTTTTTTCAACTTAAAATCTTCTTAATCATATTTACAAAATTCTATATAGTTCTTTTAATCAGACTTTATTTAATGTACTCCATTCTTGTCTATAAATCTATGAAACCTTTATTTCAAGCCCTGGTCTAGAAATACAAATCATGTTTTCAGAGAATGTCTCTAAAGGATAATCCTTCTTTCAAAACATTATACCTTTAATCAGCCCTAAAGTTTTCCATTCCTTTCTCAAATTTCCTATTAGTATTTTCTGTGCTCATTCTAGGAATATCATTTGTTCCAATAAGTATTTAAAAAGTCAGCTGCATTATACAGGGTTTAAAAAGTCTCAAGAAGCTCTCCATCACATAGGATCATGAATCTAGAACTATCTTTCTCATCCTCTTTATTTCAAAGATGAGGCTCATTGAAGGTAATCTATGTGACTAAGTAGGCATCAGTGGCATGATTTGAACCAAAGTCCTCTACCTCCAAAGCCAGTGATCTTTCCATTATATAATGGATTTATAGTTGGAAGGAAACTTAGGGGCATTCTGGTAATAGAATCATAGTATCATACATGTAGAGCTGGCTGTCTAGTTTCACTTTCTCATTCTACACATAGGGAAACTGAGGCCCAGGAAGGTTAAATGACTTGAAGAAGGTAATACAGTAGTCATTGATTCCAGTGACACGTTAGTGTCCTCTAATTCCAATCCAGTGCTCATCTCTGTTATACCATACTTACCACATATTGGGTATAAGATGGAAGATGCTAGATATCTCTTTTGATAAGGGAGTCAGTCACTAACCAAAACTGCTCATCCTATCTCTTCCTCTGACCCTTACTGGTTAGTCTATCTTCTATGATACCTATAGCATAAGAAACTGCTTCCATGCCCTTGAGTGCCTGAAAGCACCTACATGAGGCTTAATTAACTTATTGTAGACTTCTGTTTGTTATCATTACTATGAACTTAAAAGCAGAATTAAGCAGGTAAATTTGACCTCACAGGTATCACTGAAAATTTGCATACCAAAAATGGAATTATTAATAATGATAATAATTAAAATTTATTTGATGTGTGCTATGTACCAGGCACTGGGCTAAACAATTTACAATTATCTTATTTGATCCTCACAACAGCCCTGGGAGGTAGATGCTACCCTCATTTTATAGAGGAGAAAACTAAGGCAGAAACAGGTTAAATGACTTGCCCAGGGTCATATAGCTAATGTCCAGGTCCAGATTTGAACTGAGGGTCTTTCTGACTCCAGGCACAGCGTTCTATACCCTGCAAATCTAATTGCCTTAAAAGGTAATGAGTTTCATATCACATTCAAGCAGAAGCTGAATGACTGATCATTTGTTTCAAATCCTAGATGTGTTCATTTTGGTCCCAGAGGGAGAACCAAAAACAATGGGCTGAAGTTGAAAAAAGGTAACTATAAGACAATTCAGGAAAAAACTCCTCACAGCTATCCCAAAGAACAATGTGTGTAGTGGGTATACAAAAGCTGGTGGGTTGGCTAAGAACTCTTGGTGGGGTGGTCTTCAAACAGAGGCTGGATGACCATCTGTTAGGTATATTATAATGAGACTCCTTTCATTTATTGGTTGGATTAGACCATCTGTGAGATCCCTTTCACCTCTGAGATTTTGGTGCTCTGCATTTCATTCCAGCTAAGAACTATGTAAATCACATTTGTATCCTCTAAGAAAAGATGTCCTAAGTCATAAAGTTTAAACAAGTAATTTTTGTGGTGAAAAAGCGCATATATATTTCATGTTAAAGCAGATGGAGCTAGAAGGCCATATTGACACCTCCCACATCACAGATGAGGAAACTGAGGCTAGAGGTCACACAGGGTGTAAGGTGACAAGCTGGGATTTGAACTTAGGTCCCCTGGCTCCAGAGACATTGCTCTTTCAATTTTATCACATTGCTTCACAATGTGAGCACTAAATCTGTTATATATCAACTATTAATATGATGGATGTCTCAATGCTAGATTTTGCATTTGGATTTCTGTCACTTTTGTCAAACTACAAACAACCAGAGAGCTTTCTGTTTGACTATGCATGAAGAGTTTCCATATTTATTCCAGGAAGAACAGAAAATAAAATGCAATCCTTCAGTGGTCTGCAGCCATATAATTTTCAGATAGGAAAAGTTGGCATTTAGTAAGGGGCCAATGGAAGTTCTGAGCTCAATTTTCAGCAAGTTACACCTGTTATTTCAGCTGTTTCAGGTCAATGGCAGACAAGCAGGTTGATTGCAGGAGCTATAAAATCACTGACAGCTGAAACACAATTTTATTGCACTCACATTCCACAGTGAAAAGAATTGAGCATATCAAGGATGAGGTCAACCAGCTGCATTCCATTCTGTAGGACCACATAGCTGGGGGAAAAAAATCCTCAAAATCTGGACTCTAAATTTCATGCATCTGTTTCTTCAATTAACATGCTTATTGGTATCCTTAATCTACCCCTAATAGTAGCTCTAGTTTCTAATTAAGCACATAAACAAACCCTACATAAAACATTGAGATCATTTCAGACTCCATACTCCCAGCATAATTAATTTCCAAATGGAGAATGAAACAATTTGCATAAAGAGTCTAGAAAAAAAGAGGTTTTTGGAGAGTGATTCCTTTGCTATAAAGGACATACATATTGGAAGTGGTTCTCTGTCTAGAGAATACAGATTCTTCACCAGTAACTTTGATCAACTTTTCTATTGAAGCTTCATTGGAACACACTACTGTGTGTTCTTTGACCTATTCTAATTTGTATAACTTTCCAAACTTCTGTTTACTGTTTTACTTTTATAAAGAGGTACATTAGCCATTGGTAATGATATTTTCTATAATCAGTATCTGGTGGGAGGGAACTAAGCTGTGGAGCTTAAGCTAAATATTATCTTCCCCTTGAGAGCATTAGAGAAAATGCCTTTAATCTGAACCTATTATGTCCATGAACTACAAATATGTGAAGTAAGGTAGATAGACATAATTCTAGTCCAATATCTCTCTTGTAGATAAGAAGATGGAGGAAATATCACTCACTTGCAGTGGTCTCATATCCTCCCTGTCCTTTCCCTGCCATAAGGCTGCTGGTGGCACTAGCATAGGCTTCCTTTTACTCTTCACAAAGGTACAAATTGCAATCTTGCTTGGAAAGAAGGGTGGGTCAGATCCCACATCAGATTCTCTATTCATGTCATATTCATGTCATAGTCAAGCTGACCCATCTTTATACCTAAGCAGAACACACCCATATATCTTACACATAGATAAGTATAAAATATATACAGAATAAGCATAACATTATTTAGGGGTGAAAAGGGAAAGAACATTAACAGCAGAGAAAATGGGGATATGGAAAGATATCAAATAGGAGATGGCATTTGAGATGAGTCATAAGAAGGAATTTAGGGTTCTGAGAACTTGAGGGAAGGAGGGAGAATGTTCCAGGCACAGAAATACCTCATACAAAGGCTAAGAAACAGGAAACAGCATTAGAATTCCCTTGGTGCCTATATTGCATTGTATAATCTGGCCTAATAATTAGGCCTTATTGTGTAACAAAGCCTAATAATTTTACAAAGCAGGGATGAGAGATCTATCACCAGCCAATTTTGATACACAATTTTGATACCCACTCTAATACCAGGCTTTCTGATCTGCTACTAGTGACTAGATTCTGACATAATGGCATATGCATATGTAATTGATTATGTCTAAGGTCTCCTCAAAATGTGGTCAACTGATACATTAAATGTACCACAAATAGCAGATATAGGACAATAGTTTCTATCCTCCCCACAGAAAATGCCTGAGATACAAAGGACTTATATTCATGTCAGAATAGGTAGAAGAAGCATAAAAGACCCTAGTAGTCTGTTATACTTATTATACTTTCCTCTGGATGATGACCTTTTTTGGATCTATATATAAGATGTGTGATGAACAGATGTTTCACATTCACCTGGAGGCTCACTCTCTAGGAAATATCCAATGTCTATTGACCCACCAAAACACACTTTCCTTTGCCCCATTAGGCATAGGATAAGCTTGTCAATGCTTTATTTCTTCTATATACTATTGAGGAAATCTTCTCCCTTTGGTGAGGTGATGACTAAATCTTGAACTCAGAAACTCTTGACTCATGAGGTTACTGACAAGACTGAAAATATCCTTTCCCCACAATTGCTATATGAGAACCTATGGTCAGAAAAAAAGAGCAAAACATAAATATATAAATGAATAGAAGGCATCAAGGGACTTGAGGTCTAGTCTGAAGACATGTGCCACCTGCCACATACTTCTGCTGCAAGATGACATTGCTGATGTTTAGGGTGGGAGAAAGAGGGAATTTCCTTTCCTTTCATTTTCCAGAAATAGAAAATAATCTCAAGTTTATTAGGGCCTAGTTAAACATGAATAATTTACATATCAATAGTACCATCAATTGTGATGTGGGTAACTGTAGTCACAAAAAACATGAGTCAATTAAAAGACCACCCAGAAGACTTGCCAAGTTATTTAAATTCTCTGAGGCCAGTTTCCTCCCAGGTAAAATGGAGATAATAATGCTAATACTAACTACTTCATATGGCTGTTATGGAGCACTATAGATCTCTGAGATTTTACTAATAATAATTACCACAATTTGCAATTTGTGCTAGGCAATATACAGAACACAGAAGTAGGTATTGACCTTCCTCCCATGGGCTTTCAAAAGTCAAAGAAATTGATTCTCACAATATGTCAGTAAAATATGGTTAGTCATATTAGTGAAACATGAGATGAATCCTTTTAAATGCTAAAAATAATTAAATACAGTTATGTATAATTTAATTTCCAGATATAGTATATTTTAATAGGGAAATATTTAGATTTACATGCTATGCCTCCTGTGAAATTACTAAATTTTTAATGAACACATAAAAATAGCTATAGCATGAATGAAATCAAAATTTGAGGGCATAGGGAAATCTTTAAATATTACAAGGAACTCCCCAGAAACCAAAAAGCAGAAACTGTAATTTTATTTGGCTAGCTAGATAAAAATTGAAAGTCTTACGTAGCCCAAAGTTTGTTATGGCAGGTAACAGAATCCCAGAATGTGGTCGAAACAGACCTCAGCAGCCATCTGCCCAATCCATACCCAGAAAAGAATCTTCTCTGCAGCCTACTTGGTAAATGGTCATTCAGTCATAGCTTGAGGTCTTCTAATGAGGGGGGAGACCCTTACCTTCAAGGCAATCTATTGCACTTTTGGATGGCTGAAATACAGTTGATTTTTCCTTTCACTAAGCCTACAGTTACTTCTTTGCAGCTTCAACCCATTGTTCCAGGTGCTGCCCTTTGGGATCAAGCCAAATAAGTGTAATTAGTCTCTCTTCCATGTGACATCATTTTCAAATACTTGAAGACAGTTATCATATCCTTTCTGAGTCCTCTTTTCTCCTAGTTAAAAATCCGCAGTACCTTTAACCAACCTGCCAATGGCATGGACTCAAGGCCCTTCACTACTTTGGTTGTCCTCATCTGGACACTCTACAGCTTATTAATACAGCACTCAGAACTGTACTCCAGATTTGGGCCCCTCTTCTCCTCCCCCTATATTACTTCGGTGGATAATCCCATTAGTTCTCATAGGTTTGGTCATCATCTGTATGCAGATGTTCCTAACTCTACATATCCAGATTTAATCTCCCTCTTGAGCTACAGCCCTGTGTGAAGAGCTGCCTTTTGGACATCTTTGTATATCCTATAGGTATTTCAAACTCAACATCTTCAAAATAAAATTTATTATCTTTCCCCAAAACCTTCTGCTATTCCTAGATTTCCTATTATGTATACAACCTACTATTAAATCTTTTTTTGCAGTACTTAAAACATTTTATATTAGCCTTATGGTAGATTTACATAAATGCATATAGAGTTATTAGAGTTATTCAATGGATAGTCAATCTGTGGCTCAGCCATGTTAAATGTTGTTGGGTGAAAAAGTCTTTGCTGGCCAACACTGGGGATCATGTTGGTATTCACTGCTCAACAAAACTCTTACAGAAGCATTACTGAAGCCTTAGCTTAGAAATCATTTTCCTTATTAAGTCAACAATTGTGTCTCAGATGAAAAGTTCCAAGTGGTAACTCTTTTTTTCCTTTCTTTTTGATAATCTACTTCTTAGATCTCACTACAGATAAAAATTGAAAGTTAGCTGAGAAGACCTCTTAGATTGAGGCAAGTCTCTGTGACATGTTGATCCCAGTTTTTCTAGGACTATGAAGTTCTTTTGGGATACAATAATGGTTTCAAAATTTAAGCAATTTCATTACTTAAAGAAAGTTCCATCAGGGTACTGACATTTCTACCTTTACAATGTCTCTCTTATACGTCCCCTTCTCTCCACTACATAGCCATCACCCTAGTACAGGACTAGCGCAGGCCCTTCACACCTGGTTTATTGCAGTGGTCTTCTAATTAGTCTCCCTATCTCAAATCTCTTTCCACTACAATCCACCGTCCATTCTGCTATCAAAGTGATGTTTCCTAAAGAGCAGGTCTGACCATATCAGTTTCCTATTCATATAAGAGCTATAAGCTCACTACTACCTCCACAATCATTAAATCCTCCATTTGGCATTTAAAGCCTTCCATAACCTGACCCCTTCCTACCTTTCCAATCTTCTTACACTTGACTCCTCTCCACAAACTTTATGATCTAGCTACACTGGCCTACTTAACTTTCCCCACTCAAGATACTTCATCTTGTGGCTTGCAACGGTCATCCTACATGTCTGGAATGTCCCCATTCTTCAATCTGCCTCTTAGATTCCCTGGCTTTCTTTAAAACTCAGCTGAAATCTCATCTTCTGCCAGAGGCTTTTCCTGATCCCCCTCTTGCTAGTTCCCTCCTCTTTACTCTGTACTTACTTAGTTACTTTCATATTATTTCTTCCATTAGAATGTGAGCTCCTTGAGGGCAGGGACAGTGTTTTTGCTTTTCTTTGCATCCCCAGGGCTTAACACTGTGCCTGGAACACAGTAAGTGCTCAATAAATGCTATTGATTGGTTGGTTGATTGATCAAGCACTAATATAGATTTTTTTTACCAACCCTTTATTGAAACACATTAGATAGACACCAGCATCCTATGACACTAAAAGAGACACAGTAGATGATTTTGAGTAGGATGGTGATTTTGATTCTGAAAAAAACAACAACAACAACAACAACAACAACAACGAGGCCAACATAGTAAATGGTCAGGATTATTGAATGAACCTTTTGGGGCAAGGAAAAGCTAGAGACAGATTCCAATCTCTTCTCTCTCCATTTAACTATTAATTTGCACATGGGGGGAAGAAGCACGCATCTATACTTTACTTTTCAGAAGCCAAAGAGTAATATCGTCCTGGGGAGCATTCTCAATAACAAGCTTTGCCAAAAGATGAGACCAGTTGGGCAGGATCACTTCCATTCAAAGAAGATGGCCTACAAACCAAGCATTTCAATTTTATATAGTTTTCTGGTACATGCAACTTTTAAGTAGAGTGAACACAAAATGATATTCACTTTTGAGATGTTGCAAACCCTTGTACTATATCCTAAACTGAACTAAAAATTATATTTTCTAACCTCAGTTGGAATTTTACTCTCTGGGATGTTCTCTGTAAGCAGCTCTTCTAAACCTTCTGTCCTCAACTTCATCACCACTCCCACACTTGGCAGATGACTTTCCTTGTCTCTTAACTGACTGAAATTTATCTGACCCAAGATTATGGGCTTCAAGATGCCTTTCACTCCTTCTTCTTCAATGTTAATCCTTTCTTGATGTTCATTTATCTGATTGTCTTCCCTCTGGTTTCAGAGAAAAAAGTGGTTTTCTCTTTACCATAGAAAACCCCTTAATTTGTCCTCTTGATCCCTTTCTTTCCTTCCTTCTCCCAAATCATACCTCATCAAGCATCAATTCCCCTCTACTTTTTGAGTTTCTTAAGGTAATGAGAGATTAAATGACTTTCCCAGAGTCACAAAGTCAGCAGGTATCAGAGTTAGGATTTGAACCTATATTCTCCTGATTTAAGCCTCCAAAGATAACAAAAGTTATCAGGTAATTTGTTACTCTTAAATTCTGGTGGTTTTGCAATAATTGATGCTTTCAACAACGAAGAATACAAATATAAAGGAGGATTCTGGGAAAGTGGCAGAGTAGGTCAGAAAATTCTAAGGTCTCAAGAATTTCCCTCACAAAAGAGATAAAATAGTGCCTCAGGAAGAACATAGAGTGGTAAAAATAAAGAAGAATAGCGGCAGAATCCTGGGATAATCAGCGAAGCTCTCAAGAAAAGTACCAGGACAAGATTTAGTCCCTGTGATGAGTAAAAGCCTCCGGGCTGCTTAAACAACAAACTGCAAGCCAAGATGGCAGAGCAAAAGCAAGGACTCACCTGAGCTCTCCCCGAAATCTCTTCAAATATCTCTAAATAGTGACTCTGAACAAATTCTAGCGTGGCAGAACCCACAAACAGACAGAGTGATGCAGATTTCCAGCCCAAGACAACCTGGAAGGTCGACAGGAAAGGTCTGTTGCACTGGCCTGAGAGAGGAGCGTCCAGAGTGCAGGGTTCAGGGCAGACCCAGCCTAAGCAAAGCCCGAGCAGGCTTCAGGGGGCTGAATCACTAACAGCGGTGGTGGGTTCCAGACTTCTCAGTCCACAGCCTTCACAGACAGCTTAGAAGGTCAGTGGGACGGGTCTGTCGGAATCGCAGTCCAGAGCAGGCCTGCAGGGCGTGCCGATACAGGCCCTGCACCAGCAAAGCACGAACAGGCCTTGGGAGTGACTGAATTAGCAGCCCCAGCAGCAGTGGTAGCAGTAGCAGCAGCAGAGGCTGCTCATGTTGCTATTAGCCCACAGACTGAATGTTTGAAAGTCACCTATTTAGCCTTCCAGGAGCCCAGATGACAGAGTAAGTGGTAAGTAGCTCTCAGCCTCGCTTATTGACTTTGAAAAACAGAAAGCATATTGCTCCAAGAAAAATCCTGAAATAGCAGTCAGCAGAAAGACTAGATTCAGCAGTCTTTCGGCTCATGAAGCTAGGGGGATTAATGGGAAACGTCCCTCTTGCTGTGGCTGAAGGAGATCAGTAACAGGAAGGGAAGCTTCCCAGCAAGTCAGTGGCAAGCCTCACCTCAGCAAACCAGCAACTCCACCCCTAGCCCCCAACACAAGAAGTCTGGGACAGTACTCCCTGTGCCCCAGAAGCAGAGATCAATTTTAAAAGCCAGAAAAAAGGCAAATGACATGAGCAAGAAGCAACATAGAAAAACATTGACCATAGAATGTGGCAGATAGAGATGTGTTTATTTTTATAGGTCAGTTTTGCTTAATAGTTGGGAGTTTTGTTTTGGTTTTATTATGAGAAAGTTCTGGGGATTTATAGGGCAATTTATATGATGTAAAAATAAAGACAATATTTTTAAATAGTTTTGCAACGTAAGACTACGGGATTCAGCTAAAACAATCCTTAGAGGCAAATTTGTATGAGAGTTTATATTAACAAAAGAGAAGATTAATGAGGATACAGCTAAAAATATTGAAGAATAAAGAACTTAATAAGCCCAAAACATAAACAAAGAAAATAATAAACATTAAAGGTGAAATAAACAAAATTTGAAACAAAAAAACATTATACAGAGATGGGGTTTTTAAGACCAATAAAACTGATAAATCTAATTTAACCAAAAAAAATCAAGAATGCTTAAAAACCTAGAAGAAAGCCTCCAGAACAATGGAGGTCCTCTATTGAGGATTTATGGGAAGATATGGAGAATTGCAGAGGACAAGGAGACTTGGAGAGGCTGCAAAGGAGAAGGCACTTAGCACATTGCCTGGTACATAGTAAACACCTATTAAATCTTTGTTGACTGAAAAAAAGGGGAACTGGATGATCTTTTATTTTAATTAGATTATGGTATATAATTTTATATTTCTATAATATATCATGTTTCTTTCAAAGTTTCTTTGCATATTTTATCTCATTCGATCTTATCATCATCATAACTAGCATTTATATAACATTTTAAAGTTTGCAATACACTTTACAAATATCTCATTTTATCCTCACAACCCTAAGGGGTAGGTCCTATTCTTATCTATATATTAGAAAAGAGGAAAGACAGGCAGACAGAGGCTGTTACTTGCCCAGAGTCACACAGCTAACAAATGTCAGAGACTGGATTTAAACTCAGGTCTTCCAGACTCCATAATAACACTGCAATGGATGTAGAACCGACATTTTACAGATGAGAGAACACATTCAAACAATTTGCCTTGACCAAGGTCAAGGGTTCTGATATTTTGCCTATTCCTTGGACACCTCTTCTGATGAGAGGGATGGGAATTGAGAACAGTGGTGAATAATCAGATATAAGGATATATAGGACATATCTTTATCACTCCAATACCCTCTTAGATTTATTTTATGTCCAGATTCCACAAGATACAACTTAAGACCCAAACTCACATGGCCCAGGGAGAATAGCTAAGTACATGAGCTCCTTATTACTTGGCCCAAAAGATCAGTCACCTACAGAGGTCAGGGTTACACAGATCAAACACTAAAGGAAGCAGGAAGGGACTGCAGGCCACCATATTTATTAAATTAAACTACAACATCCTAGAACCTTGCTTGGAGACTCATACCATGGTTTCACCCACACTACGCTTTGGGCTAGCTAACTAATCATAATTCAGCATTAATGGCATCATAAACCTTGCTTAAATATTTTCTTTCTGTGATCCAAGAATGGGTACAGATCCAGTTCCTCTAACTTTGTGCCCTCCAAACCCATTGCTAATTCGTATCATCAGTAAAACTGTGACTAAAATATAAGGTTTCAGATTTCAATGCCAGGGATTCTAGATCAGATCTTATAAATGTCCTACCACAATTTGATTGTTCTTAGAAAAATATTTTAATATTTTTAATTGCTAGGAATTTTTTCATCCACACGTCCTTGTAGGTTATACCCTTCATTAATCTCCACAGGTCAGTTGAATGTTTCTTTTCTGCTGAAAAATATTATTTACTTCTATATAGACTCTTATCACTAAATAGATCATTAATCAGAAGAATAATCTGTTCATGAATTTAAATAACAAATGGTACATTTTATAGACTGCAAACTATTTTCATCATTCAAATTTCTTAGGTTTCCTTTCTAAAGGCTGTTTCGTCTCTTTACAAACTAATTTAGAAATTTTATAGGTCATTAAATCCATAGTTAGCTGTTGTAATTTGAGAAAGTATGTACTGTTCAGAGTCATGACTAGGAATCTTTACACCTGGAGCAAAAAAAAAAAAGTGTGGGTTGGGGTGGAAGAAGACGATTTGCTCAAAGTCACACAGCTTTTAAGTAACAGAGCCAGGATGAGAGACGTATTAATGTATTGAAAGGTATATCACATGGAAAAGGTAAGAAGGAAATAAGTATTTATAGGTCACACAGTTAGTAAATTAGTGTCTGAAGCAATATTTGAACTCAGATCTTCCTGACTCTTGGAAAGTCTCATCTAAAAGCCCTAAAGTCAAAAACCAGCCATGAATATGGAAAAGACTAGCCACAAACTGGGCAAGTGTTCCCTTAGAACACTAGTACTTAGAAAAAAACTACATGCAAGATCAACCATGTATGCACTACGTGACTAGTTAATGCTTCAACAGAGTGGTGCTCTTACTGATAAAGACTGACATCAGAAAGAGGGCTTTTTTTAACTACGTAAATAGGAGCAACCTAGCTTCAACGTGCATCCTGGCAAACACTCAGCCTGAAACCATTACACAGATACTCTGTGGCATGAAGAAGACTGGTATAGCAATGGAAGAAACTGTAAAGGCCCAGAGGAGTGGCACACTCCCCCAAAGAACCTTGGCAGCTTTTGCATTCCTTGCATCTGAGAGCCAGACAGCTAACATTTGTCTATAAGATAATTCATATCCTTGAATAAGTCTTATCAAGATATCTGTGAGTTGAGTATGGGTTTTTTTATTTCATCTTTTAATGGAACAAGAGTAATATTTTACCAAAACTTTGGTTGCTAAATGTTGGCAAAAAGACAAAAGCGTCTTACCATATCCCCAACCCTTGAAATTAGTCCCATGAAAAAACTTGGAGTAAGTACAGTCACTAATACCAAAAAAATTATCCTACCCCTAACACCTTGAGAGTAGGTAGAAAAGGTAGCTGTAAGAGAGAATCTCCACAGGAATAGGATCTTTGAGGGAGGAGAAAAGGAAATTGACAGCAACATGTTCGAAGAGGATATGAGTCAAAGAGAAGGGATGATACATTATGACAGCATAGTGTTACAGGGTGATGAGACCTGGGTCAGTGGAGGCTACTTATCCAAGATGTCTCCTTACGAGAAAGAACACTCCATGCCACCAGATGCCAGTATGCTGTAGCAAAGCCCCACTAGATCTTCACAAGTTCTGATTAATTAAATTTTCAAGGTGACTAAGGATTAAGCCATATATTCCCTGCATGAAATACATGGATCTTCCTCAGACAGATGACAAGAAAGGGAGAGCAACAAGATTAATGGAGCCAGGCAGGTGAGGGTATACTGAAAATAGATTTTATTAGAGTACCAAAGGACTGGCAATACCTGAGAAATGAACACGTTTAAAAAGCAAACTTTTTATTTATGGGATTACAAAATGAAAATGAGACATAAAATTGAGTAAAAAGTCAATCCGAACACATAAGTACTCCAAGCAAGTTTGTATTTTACCTTCCCTAGCAAATTTTGGGACCAAATGATTAGAATAATTGCCTTAACTTTGTTTCACTTTTCCAGTCTTAAATATCCATAGTTCATGAATAATCTTCAGGATGTCATACTCCTCTGGGGATTTCCTGATGCAGTGTACTCCTCAGAGAAAGGAGAGGACAATCCAAATAGTTTCTGTGAAGAATTATCTTTGGAAAATAAAGCCATATGCTTATTGGGGGAAGAAATGAATAATCCACATAGCTCCTACAAAATATCCTATGCCAGTGTTACCAAAACTAATGAACCTTTGTAAACCCATTATATCTTATGCATTTGATGTAGGGTGAGACAGAGGTTGTCTAGTGCTTAATACCTATAATGTACATTGAATGATAATGGGATTTGGGAAGCCCTTCCCTTCGTGGGGAAAATAGGCATAGGTCATTTCTAAGTCTTATTTTAAAGATTTCCCTGAAGTACAACCCTGTGGTGAGTGGAAAGAATGATCCAAAGAGAAAAAAAACTAACCTTCTGGTAAGTCTTCAGGATCAGAACCAATCAGTGTGAGCCCAGAGTCTTCAAGTGTTTCTAGATCAGAGGTCACATCTTGATTGGTTGCCTGACCAGGAACTGACCTTGGATGGTGGTGGTAAAAATGCTCGATCCTAACCAGGGCAGCTAGTTGCACAACAGATAGAGCACTGGGCCTAAAGTCAGGAAGACCTGAGTTCAAATCCTACCTCAGATATTTACTAGCTGTGTGATCCTAGGTGAATCACTTCACCTTTGTCAGCCTCGGTTTCATTAACTGTAAAGTGAGGATAATAGTAGCACCTACCTCACAGAATTGTTACATGAATCAAATGACATATTTGCAAAGTGCTTGGCACAGTGTTTGCGCACAGTAGGTACTTAATAAATTTTTGTTCCTTTACTTTCTCCTAACCACTGCAATGTCAAGAATGGGCAGCTGATCCTCAATCAGTCAATCATCATGAAACAGTTCCCATCTACAAAATTAAATCAGTATAGCTTCAGTGGGCATGCTCAAATTCTACAAGGAGATGTTTTTCATTTGCCTCCAAGCTCGTATCCTGCAATATCATCAGGTTTGTTGGTTTATTGGGGAATAAAACCTCGATTGGTTATTTTCCTGATCACTCCCCTTATACTTACTCCTAGCCAGGGCAAAAAAACAAGGAACACAACTCAAGAGGGCTCAGAAAAAGAGTTTTCCACATCTTTTCCATGCATCTTGGCTATGCATATGCATCCATTTAGTATCCTTCTTAACACAAACATGATAAATAAAGCATCTATGAAGCATTCACTCTGTTTTAGGTACTTTGTTAAGCTCTAGTGACACAAATATAAGCAAGCAAGACAGCTCTTGCTTCAAAAAGCTTACATTCTAGTGGGAGAACACCAAATACAAAAGGAAGCTGGATTGGGTAGATGGGGAGGCATGCTGCCACAGTATGATAAGGAGATGGCCAGGAAACAATGTGGAGGCCTGCTTCCAAGGAACAGGAAGTGAAAGCTTACTAATCAGAAACTGGGGCCCTGGAAACAGAGTTCGAGATTCCTGAGAAGTAAGTGAGCATGATGCCCAGAGTATCGGACGCATAGTATGGAGATGTTCAGGAAGGAATCACATAGGATGCTTCTAATAGTGTTACATGTAAGTGATTGTTTTAACTATGGAATTCAAGCTAAACTATGGCCATTTTGTTGCAGTAGCTTTATTGATGACATAACTGTTTTGGACATTAGTCATCACATGAGGTAATTCTTCATACTTATACAGCCAGAATCTCTAAATATTTCATAAATAAGCCTTCACATATACTTCTGACATAAATGGGTAGCATGGTGTCTGATTTGTAAGTGGATTAAAATTTATCTAGAGGCTCATGGGATTTGTAGAAAGTGGTTTGTTTAAGATATTTTGCAATAAGCACACCAACACCGCAGGAAGTTTTGACTTCTAAAATATCTAAGAAATGGCCTTCTGGAATCTCACCTTTAAATTCAATTAACTTTGAAGTGCACAGAATTACCACTAAGTAGTACAAAGCCAGCTTGTGAATCATCCAGTAGGGGAAAGTTTGGAATTATATAGGACTTAAGGGAGATCCTGTTCTGAAGAATGCGACTACTTTTTGAATAAATCCACAGATGTCAAGCTTCAAAGTGATTTGGCCCAATTTATAAATACCAACTACCATACCTGGTATTATGTAAAGAGTAAAATTTATTAATTAGATACTGTGTTAGTTGTTATCTATCCCGTTCATAAGAGGAAACATCCAAGATGTCTGTCTTGTACATTGTAATTGAGAAACATCCATATTTACATCTTAATCTGTCTCTTTTAATGGCATGTCTATTAAGGGAATTAATTCCTGTCAACACACATTCCTATAAGAGAAACATGAACTTTTCTACCATTCATTGTATTTCATGGCTCTCAAGGGTTTGTATCAGCATTTTCAAGGATTCTGGTGGCAATTTTGCTTCTCTCTAGCAGGAAACACAAATTCTTCAGTTTATATCACCCCACAATCTGGATCCAGATTCACTTTATATTATTGCCTATCCCACCTCTATCCTTCACATACTCCATACACAAGTCAAACTGGCCAACATGTTCCCTGTACTATGAATTTCATCCCCTACCTTTAGGCTTTTGCCTGAAAGACAATTGATTCCTGTATCAGCCTCTTAGCCTCAGGTACAGCTGTAAGTAAGCAGAGACATACTCAACATTATAGGGGTCCATGCATTGTCCTCTGGAGGAAATAATGTCCATTTATGACATATGACAAATCATTTCCTATGCAGACATCAAACCTACAAAACCTGATTTTTTAAAAAACTATAAAAATCTGGCTAACCAAATAACTTTTTATTCTCTAGCTCTCATATGAAGATGTCTAACATAGCCAATGAGTTGACCAGTTTCCATTTGGGACATTTTTTATTATGAAATGAATTTATTCATAATCATTCACACATAATTTATACATATGTCTCTATTATAAGACATTATTATAGTTTTACTTCCCCAGGGTTGAATTTCATCACTAGCTTGACAACAAATAACCTTCGTTAAACTGGAAAGAAAAAAGTTGAGCTTCTCATAAATCAGAGATAATGCTCTGGATCCCTGAATAAATGAAAAAAATTAATCATAAACATGTTTTCAACAAAAGTTACAGGTTTATCTCATTATGAAGAAATACTCTTTCCCCCTTGCCACATGACCAATGAATCTTCTCAAAAGAAATATAATATACATTAATGGGAGGATAATCAGAGAACTACATTTATAATATATTATCAGGTTAATTAGGTAAGTTGCACAGTGGATAGAGTACCAGCCTGGAGTCAGGAAGACTCATCTTTATGAGTTCATATCCAGTAGTAGACACTCACTAGCTGTGTGACCCTTGGCAAGTCACTTAATCCTATTTGCCTCAGTTTCCTAATCTATAAAATGAGCTGAAGAGGGAAATGGCAAACCAGTCCAGTATTTCTGCCAAGAAAACCCCAAATGTGTCATGAAGAGTCAGACACAATTGAAAAATGACTTAACAAACAAAAACAAAAGGTATTTTGCAGAATTTTCAAACCCATTTAGCCACATATTCTTCTGTTTCTTAATTATGTTGAATCGAGAAATCTGATTTATTATGCACTTGGTTAAACATTTATTATATTCCAAGCTTTCTGGGAATACAAATTTAAAAAGTAGTCCCTGCCCTCATGGACCAGGTGAGAACATATATAGGGGAATGGTGACCAGGGAAGGGAGTTATATTCTGAAGAGTTGCCTCCACTATAATTGGAAGTTTCTACCCCTTTTAATGATTATTCATTTCAACGAACTAGCAGTTTTTACAAAATCCTGGGAAATCAAGTCTGAGCATCCAGGAGTTTCTGCAAAAGACTACAGAAAAGGGGTTAAAATGAAGCTAAGAACTTTTTCAGTTCTCTGTGATCAATTTAGCTAAGCTGATGTTTTTACATTAAACTTTTTAAGTTATTTCACCTAATATAAAATAGAGAATAACACTAGGCTATATTGTACATTGGAGAAAGCACTAGATATGAAGACAGAAGACAAGAGTTCAAATCTCACCTCAGAAACTTACTTCTATGATTTTAGGCAAATCATTTAACCTCTCTGAATCTCTGTTTCCTCATCAAGTGGGGTGTTAGACTAGATGGCCTCTAAGGTGCCATCTTTTTTAAGTCAGTCCATCTTTTTTATTAATACTTTTTAAAATACTACTAATGCCTAACATGACGACATTACAGTAATTGAAGTCTAGGAACTGATTAGTTCTAATAACTTCCCTAGTAAGAAAAAAATACTCATTAATACCTGCCCCTCCACACTTTCCCTTGACCCCAATGTTAGTAATATTTTCCTCAAGTCTACTTCCCAACTTCCTACTCCTTTTTGTCACTGTTGCCTTCAATTATCAACCTAAGGGTAAATGTTCCTTGCTTTTATTTCTCTTCCATATTTTATTTTAGCCCTATCCTCTTCAAACTTAACTGCTGTACCCTTCTCAACTAATGTGTACCGATGATCCCTATAGAAGCCCTGTTATACTGTAACAAAATATCCTGGGACCACAACCTTTTCTGTAATTGCTCCTTTCATCCATTTGCTTTGTATCCCCTGCCCCGTGATAGCATTTCTGTTAAAATCCTTTCCAGAAGAGACCAATCCAGCTATTATTCATAGAATCACAGGATTTGAGAATCTTGCAATATAGCCCAACTTACACATCAAAGAAATCCCAAGTACATAACATACACGTTAATTCAGACATCTAATACTTTCACACTTACAGAAAAGGAAATGGGGTTGGCATGCCATTTAAAGATGATTTTTCTGCCAACATTTTACAACCTTTACTCTTTCAAAGTCCTTAACATGGGAGTTTCTTGATCTGCAGCAACTACTTATACATCCTCCCTCTAACATTATCAATATCATTTGCCAGCCTCTATAGAACACTCTTCTACCTTTGTCAATAATTTTGAAATCTGAATTATGATCTTACTCTGTACTCAATCCTCATCTTCATATCTGGATGACTTCATTATCAATGCTGGTAATCCATCCAACACACTGACCTTACCAAAACCCAAGGAAAACTTACTCTACTTACTCTCATCCACAAATGTGAGAGTATCTTATTCTTATTATCAACAGGAATGGTATACTATCAAAAGGCCAAAAGCTGTAAATTCTCATTCTTATCACAGCCTTCCATCCTTCCACCTATCTTATTCCCTTACTCTTATGCTTATACCCTTACTCTTTATGCTCATTATGATATCCAATCCCCCGACAACTACTCTCCATTCTCTTTAACCAGGCTGATCTTCATGGTCAATTTGTTGTTGTTGTTCAGTCGTTTCAGTTGTACCTGAATCTCCATGACTATCTGGGATTTTCTTTGCAAAGACAGAGGAATGGTTTGCCATTTCCCTCTCCAGCTTATTTTACAAATGAGGAACTGAGGCACATAGGGCTAAGTGACTTGCCCAGGGTCACACAGCTAGTAAGTGTCTGAGGTAAGATTTGAACTCAGCTCTTCCTGACTCAAAGGAAGTCTGGCACTCTATTCACCGTGCCATCTCACTGCCCCATGTTCAATATATTTCAACAATTTTCTCTATACCATGTTAGAATTCCTTGCCCACATGTAATTTTATTATGTTCATCACACCAATTCCTGGTACTATGAAAATTCTACTCTCCATTTTCTTCACTACTGTTGCTGAATCATTGGTGGAGTAAGCCTTAGCAATTAGCTCCATTACAAAATCATGTTGAACTTCTAATTCTACTCAATGATCACTGTAAAAGTCTTATGTCAAAGATCAAAGTCTATTAAAATAGGAATAGCCTGGGTTCATTTTAGGGAATTTCTCACACCTCTTGAATTTAGTCCCACCCACAAAATGTGGGGAAATCACTATGCGACATCAACTTCACTTAGAAGCACACAGTTCATAAAATAAAATAAAATAAATTATACACACACACACATACACGCACACACACGTCTCTGTATGTTTGTTGTTCAATCATTTTTCAGTCATACCCTACTCTTTGTGACCCCATTTGGGGTTTTCTTGGCAGAGATACTGGAGTGGTTTGCCATTTTCTTCTCCAGCTCATTTTGCAGACAAGGAAACTGAGGCAGTTAAGTGACTTGCCCCGGGGTCACACAGCTAGTAAGTGTTTGAGGCCAGATTTGAACTCATAAAGATGAGTCTTTGTGACTTCAGGTCAAGTACTCTACCCACTGCCCCACCTAGCTGCCCATTTTATGTATATGTGTATATGTGTGTACATATGTATATACATGCAATATATATGCATATATATATATATATATACATACACATATATACTGTAACGTGTGTGTGAATAGTATAAGCAGCTGCCACACATAAATATATATAAACATATATAGGTATATATGGGGTATATACAGAGAGGACTAGCACCTCTGATTTGAGAGCCTGCTGAGTCCTTTTCAGGTCTGCTCATACACTTTTGGTGTCCACCTATCACTCATCTCTCACCTGTGGCTCCGAGAAGCTATAGTATGTGCATTGACCACACCCCAGTAAATTGTCTTGGCCCAACAGGCCAAACCAGGTTGGGGATAACCCCTGTTTGTGAGTTAGGGGAATGTCTACCCCAAGCATGTAAAGATTTCCCATGGCAGAATGAGCAGATAAGAACAGTTTGTTCCAATGGCCATAGAGGTGGCTGAAGCAGGCTTTGTGGAGTGCTTAGAGTTTGGTGAGACATTGAAGATGCCAAGGTCATCCACTACATCCTAGACCATCATCAGTCATCTTGACTTTTGTCTTGCCCCTGGACTTTGATGACTGTGGAAGAAAGAATCAGACTGACAACTTTGTGCAACTCTGCCTCACTTAAATCCAATTCACCTGCAAGTCAGGACATCACCCTGTGATGTCAAAAACAAGGATCAATAGCAACAACCCACACATATACATATGTGTATATATGAAAGAATTTACAATAAAGATTTTGGGAAATGAAACCATATCCCAGTGAACCACTCTCTCCCAGAGTTTAGACCTGTAACAGCCATAGCTGGATGGGGCTAGTTGAAGTCAGTTCCTTTGGCATTTCTGAGCAGCTCCCACCAGGTGGCATCAGGGAGTTGCATTTGTCGTTTCCAATCATGGCTCCATAGTTCTCTAAAAGAATCATCAGGCTTTGTTCTTAAGGCTCTCTGTCATTAAGCATTACATCCTTCAGAAGAAAATGCTTCTAGAATATTCCCAGTCTGACAAAAGTCATGAGTCCCCTGTAGTTTTGCACCAGATTAAAGTCCTCCTAACCCTTGAGTTATATCCCCATGAAAACCCAAAAGCTTTTCCAAGGATCAAGGACTCAGTCACAAACATGAGGTTCATATGTAATGAAAACAAATATTGGAGGCTCTTTCTCCATCAAACACCCAGGAGAGAGATTCTTAATCTTGTTTTGAATGAGGTTGCTGCTAGGTGGTACCATGAATAAAACACTGGATCTAGAGTCAGGAAGACCTGAGTTCAGATATTTATTTGAACTCAGATATTTACTACCAGTGCAACCCTGGTAAGTCACTTAAACACTGTTTGCCTCAGTTTCCTTATCTTTAAAATAGGATAATAATAGTACCTACCTCCCAGGATTGTCGTGAGAATCAAATGAGATAAGATTTATAAAGTGCTTTGAAACCTTAAAGCACTACATAAATGATATCTATTAATATTATTGCTATTATTCTAGTCATTAGGTCTATTAAGTGCTCAATTTCAGTAACATCTACTATGTCCTATTTACCTCCTTTTGTCAATATTTTTAAAATATAAATTTATATTTAATAAATTATTATAATAATAGTTTACAATGTGGATAAATAATTAAGTTAATAATTAAATTTAAAAATTAATTGATGGTTTAATTATTTATTAGTGGTTAATGATTAATGATTTAGATTAATTAAAGTATTAAAATAATAAAAACAAATGTGTAATATTTAATAAAATATTAATAAGTAACACTAAGTTATTTTGACATGTTAAAAATTAAATATTAATATTTTATATTTAAATAAAATTAAGATATTTTAGATATTTCACATTTAAATAAAATATTTTTTACATTTGAACTATTTTAAAAGTAAAATACATTTTGGGGCAGATCCAAGATGATAAAATAAAAGCAGTGACTTGCTTGAGCTCTCCCCCAAACACCTCCAAATACCTATAAAAAATGGCTCTAAACAAATTCTAGAGCTGCAGCACACACAAAAAGACAGAGTGAAACAAATTTCTAGCCCAAGACAAACTAGGTAGTTGATTAGAAAGATCTTTTGTGCTGAGCTGGGAGAGAAATGCAGTTCAGCATGGGCGTGCAGGCAAAACAGGCCTCAGCAAACCTGAAGCAGGCCTCAGGGGAACTGAATCATGGTAGTTTCCAGACTTCTCAACCCAATCAGGTTAACATAAGATTTAGCAGCTTCTACATTAAGGGACCAGAGGGCTTGAAATATGATATTCCAGAGGGCAAAGGAGATAGGATTACAGCCAAGAATCACCTACCCAGCAAAACTGAGTATGATCCTTCAGGGGAAAAAATGGGTATTCAGTGAAATAGAGGACCTTCAAAAATTCTTGATAAAAAGCCCAGAGCTGAATAGAAAATTTGACTTTCAAGTACAAGACTCAAGAGAAGCATGAAGAGGGATCATCTCATGCAAATGGAATACGATATGACTGCCAAGAAACTTGACTCAAGCTTTGGACCCATTAAAAAAAAGACATAGTGTACAGAAAGAGAAAGATGATGATTGTGGTATTCTCTTCCCTGATTATTTCATTCATGTACTATGTATTCACTTCTGGCCACTAGGAAAGATATTGACAAACTGGAGCAAGTCCATAGGAGGCTGCCAAGATGATAAGGGAATTGAGAGAACATGACATTAGGTTAGGTTAAAGAAACTGAAAATGTTTACTCCAAAGAAATTATTTAAGGCAAATACGGCAGTTAATTCTGAGTGCCTGAAGACCTTTGTTGGAGTGCTTAGTCTTGGTCTTCTTTGTTCAAGAAGAGGAAAAAATAGAAAAGTGGATGGAAGTTTCAAAGAAGTTGATTTAGTTGTAATTGAAGGAAAAATATCCGAACATTTTAACTACCCAGAAGTGGAATGGCCTGCCCTCAACTCTAGGTCTTCAAGGAGAGACTGGAAGACTACATGTTGGAGCTGATATGAAGGGAGTCTGTGTTTAGGTCCAAGTTATAATGGAGGACTTCTCTTGTCCCTTCCCTCCAAGATTCTTTTGTGATTGCTTTTGTGATTTTATAAAGTAAGAAAGAATTCTGAAGAGGGTTACTGGGTAGAAAAATTGGGCATTCTAGCTTCTAAAGAGTCAGGTCTGAACTGTATGACTTTAATATTCTACGTGTTGTATAAGATTGTCAAAGTACCAGAACAACATTTAAGTATAAATGCAAAAACATAATTCAAATTCAAATATCGGTAACTTTGGATTCTCCAGTCACTTTTTTCCTTTGGCGTAGGTATTCAAGAGTTGACTATGTTACAAACCTCACTAGCTGATCACAAGTGTAAAGAAAAAAACAACTATTTTGTAGATTAATTAAAGGGAAATCATTTTTAAATTGTGTTAATATCTGACATTTAAATACATATAAAATTTGCAAGGATACCTATGAATTTTTTCAGTTGTACCTTAAAAGAATGCTGTGAAATAGATACTAACACTATTATGTTTTTGTTTTACAGATAAAGAAATTGAGGCTTAAAAAAATAAAATAAAATAAATTTTGTGAATTTTTAAAAATATTACTTTGCTCATGCTACCATGCATATAGATTCATAGACATGTGAAGTCATAAGAATTTTTCCTAATCTTCACAATGATTTTATCCTATAATTTAATTGTTACCTCCCCTACCATCACTCTTCTTTCAACTCCAGTCACTTCCTCAGTAGTACCTAGTTATATGGTTTTCTCAAGGAATTTCTCCTCTTCTCGCAATTTTCAGTTGTCATTCTTGATTATAGCTATAATCATTGTCCCAGCTCTGTAGCCTATTATCTATAAGACCCATAGCAAAGTCACTGCTTCCATAGATATTTGTTCTCTCCCTTACCAGTAAAATCAGAAATAGAATACGTGATATCTAAGGTCCTTTCAGACTTCAATGTTCTATGAGTCTAAGTCTAGCCAAACATGCTTTCCCCAATTCCCATGAGATGTTGGCATCATACCCCTGTCCAGGGACCTACCATTTCAGTATATGAGCTGTGTTCCAGAAGAACAAATAGTGATCTTAAACACTATCAATATAGCTGTCTGTAAAATTCCCATGTCTTCCTTTATTTTCATTTATTCATTTGTTCACTGTTTCAATAAATACTAATTTAGTGCCTTGTGTTTCAAATGAGACGTTTGTGATGTAGTCACTGGAGAGCTGGACTTGGAGTCAAGAAAACCTGGGTTCATGTCCCACTTCCAACAAATGCTGCCTATCTGATCCTAGACAATTTCATTTAACCTCATGGTGCCCTCAGGAAACTTAAAGACTTTGAATGACAGAATAATGACTGATCTGTGAAAGCTTACTCTGGAAATACTCAATGAAATGTTTATAACAACTAGGTGCTAAAATGAGTTTTGGTTTGGAGGAATTTTTCCCCCCATCTTAGCATCCTGATTGCCTTTGGAGGACATGAGGTTTGGAAAGGTGACTGTTAGTCAACAGGCATTTATTAAGGGCAAACTGTATTTCAGACATTATACTAAGCAGCTGGTAATAAAAATACAATTTTAAAAAAAACTATCTCTGGGGGAAGCTAGGTGGTGCAGTGGATAGAGCACTGGCCCTGAAGTCAGGAGGACCTGAGTTCAAATCTGGCCTCAGACCAAACACTTGACACTTTCTAGCTGTGTGACCCCAGGCAAGTCACTTAACCCCAATTGCCTTAAAAAATAAAAAAATAGAAAATAAAAGACTATTTCTGTCTTCAAGGGCTTATACTCTAATGGGAGAAGACAACATATAAAAAGGACGTGAAAAGCAGTGATAGAGGAGTTGGAGGGTGGGGCCAGTTATTCTTGTAGGGGGTGGTATCAAATGAAGTCAGAAGCTAAGATCAGAGAGGAATAAAAGGATGAAAATGCCTGGGTACTTTCCTTAAAATGAAGGTTCCAGGAAGAACCTACCAAAAAGGTAAAGGGGCCACAGGTACAAGGTGATCTTTCAGAGGGAGAAGGTGGAGGGGAAAGGGGGCAGAGTGAATGAAGTTCAAGGGCAAGAAGGCTGCTGGGTGAACAATGGAGAAAGAAATATGTAGAGTTAGAAGAGGAGTCTAGAAGAGGAAACAGTAACCAGATAAACAGTTTCTGAAAGGGAGTTAAAAGAAGACTTAAAGCCAACTTCACACTCCAAACAGTCAAAGAATCATATTAGAATTTTAAGAGAGTTAAGAGATCTTCTGGTCCAATTCTTTGATTTTACAGAGAAAGAAATTGGAAAGTGACTTGTTTAGGAAATCACAAAGGAAGGCTTATTCAACTCTTACTGAAACTGAGACTGAGCTGAGATCAAGTCAAATGGAAACCAAATCTCATAGACTCACAAACTATTAAAGCTTGAAGAAATATTAGAGAGTATCTTGATCAAACCTCTTATTTCAGAGTAGGAAAAAGAGACCTAGCATTTATACCAGAGCAAGAATTAGAACCTGGTTCCCTTGACTTCCCAAGCCAGTAATCTTTCAGCTAGGTTCCAAAAATGTGACCATCCTCTGAAAAAATGTTTTGGGAAGAGCACTCCCACTGAAATCAACAGTCTTTTGACTTAGTACAAACAACTCAGCTTCTTCTTCCTTCCAAGCACAACCAAATTCACCACTCTTCCCAGGAAAGTTTAGACAGCTTGGGAAAGAAGGAAGGCAAAACTTGTGAGAAGGAGGGTGATAGTGGTGATGATGATAGCTATTATTACTAGCAGCATTCATACAGTGCTTTACATATAAATACACACACATACATATGCATAAATACTTATACACATACACATATGTGCATGCACACAGACATAGACACAGACATACACACACACATCAGTTGATCTTCACAATTGCTTTGTGAGGCAGGGTAGTTTTCTGATGGTGAAGCAGGCTGAGAGGTTAAATAAATTTGGCAGGGTCATGAAACTAGTAAGACCTTGAGGCAGAATTTGAATTTTCCACTCTCACTGCTTCTGGAATCCAGGCAGGCCTAACAGTGCTGAATGTAGGTGATCCCAGGCTGCAGCTGTGGGTGAAGAGGAGCAAGCATACACTGGGTAAGTGTGGTGCTACAGGGAATAAGAACATATTTGAGACAGTGTGGCCAGGGGCCATAGCTGTGTCTTGGATGAGGAGAGGAGTGTCTGAGGTTGAGCCCCCAGACAGAATTCAGAAAACAACAGTAAGGTAGACCTGAGGCCTAGGATAACATTACCAACAACTTGGGATTAAACTTGATTGATAATAAGCTGCTAAAAATAAAATAAAGATAAAAATGAGTAAGCAAAAGAAAAAGAACCCAACCATAGATAGTTACTTTGGTGTAAAAGATTTTCTGGGTTCATATTCAGAGGAAGATAATGGCATAAAAAATGCCATTCCTACCCCAAAGAGTAACATCAAATGGTCACCCCAAAAGAGTTCTTGGAAGAACTCGAAAAAGAATTCAAAACTCAAATAAAAGAAATCAAGGAAAAATTAGGGGAAAAAATAAAAGCAATCCAAGAAAATTATGAAAAAAAAGTTAACTAATCAGAAAAAAACAGGTCCAAAATTTTAAAGAAGAAAACAACTTTTTGAAAAGTAAAATTGGGCAAGGGGGATCAAATGGCATTATGAGACATCAAGAAATGACGAAACTAGAAAAATAGAAGAAAATCTGAAACATCTCTTTAGAAAAACAGCTGACCTGGAGAACAGATTGAGGAGAGACGATATAAGAATTGTTGGACTAGGATAATTCCAGTGCCAAGATGGTGCAGTGAGGAAGGAGCCCTGAGTAGACCTCCCAAATTCCCCTCCAAACAACTTGAAAACCACCTCAGAAGCAGAGAAGGAAGCAGCTTACCAAGAAGAAAGGTCTGTCTCACTAGGGTGGAACGAGAGTGAGATCTGAGTATAGGAGCAGCCAGACTCACAGCAGAGGGCCTGCAAAAGAGCTCTGAGCCTAGAGCACCCCACCAGTGATGTCCCACCCTCTTGGAAACCAGCAGCCCCTTAAGCAAGCCAGGTGTTTCTGCAACACAAGGCTTTACCCAGTAGGTCCCACCCCTAGTACAAACCATTAGCTAGGTCTTGATCCCTTTGCTTCCCAGTAGTGAAGCCCCACCCCAGGGCAGGCCAACAGTGAGATCCCACTCTGGGGTCTATCCCCCCAGAAAGGACCCATTTCCATAACAGCCGAGCAGCAGGGTCTAGACCCAGGGGCAGCCCAGCAACAAGATCCCTCTTTCAGGGATAACCAGTAGAAAAACTGTTTTCATAGCCACCCAGCAGTGACCCTGCCCCTAGCACAGGCCAGCAGAGAAACTCCATACCATGGGAAGGTCAACCGGGAGCCCCACCCCCTAATACAGGCCTGCACAAGCTGCAGCCATGCCAAAGGATTATGGGTGGCCTGTGAAAAATATAGAGGATGGGGCAGCTAGGTAACACAGTGGATAGAGCACCGGTCCTGGATTCAGGAGGACCTCAGTTCAAATCCAGCCTCAGACACATAACACTTACTAGCTGTGTGCCCCTGGGCAAGTCACTTAACCCCATTGCCTAGCCAAAAAATAAAGGAAAAACATAGAGGAAAATATCCTCTACATTTTTTCACAGGCCACCCATAATCCTTTGGCAGGCTGCAGGGTATGCAGACCTGCCCTAGTACAAGCCATAAGAAAAGTGAAAGTGAATCTTCTAGTGTGCAAGCAAGCAGCTAGTTCCTGAATCACAGTGGAAACCAGAAGTAACCTGAGCCCCAGCACAAAAAGCTTTCAACAATGTAGGCCCAGAACCCAATTCTCACATAAAAATACCAAATCACTAAACACAGGGAAAAAATGAGAAAAAAAAAAAGAATTTGAATATAGAAAGTTACTCTGGTGACAGGGAGGATCAAGGCACAAACTTAGAAGAGGACAATAGTGTCAAAATGCCAACATGTAAAGTGAAAAGAAAATTTGGTCTTAGGCTGAGAAAAAAGCCTGGACGAGCTTTAAAAGGATTTTAAAAAGCAAATTAGAGAAGTACAAGAAAAATTGGGAAAAGAAATGAAAGCGCTGAAAGCAAATCACGAAAAAAGCGTCAACAGCATGCAAAATGAAACACAAAAAAAATTCACTGAAGAAAATAACTCCTTAATAAATAGAATTGGCCAAATAAAAAGGGAAGTACTAAAGCTTACTAAAGAAAATAATTCCTTAAAAATTAGAATTGAGCAAGTAGAAGATAATGATTCCATGAGACACTAAGATACAATAAAACAAAATGGAAAAAAGTAAAAAAAAATAGAAGAAAATTTGAAATTTCTCAGAAACAGTGACCTAGAAAATAGATCCAGGAGAGATAATTTAAGAATTATTGGACTTCCTGAAATCCATGATAAAAAAAAAAAGCCTGGACTACATATTTTAAGAAACTATCAAGGAAAATTGCCCTGATATACTAGAACCAGATGGCAAAATAGAAATGAACAGAATTCACTGATCACCACCTGAAAGAGATCCCAAAATGAAAACTCCCAGGAACATCATAGCCAAATTCCAGAGCTTACAGATCAAGGGGAAAGTACTACAAGCAGTCAAAAAGAAACAATTCAAATATTGTGAACCTACAACCAGGATTATGTAAGTAGGTTGTGGCAGCTTCCACA
Organism: Phascolarctos cinereus; assembly: GCF_003287225.1. Taxonomy (NCBI): domain Eukaryota; kingdom Metazoa; phylum Chordata; class Mammalia; order Diprotodontia; family Phascolarctidae; genus Phascolarctos; species Phascolarctos cinereus. Next base: position 200,500,038 of record NW_027556180.1, on the reverse strand, counting down.
TTAAAGAACCACAAAGTTTGGAATAGGATATACTGGAAGGCAGAGAAGTTAGGATGATAACCAAGAATCACCTACCCAGCAAAACTCAATATGATCTTTCAGGGGGGAAAAATGGACGTTAATGAAATAGAAGACTTCCAAACATTCCTAATTAAAAGACCAGAGCTGAATAAAAAAAAAAATTGACCTCCACATACAAGATTCAAGAGAAGCATAAAAAGATTTAAAAAAAAACAAGAAAGAGAAAACATAAATTCAAAAAGGTTAAACTTTGTATTTCTACATAGCAAGATAATATTTGTAACTTAAGAAATGTATTACTATAAGGGCAATTAGAAGGTGTATAAGAGAGTGCAGATATAAGGTGATGTTGATAGGCTGATACTTTAAAAAGCTAAATAAAGGGGTGAGAAAGAAGATTGCACTGAAAGGAGTGGGGTGACAGTGAGATAAATTATCCCACATAAAAGAAGCATGATGGAGCTATAATAATCTAAGGGAAGATTGGGGGGAAATGGAGCAAAGTTTAAGACTTACTCTCATAAAAATTGGCTCAAAGAGAGAACAACATACACAATCAGCTGGATATGGAAATCTATCTTACCCTACAAGGAAGTAAAAAGGAATAAGGATGATAGAAGGGGTTACTGATAAAAGGAATGTAGAGTGTGGGAGGCGGCAATCAGATATAGAACCCTTGTGAGGAGGGAAAGTGTAGTGGCAAAAGGTGGGGCAATAAATAAAGGAAACATAGCATAGAGGGAAAAACACAGTTAGTTATCATAACTGTGAATGTAAATGGGATAAAGTCTCCCATAAAATGAAAGTGGATGCAGAATGGGTTAAAAAACAGAATCTTGCAATATGGTTTTTTTTTTAATAAGAAACACACTTGAAAGAGAGAGACACACATAGGATAAAGGTAAGGAGTTGGAACAGAAACAATTATGCTTCAGCTGAAGCAAAGAAAGCAGAGGTAGCAATCATGATCTCAGAAAAAGCAAAAGCAAAAACAGATCTAATTAATACAGATAAAGAAGGAAGCTTTATCTTGTTGAAAGGTACCATAGGCAATTAAGTAATATCAGTACTAAAATATATGTGACAAATGATATAGCATCTAAATTGTTGAAGGAGAAGTTGAATGAGATACAGGAGGAAATAGTAAAAAAAATTTGAGGGGATCTCAACTTTCCCCTCTCAGAACAAGATAATTCTAACAAAAATAAATAAATAAATAAGAAAGAAGTTAAGAAGGTAAATACAATTCTGGAAAAGTTAAATATGAGAGACGTCTGGAGAGAATTGAATGGGAATACAAAGGACTATACCTTTTTCTCAGCACGACATGGCTATTTCCAAAAAAACTGACTGTGTATTAGGACATAAAAACCTCATAACCAGATGTAGAAAAGCAGAAATAGTCAATGCATCCTTTTCAGATCATAACACAATAAAAATTACATTCAGTAATGGGCAATGGAAAAACATATTAAAAATTAATTGGAAACTAGATGATCTAATCCTAAAAATAAGTGGGTCAAAGAACAAATCATAGAAACAATAGATAATTTCATTACAGAAAATTATGAGACAATGTGCCAAAAAATATGGGATGAAGCCAAAGAAGTACTTAGGGGGAAATTTATATCTCTAATTGTTCACATTAATAAAATAAAAAAGAAGCAGGTTAGTAAATTAGCCATTCAAAAAATGCCTATATAAAAAAAAAACTAGAAAAAGAACAAATTAGAAGCCCCCAATTAAATGCCAAACTGGAAATCCTAAAACTCAGAGGAGAGATTAATAAAGTTGAAAGTAAGAAAACAATAGAACTAATAAATAAAACTAGAAGCTGGTTTTATGGGGAAAAAACAATAAAATAGATAAACCACTAGTTAATTTGATTTTAAAAAGGAAAAAAGAAAACCAAATTACTAGCATCAAAAATGAAAGAGGGAGGGGAATTCACCACCAATGAAGAGGAAATTAAGACAATCATTAGGAACCAATTATATGCCAATAAATTTGATAATCAAAATAAAATGGATGAATATATACAAAAATATGAGTTGCCCAAATAAACAGAAGTAAAATACTTAAATAACTCAATCTCAGAAAAAGAAATTGAATAAGCCATCAATGAATTTCCTAAGAAAAAATAGCCAGTGCCACATCAATTTATAAGAAAATTCTACCAAAAATTTAAAGAACAATTAATCCCAATAAACTAATTGGAAAAATAGGTGGAGTCCTACCAAATTCCATTTATGGCACAAATATGATGCTGAAACCAGGAAGAGCCAAAATGGAGACCAATTTCCCTAATGAATATTGATAGAAAAAATTAAATAAAATACTAACAAAGAGATTACAGCAATATATCACCAGAATCATATATTATGACTAGGTGGGATTTATACCAGGAATGCAGGGCTGGTTAAATATTAGGAAAATTCTCAGAATAATTTACCATATCAATAACAAAATCAACAGAAATCATATTACTGTCTCAATAGATGCAGAAAAAGCCTTTGACAAAATACAACACCCATTCTTATTAGAAACACTAGAGAGCATAGGAATAAATGGAGTATTCCTTAAAATGATAAATATACTGTCTACAATATAGAACTGTGTACAACATAAAATATTTGGGGGTCTACCTGCCAAGACAAACCCAGGGACTATATGAACACAATTACAAAACAGTTTTCGCACAAATAAAGTCAGATTTAAATAATTGGAAAAACATCAGTTGCTCATAGGTAGTCCAAGCCAATATAATAACAATGACAATTCTACCTAAATTAATTTACTTATTCAGTGTCATACCAATCAAATTACATTGCAGTGTAATTGCAGTGATCTAAGCAATGCAATGATCTAAGACAATTCTATCCACATGCAGAGAAAAAACTATGAAGTCTAAATGCAAATTGAAGCATATTATTTTCTTTTTCATTTATTTCTTGTGGTTTTTCCCTTTTGTTCTGATTTGACTCAAATTTATAAGAATACAAGCCATTTCCCAATTGATAAATGGCCAAAGGATATTGGAAGTCAAAGCTATTTATGGTAGTATGAAAAAATGCTCTAAAACACTATTTATTAGAGAAATGCAAATTAAAGCAACTCTGAGGTACTACCTCACACCTATCAAATTGACTGATACAGCAAAAAAAGAAAATTATAAATGCTGGAGGAAATGTGGGAAAACTGGGACACCGTCAGTGAAGAGCAATTTGGAACAATGCCCAAAGAGCTGTAAAACTCTGCATAGCCTTTCATCCAGCAATGCCACTGATAGGTCTACATCCCAAAGACACCAAAAAAATGGGGGGAGCACCTATTTGTATAAAAATATTTATAGCAGTTCTTTTTGTGGTGGCTAAGAATTAGAAATTGAAAGGATGACCATCAGTTGGGGAGTGGCTAAAGAAGCTATGGCATATAATTATGATAGAATATTATTGTGGTTTAAGAAATGACAAGAAGGATGACTTCAGGAAAACCTAGAAAGACTTACATGAACTAATGATGAATAAAGTGAACAAAACCAGGAGAACATTGTACACAGTAACAGCAATTGTTCAATGAAGTACTGGGAATGACTTAGCTATTCTCAGCAGTACAACGATCCAAGAAAATCCTAAAGGACTAATGATGAAACACCTCCAGAGAAAGAACTGATATCGTTTGAATACAGACTGAAACACTTTCTTTCGTTCTTTTTTACTCATCTTTTTTTTAAGGCAATTGTGGTTAAATGACTTGCCCAGGGTCACACAGCTAGTAAGTGTCAAGTATTTGGTCTGAGGCCAGATTTGAACTCAGGTCCTCCTGGCTCCAGGGCCGGTGCTCTATCCACTGCACCACCTAACTGCCCCTTACTCATCTTCTTGTACAAAATCACTAATATGGAAATGTTTTCTGTGGTTGCACATGCATAACCTATATCTGATTGCTTACTGTCTCAGAGAGCAGGAAGGAAGGGATAGAATTTGGAACTGAAAATTTTAAAAAATGTTTAAAATTGTTTCAACACATAATGGGGGGGATAAAACATGCTTTAAAAAAAAAAAGAATTGTTGGACACCTAAAAGTTATGATAAAAAAAAAAAAAGAATCTGGATGCAACATTACAAGAAATTGTTAAGGAAAATTGCCCTGAAGTTCTAGAAGTAAAGTTAAAAAAAAAATTAAAATCTACCATTCACTACCTAAAAGAAATCCCAGGAGGAAAACTCTCAGGTTAAGGAGAAAATATTACAAGCAACAAGAAAAAAAAAACAATTTAAATACTGCAGAAATATAGTCAGGATTTCACAAGACCTAGCAGCTTCCATTCTAAAGACCTCAGGTCTTGTAACATCATCTTTCAAAGAGTAAAAAAGCTGTGGTTGCATCCAAGCAAGGTTGAGTATAATACTGAAGGGGAAAAATGGTCATTTGATGAACTGAAATTCTTTCATGTATTTGTAACAAAACCAAAACAAAACAAAACAAAAAAACTAGAACTTATTGGAAAATTTGATATAAAAAATCCAGAATAAATATAAGGAAAACATTAAAGACTAATTATAAGGCACTCATTAAGGTCAAACTGTTTACCTATTATATATATGAAAATGTTACCAGTATTCCTAAAATGCTCATCATTACTAAGGCAATTTGAAAGAAAAGTTGGGGCTGAGATGTGTATGATGGGTTGATTTTAAAAAACAAAATTGGGTAGGAAAAGATAAAAGAGAGCAATTATATTATAAAAATGGAATGTAAAAGGAAGAAGTAATACAAGGGAAGCGACTGGGGGTGGAAGGCTGGTAATGTTGGAAACTTACTCTCATCTGGGTTGAAAATGCAAGGTGTATATGCGAAAAGGTGGAGAAATCTGAATATGTAGAGGGAAAAAACTGGGGAATAAGGTGGGAGAGGGACTTTTAAAGGGGAGTGTGAATAGGGATTTAGGATCATGGCAGGGAGCTTTTGGAGGGGTATGTGGTTTGAGATTGGTGGTAGGGGTATGGAGTATGAGGAACTCTAGGAGGGGTGAGTGAAACTGGGGTTTGGGAGGGTAGGGAAGAAGATAAGTTAAGAGTGACAGAGTGAAAAAAGAGGCTGAGAAAGAAAATGAGTAAAAATAAGATGGAGGTAAATTCACAAATATTAAGTATAACTTTTAATGTGAATAGAATGTTTATAGCAGCTCTCTTTGTGGCAGCAATGAACTGGAAATTGCAGGGATGCCCATCAATTAGGGAATGGCAGAACAGGTTGTTGTATACTTGTGATGGAACACTATTGAGCTATAAGAAATGATGATTTCGTTGATCTTAGGAAGGCATGGAAAGACTACAACTTGCTGACTGTTTTTTTTTCTTCCATAAGATATATGTTCCTACCTAAATCAGCAAAAGTAAGAATCAGAAGGTTTGCTAAGGTGTGACAACATCTAAATCAAATTCTGGGTTCATGTTCCAGGAAGACTACACACTCTCTTACCTGATCTCTGTGGAATGAGTCACTCTGCCTCCATTCTTACTTTGATGCTACAAGCTCTACCAGGCTGCACCTTTACCCCAGCCTTCTTCCTTAAAGAACTGGTTTCTGCCAGCCTCTTAAATTTTCTGCCCCAGACCAAAAAGTTTCTGATCTTGGACAATTCTCCACCTTTCCTTCCTTAGTTATAGCTCTTCTGCAGATACAAAGTCAAATACAAAAAAAAATGCCTGCCCTCATCTTTGAAATTTGACCTGATTCTGAGCTAATTAATATTTTATTTTTTAAAGGTAAAAGAAAACTCAATACAACAAAAAAGCTTGAGAACTATCATGGAGTAATTTACCCTTTAGGCTTAATTGTTCTTGAATAGAGAGATAATGATATTTACACAGACTGTTTCATGGATTAATTAATACAAGAATAAATTACCTTTTTATATTCCCTAGCTCCATAGGAAAGTATCTTTTAAAAAGCAGTATGATAGAAAAAGTTTAAAGAAAAAAGTTAACTTTACAATTACTAAAAATTCCATTACCCCCCCATCCCAATTAATATAACTAATAAGATGCTTTATGCTCTGATAGTTTTATCACATAAGAACACCTCTTTGAGTTCCAAAAACCATTGTTCATTGGCACAAATTAGACATGAGCAAACCCTTAATCAGTTGGGGAGGAAGGAAGTGCTTTTGGATGAAAAGAGATAATCCTACACAGGAAATGTATTTGAGATTGGTTGAAAGAATTAGACATATCTCTTATCAGAGAAGGGATTCTAGTAGGGAGTCAGTAAAGCTACCTTGAGGAGTCAGACCTTTGTACTAAAGGGGTAGTGGGTGTTGAGGAGTTGGGAATTCCCCCTACTCCTAACCAGGGGATAGAGTGGAAGATTTTCTGCTTCAAAAGAGTGGAAGATTTGGATTTTCCAGATGTTGAAAGCATTATCCCTTTAACAACAGTGGTCAATATTAGCACCTGCATTAGAAGCTGGGAGATACAATGAAGACAAACTCAACACACCAAGGAAAAGTTGCTTCATGACTGAATAAAAGCACCAACCTCAGAGTCCAACAGAGAGCTATACCCAAGAAGAATTTCATGAAAACTTCACAAAGGGAGAAAATGGCATCTAACAAAGTGCTGTAGGTTAACCCTTTGCCTTTTATTTGATTGGTAAATAATCCTTTCTAGAAGGGATAATTAGCTCTAGCTGGCGAATTAATAATCAATGGAGAACACACTGAACAAGAGCTTGTGGGCTACAGAATTAGAAAACCACCACTTCCCAATCTCTAAAGGATACCCCTAGAACACTAACAGAGGAGCAGTCAGCCTACTAACTGTCACCCAATTTGTCAATGGGAATTGGAGAGTGAGCCTGCAGGCAGTTGGTTACACTGGTAAATACTGTTATTATTTAGTACATGTAAAAATCAATGCTTTTGGACATTTATAAATTGGATAATTGAAGGGAGGGGCAGGTAGGTGGTACAATGGATACAGCTCTGACCCTGGAGTCAGTAGGATTTTAATTCAAATGTGGCCCCAGACACTTACTAGCTAGGTGACCTTAGGTGAGTCATTTAACTCACTTTGCCTCAGTTTCTTATCTGTAAAATGAGCTAGAGAAGGAAATGGCAAACCACTCCAGTATCTTTGCCAAGAAAACCCCAAATGGAGTCACAGAAAATCAAACACGACTGAAATGACTCAACGATAGTAAATGAAAGGGGCCAAAGAATTGCTCACTACACAAAATCTCAGGCCTCTACATCACGAATATTTTCATTGAGAAAAGAATGAGTAGGCTCTGGATATGACAAGCACTGAGTAACATTACCCCCTGCAAGTATATACATATATATATATACACACACACACATACATATATATATATACACATATATATATACACACACACACATATGTATGTATGTAGATGTGTATCCGTATATATGCACATATATGTATATATGTGTATATATTTGTGTTGTATGTGTGTGTATGTATGCATGCATATTTTTTTTAAAACAGGAAACTACAAGTTACTAAATGAGCCATCTATATATAATTAGACCATCAACTTGTTAGAACAAATTTCAAAATTAGTACAAAGCTAGAAGAACAAAAATGAGGGGAAAATGGAGTACTGAATACATCAATTCTAACTGATTCAAATACACTCTCAGTAATGAAAAATGGAACAGAGGAAAATATATTGTCACTGACCATAATAGTTTCATATAGACATTTAACCACTATAAATCAATTGTCACAACAAGGAGAACAAAAGGCCCAAGAAAGGAGTTTGGTCTGCAAATATCCACATTACCAAGTGGAAAGAGAAAACAGACAAAGTCAACATGGTTCAGAAAAGTAACTGCTTTGTAAAATCTGAAATGCGAAGTTGGAACATTATGAGACAGATCACCTTGTAAAATAGAGAGAAAGCTTGTGAGAGCCAAGTCATTCTGATATTATTAAGGATAAAAACAGGACAACAATAAGAAGGAAAATTAAAAATATGTGTAAAAATTTATATAAGAAACTTTTTTTTACCACCACTGGTCTGCAGAATAACAATATATGGGCTCTATCTTCAGAGTCCCAGACATCAATGGAGGAAATAAAAATGAAACCAAAGAATAAAGACAGAAAAAAATAGTAGACACAGGAGTGGAGAACTTGCAGCCTCTAAGCCACATGTGGCCCTATAGGTCTTCAGGTACGGCCCTTGGACTGAATCCAAATGTTGGATTCATGTGGCTTCAAGGCCACAGGTTTCCCACTCCTGTATTAGATCAAGTCTACACAGAGGAAATTTATGGTATGGGTAAGAAAATTGTGAGAGTGTTGAAAGATTAGTTCACTAGGTATCTGAATGAACCAAAAGTGTAGAAAAATCTGAGGCATTGTTAAAATGAAAAAGAAATGTCTAAAAGAACATCAACTGCTGCCTATGCCTCCATCCAGAGTGAGATAGAGAGATACAATTTATGTGAGAATTATCTATGCATACACTAAAGGAATCATCAGTGAAGATTTAACAGGAAAAAAGTGATTTTTCACAAGTAATAATCCATAGTAGACTACAATCTGACCACAATTTACTGAAAAATGTAGAATAAAAGATCCTCCTAGTTTATTATTTGTTGATTCAAAGAAAAAAGTATTTAATTTAGGAAAGCAACATACTTCCTTCAAGGCTCTTTTTTCTTTCCAGAGACAAAGCTGTCTCTGCTCCATATATCAAAATCATTTGAGTTTTTTGGCAGTTATGAAAACAGAGATAACCTTATCAATTTAACCCTCTAATCAAAAATAGCAGGAGAAGTATAGATCAAAGGTGTTTACTACTATCATTATCAGGTACAGACACCAAGTTGAAGAGAGAGAATTTGTGAATGGTTAGGTCCTCCAGATGGTTCTATTTGCAGATGACCTCTGGCTATATAAAGCCATAGAACATTGCAGAACATTATATATTCTTCTGGAAAGAATATATAACTTGCCAAACTAGCTCAGCTTAACTATTCCACACAGGAAAAACAAATGGATGAAGAACTGTTGATCAGGTTATTATGTGCAGTTGGAGAGGTAGTTAGATAAAAAAAAAATAAGTAGATAGATATATAAGATGATTGATAAATGATATATAGGAAGATAGATATATGTTATATATATATATATGCAATACTTATATACACATACATACATACATACATGGCAAAAAGTACCATGATTTGGGCCCAAAAATAAATAGAAGGGAAGTGCCTTCCTTAAATTACAAAGCTACTTTAATGGCTTCAAACTTCTCCTAGAAACAAACTCATCATTTTTAAAAGATGTGTATGTATATACTTTGTTTATTCATTACCTAATACATCCTTCCCTTCTTCTTTGCTTTGAGAGGCATCCATTATAACAAAGGATGAGAAAAAAAAAAGAAAGGGGGCAAGGGGAATGGGAAGGAAAACAAGCAGTTCAACAAGACTAAGACATCAACCAAATCTAAGAAAATAGCAGTTTTCCATCTGTGCAAAGAAGGGAAAGACTTACATTTTCATTTCATTTTATTGGGGCCAAGAATTTGTTTTTGTTGATCTTCTCATTTGCATTGTCAAAGTCATTGCACTGTGTTCCTGTTCCTTCTTACATCAGTTCATGCAAGTGGTCCTATGCTTCTCTGTACTCTTCATCTTTATTTCTTATAGTACAGCAATTAATACCGTTTTGAATTCATAAATCACAATCTACTTAGCCATTCCTCAATGAATTGGCATATACTCATTTCCAATTCTTTGCTACTACAAAAGGGTTGTTATAAATATCTTGATGAATATTGGACCTTGCTTTCTATCTTTGACTTCCTTTAGTCATGAATCTATCAATGAATCAAAGAATGTGGACTTTTTAGTGACTTTATAGCATAAATCAAAATTCTTTTCCAGAGTGGTTTAACCAATTCATAGCTCCACCAGCAGTATATTGGTATGCCGGATTTCCCACAACCCCTCCAAGACTGACCAGTTTATTTTTCTCCCCCATCTTTGACTTTTACTGGATGTGGGATAAAATCTCAGTATTGTTTTGATTCATATTTGTGAATCAAAGCACATTTGTTGTTTGGGGCATTGTTTCATATGGTTGTTAATAGTTAACCGTTCTACTTTTTGAAAAATGTTTGTTCATATCATTTTATCACTTTTCCACTGGAGGATGGTTCTTGTCCTTAAATGTTTGTGGTTTTGTCCTATATAGCGTGGATATTGAGTCCATATTTTTAATATCAGTATTTATTTTACCAATGAGACAGGAAACACAAGAGTCTCTGAAAAAATTGAAAAGGCTTATCACACAGAGAGTAATTAGAGAGGCACATGATGAATGTGAACAGGCTAACAAATAAGGAACCACAAAGTATAGGGCTAAATGATGTCTTCAATAAATGTATGATTTTAAAAAAAAAAAAGGTTGAGAGCAAAAGACAACAGATAATTTGAATGATTCGCTGGCTAATTTAAATGTTTTAGCAGTTCACTTCTCAGAGGTCTGCTCAGAGTCATTAGAGAAACAATAACTCTGACTCACAATTCTGAGACAGTTGTTGATCATTTTAAATGTGACAAACTACAGTATATTGGAGGATTCTATGATATAGGACAAATGCAATTTATCTAATTATAAACAGAAGACAAGAAATTAGTTACTACTCATAAGCTAAGGTGAAGTAATTAATAGAGAAGACTCGGAGTCTGAACTCAGCAAGATGAAAGGAGAGACCAGAACTGCATTAGCTAATCTTTCCAAAACCTGGAAATGATTAATACTACAGTTCCTGTTGAGGAGTAAGTTCAGATGAACAAAGGAACAGTTTGGGGGGCAGCTAGGTGGCGCAGCAGATAGAGTACCAGCCCTGGATTCAGGAGGACCTGAGTTCAAATCCTGCCACAGACACATAACACTTACTAGCTGTGTGACCCTGGGCAAGTCACTTAATCCTATTGCCAAAAAAACCCAAAAAAACAAAGGAACAGTTTAGAAGTAGAGAGCAGAGACATTCCTCAGAGGATTGACTAGTTTGTTTTAGACTTGTTCAGTGAGTTGTTATTCAAATACTGTGCATCAACTCAGCAAAGTAACAAAAGCATTTGTTCAACCCAAAACATTCTTCATTAAAGAACTTATGGACAGTTATTGAGATGGAAAGAAGACACTGAAGTTTATAGTTCTAGAACTGTGGGTTATCCTGTACATATAGATATTCCTCACTCATACACTTGCTTGGCAGTTTTCTGTTTCCCTACTCTTCCCCAATATACTGGGTGCTTTGGTGGGAGGGCATGTCCCAAGTCACATATGGATGGTGATGTATTTATTATTTGCCTTATTGTTGAATAAATGGTTATATTTAAGTCAGCAAATAAGTGGTTATTAAGTGTCTACTGTGTGCCAGGCACTGTGCTAGGTGTTGAAAATACCAAGAAAGGCTAAATAAAGCTCCTACCCTTAAAGAACTCACAATCTAATGTGGAGACAAAGTGCATAACTATGCACAAAGAAGCTGTATACAAGACAATTAATAAATTATCAAGAAAGGGAAAGCACTAGAATTAAGAGTGATTGGTAAATGTTTTCGGTAGAAAGTGGTATTTTAGTTGGAATTTGAAGGAAGATAGGGAAACCAGGAGATTGAAATGTGGAGAGGAAGCATTCCATGCATGAAGTTGATCTAAAAGTATCATTGTGAGTGACTGATTTTGTGTAAATGGAAGTTAAAGTGGTAAGTAGAGTGCATATATTTTCTCACAATAAGATTGCTATTTAAGACTTTGAGATAATTCATAAGTAACCATTTGATGGTGAACCTTCTCTAGGAACTTAGACCTGTCAATGTGAGAGTAGGTTGGAGTTAGCTAGCCAGCCTAGGGTCAGTAGATTTTTACACAATCCATGAGAGGTATGAAACATTACAGTGCGGGCAGCCATATAAATTACATTGTAGTAAGTATTCAATAAATATTTCTCAACTGAGTGAATCAATCAATCAAATCATGATCCCTATGAAAGAGCAGTATTTCTCTCATTTATTTTTACTATAATTAAACAAATATTAGTGAATTCTTCATCCATTATCAGCAGTATCATTATAGGCTTCTATTATTCAAGCCATGAGGATATAGCACTAGATTAGAAAAGAATTTACTGATTCTCATTAAAATGGATCATTTTAATGATTTATTTTTATTGTGTCAATGAATGGTACTAACAGGAATTCTTTAAAGATATTAAATATCAGTACATTTTGAAAGCCACAGTAAATTTTTTTTCTCTTCTTTCTTAGCAGAAAATACTCTCATTGCTTGGCAATTGTTTTTACTAATAAAATGAGTATGCCCCAGTCACATATAAAATGTTGGATATCATGCTACCTATAAATATACTCTTTTTCATTTGTTAATATTTGTATTTGTTGAAATTATAGCTTACTCTTAAAAAAATTCTACCTATTTAGTGAAAGATATTCATTTCTTCTAATACCTACTACCCACCGTCTATTTTTGTGTGTCACTTCATTCCCTTTTACCTTAAGCTCCATAGGTTAGGGATCTTGTTTATATCCTACTGATTTACTCTATTAAAAGTGACAATGGTCATAACAATAATATCCATTTTTAAAATGAGGTAGCATTGACTGCCATTCAGTCAAAAATAATGTTGAATGTCCATAGGTATATGTGTGTCAATGCTTAAGCTTGAAGCCTGAAAGTTCAAAATGACTTGAGTTAACTTTCCTAATTATTTTGTTATGAATCAATCAATGAAGACCATGCTTGGTCTGGACAGAAGGGACAGATAAGTAGAGCTGATTGAGGATAGTGCTTGAGGACTTACTGGCATATTCCACTAATTAATCTTGGAAGTTTCATACAGGTAGGTTAAAGGTGACAAAACAAATTTCCTCCACCTCAAACTGCACCTGCCAATGCTATTCCTCTTCATCTAGCAATCCAGTCCAATGTGGCAGCCATTTATTAAGCTTTGTGCAAAGAATTACACTAGATATATACTGGGGATAAAAAAAAAACACAATGAAAACTAGTCAGTGCCTTCAAGGCATTTTATATTCTACTGGTAACAGGAATGGATGAAACATGTAAACTGGTAATTTTACACTTGATTATTTGAGGAAGGAGAGATCAGTAATAACTAGGAGGACTCAAGTAATGTTTCTCATAGGTAGCATATAAGCTGAGTCTTGCAGAAAGTCAGGGATCTTAAAAGGTAGAGGCGTTTCAGGCGTGAAGAACATGTTATACAAAAGTTCACAGTTGGGGGAGGAAAGCCAGGTTCAGAAAATATGGAATGTATGAATGAGAGCAATGAATTATAAGGTAAATAGTAACTGGAGATAGATTTGAGCTTCAAATGCCAAGCTAAAGTGTTGATGCTTTATCCTAAAGACAATAGGAAGCTGCTGGGTGATATGGACAAGAGTTTGAGATTATTTTACTAACAGTGTGAAGGATGATTTAATAGAGGGGAATGAGAAGCAGGAACACCAAATAGAAGACTATTGTAATAAGCCAGAGGAAAAGTGATGAGGACCTGAACTAGGGTAGAGGATGTGTGACTGTAGAGAAGTGAATTGAGGCAAGATTCACTATGGAGGTGGAATTGACAATATTTGGCAATTATATGAGAGTGAAGAAGAAGGAAGAGCCAAGGATATAGTTAAAGAAACTTCTATGTTTACAACCTAGGAAAAAAGAGACATTCAATACAAGCCCAAGAAGAGTCACACAGTTCTCTCTCCAATTCTCCTTCTATTCTCTTCCAATGATTCCTTCTTTTTGGTTTAGATGATGTTTATGGTGTTCATGATGTTGCAGCTGTGCCCCTATAAATTCTAGTCCTCGTACATTCTCTATTTTAACTACACTAAACCACTACCATTCCCAGATCAGGCAATACCCTCTTTCAAAGCATTATCTCTCTTGGAATCTATTCCTTTACCCCTATCTCTGAATATTGAATTCCTTCCTTCCTTTCAAAGCCCACTTCAGATATAACCCCTCTACAGATCTTTCCCCTGTTTTTTCCTACCTGAAAGTTTCAATGTGAGATTCCGTGGGACCAGGAAGACTTTGTTGGTCTACAGTACCATTTTCCCTTCACTGAGTGGCAGTGAATGAAGACAATCATTTAGTGGTCCTCTGGTTTTGTTGCATAATGCATTAAATGATACCAATATCTTCTAGTTAGCTAGGAAATTAGGCTATTCTCCATGATATCCCATTGTCCATATTACTTTACAACTATTCAAGTAGATTCATTATTGATTTTTAAGTGTCTTTGGCTAAAAAAGAAAACTATAATACAACTCTGCAATCTCCCTTTTGTGACTCACTTTTTGAGACCTGAGCCTAAGAATTTTCACATTTATCCTAAAAACAGCAAATACTCAACTCTCTATAATCCTGAAAGAATAGCAGTGTGTTGGTTATAACTGAAAATGCTTTAAACCAGAGGCAAAAGACATGGGTTCTATTGTTGACTTTTACAGTAACTATTTGTCAGATTTTGAACAAAGCACTTTACCTCCTCATATCTCTATTTCCTTATCTGTAAAATGATGAGCATGGACCAATAAGGTCCATTCTAACTCTGTAATTCAATGCCATCATAAGTTATTCAGAATAGTAGAGTTTTCTACAAAATTTAGTGTTTACTCCTTTAATTTTCAGTTTGGAAATCTTTGTAAAGTATTTTACATATTGCCCTGACTTCTAAAAAAATATACAATTTCACATTCCCTTGATGACTCAGTCACTTTTGCTGTGCTATAACAGTATGCAATCTGAAAACAATTCATGTTTCATCATTTTAGAATTGAAACTTCCTAAACATATCATCTTTCCAAAGCTCTTTTACTTCTAAATTCAAAGTAAAAAAGTATAACTAGATGGTGTTAATCACATTTTATTGTTGTTTTCAAACGAAAATAATTAGAACTGGGAATTTATTTACTTATGGTGAGGGATGGCACATGAGTACCTCTCTGTAATAGTTTTCTACATTATTGAATGTGATGATTGCAAATAATGTGCCAACAGCATCATTATTGAAACGTGAAACTTAGAGGTTTTTAAACATATGTAGAGAATGATGTCTTGTTTTGTTTTCAGCAGAAGTATAACAAATACTCCACACAATTCTTCAAGGTATTATGTCTCTGTCCATGGAGAGGATATGCCCTCACCAGGCTCCAGCCCAGAAAACAGCCAGTAGACTCCAAGGTTCTTTGCACAGATTTTTCCTAAATTAGTTCTTACAAGCATGAAAGGAATTCTATCAGTTTTCCTCAAAAACAACAGCCAGAGAATAAGATTAGTGTCTTACAGCAGCCATGCAGCTTTTAGGGGGAAAAAAAGGATATTGTAGGCAGTGCTGCATTAGTCCATTATCTCATGGTTTTCCCATTTATTCAGATTCATTCAAGAGCAAATGATTAGGTTTCTATAAACAAAAACCTAACTGTCAGAAGTATGACATTGGGGAGAACTAAGAGGCCGGCTAATCCCAGAGACCTGAACCTGTGCCTTAACTTCTATTTTAGCAGGGTTTGGCTGGTGGGAAATGAGATTTCTAAATGTTAAAGAAAATTGATTGGTCTTCCCAAGAAGAACAGCAATGATTTCAAATCCATTCCTAACATAGGAGATTCCTTGTCCATAATAACCCAGAAAAGAGCAATTTTTTTTTTAAGAATGAGAATTTGGAAGGAAATCCTTCCCAGAGAAGTATATCATCATCATCATCATCATCATCATCATCATCTCAGTTTGTAAGGTGAATTTTTCTTATGATATCAACGTGTTTTCTTGCTGTTATTATGTAACAATTTAGTTTTATAGATAGACTAGAGGAATCCATTTTAGTTGTTTATTTAATGTACACTCTTAGAGCCACAAGAAAAAAAAAATAATAACCTTGACCTTCCATATACTTGACAATCAATTAATGACTTGAGAAAACAATAGCAACAGGCTAGCAGTTGGAATAGTTTTCCATCTGAAGCACAGATAGGTAATCTGACTCCTCTGTCTGTGTCCATAAATATTCATTGATTCTGCCATTTTTCAGTAGATGAGGATTTCCCTCCCTTCCATCTGAAAGCACCATGTCTGCATATATTAAATCAGATTCCAAAATGAACTCATCAAATGTTTCTAGATCTGGTGCTTTTCTGTGATACAGACACTGCCTCTACCAGTAATGGAACAGGTAAATAGAAGTCGAGATCACTTGAGTATAACTCTCTCTGTCTCTCTGTCTGTCTCTGTCTCTGTCTTTCTCTCTCTGTCTCTCTTTCTCTCTCCTTTTCTCTCTCTCATTGCTTCCAAAAGGATCAAATGTTCAGAGAGACATGGATATTTTTCTTTCTCCAAAATTAATTGAATAACCCTTGTACCTACAAAATGAAGAGATCAAAGTTAATAAAATTGATTACTGGTTTTCTCCAGTTTAGATCATTTATTAACACATTTTTCCTCACACTGTGATAAGTTTTTGGCTAGCAGCCTTCTGTATTCCTAACCTTGAACAGGTCTGATTTCACACACACACACACACACACACACACACACACACACACACACACACTATCCATTTGTTTTCTCTGCAGAAGCACTATTTATTGCTTCCATTTCAACCACCCAACATTCTGTTTGTTAAGTGGAAATGTGTTTTCCTTCCCAAGAAAGACGCAAAGGAAAATACCCAGATTCAAACTCTCTTTGTTTTCTATCTTTAACCTCCCTTTATCCTTCTGTCTCTACCCTCCAGACATGGCCATATGTGCAATTAAGGCATACAGTGAGGTCCCAATTAGTGCAAAAGTGAAACTTCTGAAATGGTGGCATTATTTAAATTCACACTGCAAATTTTTATTGGGTTGGAACCAATTATTATATTTTGCATAATTATAAGTTCTAATAGTTGGAATTCAAATACATGTGACCACTTCAGGGGATGCATTATTCACACAAAATGAGGACCGAGTTACATAATCTTTGATTTATTTCTTAGATACCTAACTAGATTATAGGGACCTGACTGTACCCTTTTTATTCCCCTACCATATATAGCACAATGCTTTTTTATACATAATAGGTACTCCATAAATATTTGCTTAATAAGTGTTTTATATTTTTCATGTAAGTATTTGCTCCATTGATTTTAAAAAATTTAATATAGCAAAATAATAGATATATGCATAGTAAAAATGAGACCACACATATAGGAAATGGGAAGCTTTCTTCTTCAGTCAGGTGAAGAAATCTTCCATGGTCACAGGGAATTTATTTTTATGTTTGAAGACAAGGAGTTCTGTAAAATAAAAATTTAATTAAGTCCTGACGAAGTAATCAATTTGGAAATACATCCCTGATGTCTCATTCCCATGCATGATACAAAGGTCATTTATCATTTTGAATTTCCTTACTTTTATTACCTCAACCACTGTCCCCAAATAATAAACTCAGGAAATTCATTTTACTGGATAGTGCCTTCTCACTTACAAGTACACTGACCCAAATGTAAAATAACAAAAGATGTTTTATCAATAATGAACTGCCAATATTATACAAAGTCAATAGTTAATACAGCAATTCAGTTGTACTGTAGGGAAAAACACTGGACCTAGTAATCAAGACCTTAACTCAAGTCCTAACTCTTCCACTCAACAGTTCTGTTATTCTCCTCCTTTGCTTCAGAGTCATCTTCTAGAAAGAGTGAGCCTCATCCATGCCAATGGCAACAACCCATCTGGGAGGCTGTTTGACCTTTTCTTATCCAATGTCTGTTCACATATAATATATCTCCCCCATTCTTTTAAGAAAAAAACAAATTCATTTGGCTTTGCTTACTCTCATATCTCTACTTCTTTGCACAGCATAATCCTAAAACAAAATAATTATTCTTATTGCTTCTACTTTCTTACTTTCCAATCAGTTTTCAGCCCCTTATAATTTGACTTCCAACTTCATTACTCAATTGAAACTACTCTCTCCAATGATCTATTCATTGACAAATCCAGCTGGCTTTTTTTCATTCTTCATCCATATTGATCTCTCTATATTATCTGTTACTGTTGATAACCTCCTAGAGAACTTCTCATCTGCATTCTTTTGCCACTACTCTCTTCTCAAACTCCTTTACTGGGTCATTATCCATTATCTATTTCTTTTGGGCCCTCTTCTCTATCATCTCTTTGGTGGTCTATCAACTTTCACAGGTTCATCTATTATCTCCACTTAGATGATGCCCAAATCTATGTTGTTCAAGGCTTGGTCACTCTCCTAAACATCATTCTTGCAATACCAAATGCCTTTTGCACAGATATTTCAAACCGCATGTCTCATAAGCATCTCAAATATGTGTGAAACAAAATTCAATATTTTCCCCAATATCCTTCCATCTCCCTAACTTCTTTTCCAATAACCTAGATGCGTGAGTTATTCTTTTTTTTTCACAAGAGTTATCCTTGATTTACCACTCTCACTTACCTCTGCACATCTATCAGTTAGTAAGTTTTGTCAGTTTTATTTCCACAATAGCTTTCCCATCCATCTCTTTTTTTCTTCAACAATGTGACTACTACCTTAGTTCAGTCCCTCACTGTCTCACTTAAATTAGTGAAATAAGCTCCTAATTGTTCTCTCTGATTCTAGTCTCTTTCCTCTCTAATGCTTCCTACCTGCAGCTGCCAGAATTACATTTCTAAAGCAAATACCTGACCATGTCATTCTCTGCTCAAGAAGCTTCTGTTACTCCCTTTCAAAACCCTTCTCAATCTGGCTCCAGCCTACTTTTATGGGCATAATACACATTATTCCCTTTACACACTCTGCTTTTAGCCATCCTGTCTTACTTGCTGTTACTCATAAAAAACATTCAATTTTTCATTTCTGTGTCTTGATGGGTAGTCACTCACAGCTCACTTTTGCCTTGTGGATTCCCTAACTTCCATCAAAGGTCAACTCTAGTACAACCTCCTCTAAAAGCCTACCCTTATCATCCCTACTGGTAGTGCCCTACTCTGTGGAAATTAATCTGGAAAGGATTAGATCACCTCAACAACAGAAACTAGTAAACTTTTTTCTTTATTTTTTTTATTCTGAACTTAGACACAGTCCCAAATAGCATTTCCATGTACACAGAACACAAAAAGGAGGATTGTATATGAAACTATGAATCTCCTTTTCATACTTCTTTCATTTGTGGGAAAAAGCATATTACTTTCAAAATTGTCCTCCTCATCTATGCTCATTTCTGAACTTTGTTCTTTTCTTTGTACTTTTGTAATATTCTAATGGTACACTCTTCTTACATTAATTTTGCCAACCCTACCTCTCTCTTCCTTATCTCTCCCCAATTAAAAATTGAGTGAAAAAAAATCATAACTAATAAGTGTAATCAAGTAAAATGAATGCATACAATGTTCATGTCAAAAAATGAATTTCACTTTCTTCTCTTGAGTTCATAACTTCTCTGCCAAAAGTTAGGTAACATGCTTTATCACTATTCCTCTGGAGACTTGATTAATCATTGAATTGATAAGAGTTCTTAAGTCTTACAAAGTTAGTTTTTCTTTACAGCATTATTGTCCTTGTATATCATTCTCCTGCTCTGCTCATTTCACATTGCATTAAGTTTACATTACCCAGGATTCTCTGAAATTGTCTCTTCCATTATTTCTTACAGCATAATTATATTCCATTTCATTTATATACCATAATTTATTCAGTTGTTATCTAATTGATGAGTACCCCCTTACATTATGGTTATTTCTTTTTTTTCTTTTTAAATCCCCATTCAGAAGGTGGAATTTAAGCTAAGTCTTAAAGGAAACCAAGACACAAAGGTGAGGAAGGAGAGCATTCCTTCTCTAAAAGGCATGAAGTCAGTAGATGAATCATTGTATACAAGTAATAGCAAGAAGGTCACTGTCATTGGATCATACAGTATATGGAAGGCAGTAAAGCATAAGAAGACTAGAAAGATAAGAAAGATTGTGAAGGGTTTTAAAAGCCAAACAGAGGAATTTATGTTTGATATTAGAAGTAACAAGGAATCACAGAAGTTCATTGAGTACTGGAGAGACATGGTCAGAACCGTGTGCTAAGACCATCACTTTAACAACTGAGTGGAGGATAGAATGAACTGAGGAAAAGATAAGAGGACAAGAAGGATGCAAACTGAGAAAAGGCCACTGCTTTCTCATTTGAATGATCATTGATAACTTTGAAAAAGGCAGTTTCATTTGATAAATTTCAAAGGTAGATTAAAGAGGGTTTAAAAGAGAGTGAAGGAAGAGGAAATGGGGAAACAGCATAGATGATATTCTGAAAAAGTATAGGCCAGAAAAGGGAGGATTGTAGGAAAATAATCAGAGAAAAAGATAGTATTTAGGGAGAAAGTTTTGCTTATTTTTTAAGAATAAGGTGAATTATCAATTCAGTGGGGTTTTTTTCTTATTTTCAGAATTTTATTTTT
Source organism: Phascolarctos cinereus (assembly GCF_003287225.1). Lineage (NCBI taxonomy): Eukaryota > Metazoa > Chordata > Mammalia > Diprotodontia > Phascolarctidae > Phascolarctos > Phascolarctos cinereus. The sequence continues at coordinate 200,479,474 of NW_027556180.1, read as the reverse complement.
GTGTTTCTGTGTTTTGATTTCTTTTCTACCTTTTTAGTTCCATGCCCAATTTATTGATCTATTATTTCTCTTTTAATAACAAGTGTTTAAAGTTACACATTTCCCCCAGCAAGTGCTCTGACTATACTCCCAAATTTCACAATGTTTTCTTATTGTCATTTTAATCTGAAATTATCTATTGCTTTTAATGATTTCTTCTTTCATCAATTAATTCTTTCCACTGACTTTTCCTTTAAGTACTTATAGTGGATTCTATGTCATTTGATGCATATATGTGGATAATGAATTAATATCAATATATAACAAATATGTACCAAATGGAATAGAACCTACTGTAAGTAGGTTTAAGTACTGTAAATACTTAAAGGAAGTCAATATGCTCTGTCAGACCAAGATAAAGCTAACAAAAGGCTAAACAGGAAACACATTAAGAACCTGATTTTTTTTTAATTATTCATGACAAATTTCTTGTTAATTGCTGACTGGAAATTGAAAGGAGTATACATCTTTTCAGCCTTTAATGACACCTTCACGAAAATAGATTACTTTCTAATGCATGAAAAACATCATGTATGAAAAAAAGCTCAGAATATTTAATAATTTTTTATTGAACAAAATGCAATAAAATAATAATCAATAAAAGAAAGTAAAGATTCAAACTGAAATTATGTCTAAAAATTTTAAGCCCACAGAAATTATGGAATGATCAAATCATAAAAAAGATAATTTCATAAAAACAAAATGACAGTGATAAAACAGTGAAATTTGGCAACGTATCCAAAGTGGTTGTTGGGGGAAACATATAACATGAAACATTATCATCAATAAAAGAGAGAAATAACAGGATAAATAAATTAGATATCCAACTAAAAAATGCAGAAAAGCTAAAAATCAAAAACAAAAAGTAAAAATAGAAGTACTGAAAATAAGATACAAAATTTAAGAAGACCCACTGAATTTATAAATAAATGGGGGAGCAGTTTGGAGGATTAAAATAGATTAAATATTAGCTAATTTGATCAAAAAAGAAAGAAAAAATGAAATTGCCAATCTAAAAAATAAAAAAGAATTCAGAAAAAAGTGAGGTGAAATAAAGGAAATAATTAAAACTACTATTTTATCCAGTTATCTGCCAACAAAACCAATCATTTAAATAAAATAAATGAATATTTGAAAAAATTAATCCAATTTTTAAAAAATCCAAGAGAATGTAAATAACCCAATTACAGAAAAGAAATGAACAAGCTATAAATTCCCAAAAGAGAAAAAAAAAAGAAAATATAACAAGAAATGCATGACTGATTCAATATTAGAAAAGTTATGACAAAACTAGAAAAATCACATGATCATATCAACAAATGGAGATAAGATTTTGACAGTATAGAATACCCGTTTCTATTTCTAAGCTTATTATCACAATAAGTGTAGAACACTACAGTGGGCATAGTCTGATATTTATAATAAGTATTTTGAATAATAGATTTTAAAGTGTTCAGAGAAAGGATATGTAGGTTTCTACAACCTCAAATTTTATAAGGCTGTCAAATCAAAAAGGATGAGAAGCTCTCAAAAATAAAATAATAATGGTAGAAAGACAAACTATCCTACTAGAGAAGCTTAGGTAGACAGTCTAAAGAGACTAATATGAATACACATCGACCAACTTAGATATAGATATAGATATAGATATAGATATAGATATAGATATAGATATAGATATAGATATAGATATAGATATAGATATAGATATAGATATAGATAGATAAAAGCAAATACAGAAGAAGAAAGCAAGGTCACGACTGAGAATGAATACAGAAGAATATCACAATCTGTTTAGCTCATGAGGTAGAGTTCAGAGTAAGGCTGATGATAAATACTGAGATAATAAAGGAGATAATTGTAAAACACTTAGCATAGGGCCTGGCTAGGTAGTAGGTACTGTATAAATGTTAGATATCATTATTATTATATTATCACTGATGCAGGGAAGGCAAGAGCCTTTGACACAAAAGCTGTAATATAGGACAAAGGTCACCAGCTCTGCCCTACTTCCTTCCAGGGTTGCTAAGCATACCCTTGAAATCTTGTTAAAGTTTTGAGACAATTTATGTGGCCCAGATCATGGTACTAGGTACTAGGGCATGAAAGGAATTTATAGAAGTGGAGGAATACCTCCACTGATGACAGTGGATAGCTCAAAAGTTAAAATAAAAAAACGCTTGATAGCCATAAAGATGCAGCCTAGGTTGGAACCTTAGAGAGAAAATAACCCAGGTTTAAGGTACTCTTTCAGGCAATCTTCCAGGGGAAACAATTAGAATGAAGCAATGTCTTTGTAAGAGCAGGAGTAACAAAATTTCCTCCACTTCCATAAACCTCCCACAAACAGAGGATCATTTGAAAGAGTAGGGACAAATAGAGTGTGCATTAGTAAAGAAGTAAACACTTAAGGAATACATGTGACCAAGGTAGCCCTCATTGCCAATACTTCAGAGCCCCAACGCCCTTTCTCTCCTAACAGTATTCTCACAATACTCTGCTGGGCACATTTTGGGTGTGGAGATTCCTGGGCCTGCTTCCTTCTGGTCCTACTGTTTCCTATTTGATGAGAAGCTGCACTGTATAATACCAGAGTCAAAAAGAAAGAAGGAGAAAGAAATTCCTCTTTAGCTGAAGAGATGAGGAGCAATTCACTCTCAAGAACTGGGCTGTTCTTCCTTATCTGATTTTCTTCTCAATTGCCAAAGCTTACACTATTCAGAGATGCCTCTTACTTTGAATGGTTCTCTAAATGTTGTGTTTATTTTGTTTTCTAACGGCCACCAGGGGCATGGTGGATCCTTCAACCAAGTAATGATTAGCTAAACCATGCTTCCCACAAATTTGGTTGAAGAACTTCTTCATCCCTCTTAAGGGAGTAACAAAATGTAAACATTTTTTCCACTTTGATTAATATCTTAATACCTTATTGTCTCAGTCACTTTCCCTTTACACTTTCCCCTAAAATTTTATTTACTAGATTGAAGGGAAATCCATTGATCAGGGATTCACCACTACCACCACCACCACCACCAGGCTGGTCTCTAAAAAGACTAATAACAGTCCCCACCCACCCCCAAAATATTCACTTGTGCACGCATGCGCGCGCGCACACACACACACACACACACATTCTCAAACGCCTACATCCCAATAGAATAACCCACAACAGCACATGACATTTCCAGAAGATGGCAATCTAGTTTAGTAGAAAAATAACAGTCATAGCAAAGAGTGAAAGCTCTATCAGATGACAACAGCATCTTAGTGGGAAGGCAGAGACAGAAAGCAACATGAGGAAGTGGAGTTTTAAGCTGATGACAGCTGCAGATAAAGAGTAGAAGAATAGTTTTAAGAGAATTATGATACCATGCCACAGAGGCAAAGCTTAGAAAAGCAAGTTTGCCAAGAGAGCAAGAAAAGAGTGAGCACTATGGAAAGTGTTCAAGTCACAAAATAATCACATTGGAGTATGAGCTATCTAAGTAGTGCTGGCTTCTCTCCACTGGTATGGGAGTCTGTGGGATACTGTATCTCTTCATGTATGGGGAAAGCTTCTACTCTTGGATTTCCTCCTGCATTTTATTTAGCTTTTTTTTTTTATTAAATTCTTTGCTATTTGATTTATGGTTCATGCATAGCCTTTTGTTTAAAAAAAAAAAAGTACTCATTGGGTCTTTAGCCATATTTGAATAACTATGATTACACAAAGCTCCACACACTAAATGTGGGGTACTGAAAAACTCTAGAGTCATGTGGGATTGATGTTATACTATGGACAACAAAAATGTCAAGTACAAGAGGAAGATAAAAGATAAGACTTTTGTCACAATATAATAGACAGCTGAGATAAAGACAGAATTAAGTAACTATTATTGTGCTTTTTTTAACAAAAGAGAATGATCTTTGCACTGGAAGTGTTATAATAAAATTGTAAACATGGCAATAAAATCTAAGATATGTGAAGAGATATAAACATGAACACTTAAAGGCCTAGTTCAAGTAATTAGGCTGAAATTGATTATATCCAAAGGTACCAGAGCTAGAGTTTGTGATAGCTAACATTTATATTTGTTGTTGTTCAGTCATTTCAGTCATGTCCAACTCTTCCTGATCCCGTTTAGGGTTTTCTTGGCAAAGATACTGGAGTGGTTTGCCATTTCCTTCTCCAGTTCATTTTACACATGAGGAAACTGAACCGAAGAGGTTAAATCCCCAGGATCACACAGCTGGTAAGTGTCTGAGGCCAGAGTTGAACTCAGCTCTTCCTGATTCCAGGCCCAGTGCTCTAATCACTGTGCAATGCAGAAATCAAGAAGAGCAAATGTCCAAATTTTGGAAAAGAAAAAAAGAGAACAGCTCATTCCAAATTCAGTAATCTTGACTTTGGTTCCAAAGAGAATTCTAGAAAATTTTACTTTTTTGTATTCTTTGTTTTATCTGTCTTACATGAGAACTTAATCTTAAAACTCACAGTGCTCAAGATGAGCTAAAAATTGTGTTTTGTGCCTTAAAATTTTAACAGTATTTTATTTTTGCTAATTATATGTTGAAAATTTTTAGCATTCATTTTTACAAGATTTTGAGTTCCAAATTTTTCTCCCTCCCTCTCTTCCTCCCCTCCCCTCTTCCTAAAATGATAAGCAATTTGATATAGGTTATATATGTGCAATTATGTAAAACATTTCCACAGTAGTCACAGTTGTGAAAGAAGAAAAAGATCAAAAAGAAAAAAACACAAAAATTAAGTGAAAAAAGTATGCTTCAATCTGCATTCAGAGTCCATCCGTTGTTTATCTGTAGGGGGATAATATTTTCCATCAAGAGTCTTTTGTAATTGTTCTGGATCATTGTGTTGCTGAGATAAGCTAAGTTATTCATAGCTGATCATCACATAATGTTGCTGATACTGTGTACAATGTTTTCCTGGTACTGTTCATTTCACTTTGCATCAGTTCATGTAAGTCTAGGTTTTTCTGAAATCTTCCTGCTCATCATTTCTGATTGCTTAATTAATTGCTTAATGATTCCATTAAATTCATATAGCACAACTTGTTCAGCCATTCCAAAATTGATAAGCATTCCCTCAATTTCCAATATTTTTCTAACAAGAAAAGGGCTGTTATAAATATTTTTGTGCATGTAGGTCCTCTTCTCTTTTTATGATCTCTTTGGGGTACAGACCTAATGGTGATATTGCTAGATCAAAGGGTATTCACAGTTTGGTTGCCCTTTGGGCATAGTTCCAAATTGCTCTACAGGACGGCTGGATCAGTCTGCAACTCCAGTGCATTACTGTCCCAGTTTTCCCACATCCTCTCCAACATTTATTATTTTCCATTTATTGATATGGGCCAATCTGATAGGTGTGATGTGGTATCTTGGAGTTGTTTTAATTTACATTTCTCTAACCAATAGTGATTTAGAGCACTTTTTCATATGACTATAGATAGCTTTGATTTCTTCATCTAAAAACTGCCTGTTCTTATCCTTTGACCATTTATCAATTGGGGAATGGCTTGTATTCTTATAAATTTGACTCAATTCTCTATATATTTGAATAAATCTCTATATATCCTCCCTCCCTCTCTCTCTCTCTCTGTCTCTCTCTCTCTCTCTCTCTCTCTCTCTCTTTCTCTCTCTCTCTCTCTCTCTCTCTCTCTCTCTCTCTGTCTATGTACATACATATATATATACATATATATCAGATATATATGTATATATATATATATATATATATATATGAGATATTTACTGCAAAAAAACAATTTCCCCCAGTTTTCTGCTTTCCTTCTAATTCTGGTTGCATTGGTTTTATTTGTGCAAAGCCTTTTTAATTTAATACAATCAAAATTAACTATTTTACATTTTGTAATGTTTTCCATCTCTTTTGTTTGGTCATGAATTCTTCCCTTCTTCATAGATCTGACAGGTAAACTATACCTTGCTCTTCTAATTTGTATATGGAATCACTCTTTAAATCATGTACCTATTTTGACCTCATCTTGGCATACAGTGTAAGATGTTGGTCTATACCCCTTATTATTTTCCAGTTTTCTCAGCAGATTTTGTCAAATAGTGTGTTCTTTTCCCACAGGCTGGTGTCACTGGGTTTATCAAAACAGTAGGTTAATATGGTCACTTACTATTGTATCTTGTGCACCTACTCCATTCCACTGATCCACCACACTATTTCTTAACCAGTACCAGCTAGTTTTGATGATTACTGCTTTATAATATAGTTTGAGATCTTGTATTGCTAGGCCACCTTCTTTTGCATTTTTTTTCATTAATTCCCTTGATATTCTTGATCTTTTGTTCTTCCAGATGAATTTTGCTGTTATTTTTTCTAGCTCTATCAAATAATTTTTTGGTAGTTTGATTTGTATGGCACTGAATAAGTAAATTAGTTTAGGCAGAATTATCATTTTTATTATGTTGACTTGGCCTACCCATGTACAATTGATATTTTTCCAATTGTTTAGATCTGACTTTATTTGTATGAAAAGTGTTTTGTAATTTCATTCATGTAGTTCCTCGGTTTGTCTTGGCAGGTAGACTCCTGAGTATTTTATATTGCTTACGGTTATTTTAAATGGAATTTCTCTTTCTATCTTTTGCTGCTGGGGTTTGTTGGTCATATACAGAAATGCTGATGATATATGTCAGTTTATCTTACATCCTGCAACTTTGATAAAGATGTTAATTATTTCAAATAGTTTTTTAGTTGATTCTCTAGGGTTCTCTAAAGATACCATCATATCATCTTCAAAGAGTGATAGTTTTGTTTCCTCACTGCCTATTCTAATTCCTTCAATTTCTTTTTCTTCTCTTATTGCTATAGCTAACATTTCTAATACTATATGGAATAATAATGATAATGCCATCCTTGCTTCACCTCTGATATTCTTGGGAAGGCTCTAGAAAAAATTTTTTATCAGTCAATTCAACATTTATTAAGTGCTTACTAGCTGTAAGACATTGAAAATATTTTCACAATCTACTTCTATTTTAATGAGAGAAGAAAGTGGGGTCCTTGAGTACCCTACAAACCCTAGAGACAAATAGCTGATCTCTATTTAGGTCTTGCAATTGCTTCCTATAAATCTTGAAATCTTCCAGGGTTCTGAGATATTGTGGTCATTCTTGATCTAATTCTCTGCCATCCAAGAGCCTAGAGGTGAGACATGGGACCACAGCCATCCCTGTCACTTTTAGTTGTCACAAAGTATATCTGCTTTGTAGTTTTCTCCATCCTACAATATGAGTTCCCTACTGAGAGGGAGGTGTTTAATAGAGAATACTACCTCAGGCTTTCAGGTTTTCCAAGTTTGCTGGGCACTTTTTCTTTTTTATCTCCTTACTCTAAAAAGTAAAAGAGATGCTGAATCTTTCTATACCAAGTCACTAGGGGGACCTGGGGCATGATTTTCTCTTGCCCCATCCCCTCCTCTGTACTTCCAAATTCTGAGACACCTAGACTGTCTCCTGGCTAGAGGTGAATTGATTCCAGTTCACATAGTTGCATCTCTGCTATTTTAGGAGTTTATATAATGCACAAGTTATTAACCAAATCATTGCCATAAGGTTTTCTCACAGCAGCAGCTTAATACTTCCAAGTGAGATTCCTCACCTACTCTGACTCCTTGTCCCAGTTAACTTCTTTGTATTTCTAGCTAGTCAATGGCAACATCCATTACTTTCTTTGTATGAAATTAATGTACAGATATGCTACACAAACTATTATTTTTTATTAATTAATTTATTTTTAGTTTTCAACATTCACTTCTACAAAATTTTGAGTTCTAAATTTTTCTCCCCATCTCTCCCCTGCTCCCACCCTAAGATGGCATGCATTCTGAATACCCCTTCCCCCAATCTGCCTTCCCTTCTATCACCTGCCCCCTTCTCTTATTCTCTTCCCTTTCTGTTTTTCTGTAGGGCAGGATAGATTTCTATGTCCCATTGCTTGTATATCTTATTTCCCAATTGCACGTAAAAACAATTTTTAACGTTTGTTTTTAAACCTCTGAGTTCCAAATTCTCTCCCTTCCTTCCTCTCTCCCCACCCACCCTTATTGAGAAGGCAAGCAATTTGATATATGTTATACATGTGTAGTCATGCAAAACACTTCCATAATAGTCATGTTGTGAAAGATATATTTCCCTCCATCCTATCCTGCCATCCATTTATTCTATTTTCTCCTTTGACCCTGTCCATCTTCAAAAGTGTTTGCTTCTGATTACCCCCTCCCCCAATCTGTCTTCTCTTCTACATTCCCCCTTTTGTAGCCTCTTCCTCCCTATTTTCCTGTAAGGTAAGATAGATTTCCATACCTAATTAAGTGTAAATGTTATTCCCTCTTTAAGCCAGATCTGATGATAGTATAGATTTCCATACCTAATTAAGTGTAAATGTTATTCCCTCTTTAAGCCAGATCTGATGATAGTAAGATTCACTCATTCCCTCTTACCACCCCCCCACTTCTCCTCCACTGTAAAAGCTTTTTCTTTCCTTTTATGTGAGATAATTTACCCCCATCTACCTCTCCCTTTCTACTTCTCTAAGTACAACCTTCTCTCACCTTTTAATTTTATTTTTTAGATATCATCCCTTCATATTCAACTCACCCTGTGCCCTCTGTCTATATGTATTTGTATATATATATATATATATGTATGTATGTGTGTATACATATACATATACATACACATATACATATACATACATGTTTCCTGCTAAGCATCCTCCTCTCCAGGTTAAAAATCTCGAGTTTCTTTAACAGATTTTCACATGACATGGTTTCCAGTTGTCTCATCATCTATGTCACCCTTCTCTGAACATGTTACTGTTCTAGTACCGAATAAATGTCCAGAACAAAACACTGGTCCCATTGGTGGGGCCAATATCTCCAACACTGTAGACACAATACTTCTTTTAATGCAAATGAAAAAAAGTAAAAAATGAAATTCACATTTACTAAATACTTGTTAAGTGCAAGGATTTGGGCTAAATGTTGGGTATACAAATGCTTTGTGGGTCCTGCTGCTCTAGAATTTGTTTAGAGTCATTTTTATAGATATTTAGAGGGGTTTCAGGGAGAGCTCAAGCAAGTCACTGCTTTTACTCTACCATCTTGGCTCCACCCCACTAGAAAATATTATTGAAAGAATAGTTTATGACCATTCAGGAATAGAAGTAATGAAACTAAGAACAATCATGGTCACAATAAGAAAAATTTATGTTCTTTGATAGGATTGTTAGATCGTCAGCTCAAGACAATGCCACAGACACGACATATCAGATTTTCTGCAAGTCATTTGACAGATTTTTTCATGGTATCTTCATGGACAATAAGGAAAGATATGGATTTCTTTATAGTATAGTTCAATAAATTAGGAGCTATTTAAATAGTGGGACCCAAAGATTAGTAATTAAAGTGCTGCTATACCTGAAAAAAGGTTTATAATATCATGTTTTTATAATGAACTGCCTTCCCTGGCTTCTTTTAAGCCCCAACTAAAATTATATCTTGTAGGAAACATTCTCCAACCCTAGAGTAGACCTGCATATTTTATAAACTTCTTCAGGTCCCAGATACGTTAGACTAAAGACAGACTGATGATGGTTGGTTGCTGCAGCTCACATGACAAAGAAGCGTGTGCACAGTGGCAACCCTACATTTTTTGTGGGCCACCCCAAATCCTGTAGTGGACGGCAAGTGGCCTATAGGCTGTATGTTGTGCAGGCATACCCTAGGGCCTCCCTCATGTAATTATTTTCTATTTTTCCTTTACACAGTTTGTTTGTTCATATTTGTTTGCTTATTGTTTCTCCCTTAGACTGCAAGTTCCTTAAGGGTAGGGATTATCTTTTGCCTCTTTTTGTAGTCTCAGTGCTTATTACTTAGTACTCAGTTGCTGGCACTTAGTAGGTGCTTAACAAATGTTTATTGACTGACTGACTGACTAGCACCTTGGATACTTTTCCTTAGCTCTACTGTGTTCAAAAGATTTATCAATAATTTGGATAAAGACATAGGAGCCATTTTTGTCCAATTAGAAAATAACATAAAACTTGAGAAGAGAATTATTAACGCATTAGGCAGAAGAATCTGGGTCTCAAAGGATCTCAACAAACTAGGAAGGTGGGTTAAAATTTAATAGAAATAAATATACGCTCCGGAGAGGCACTCTCTTATGGTGGATAGTGGGCCAGCTCCGAAGTCAAGAGTAAAATTTCAAATCCTCCCTCTGACAAATGCTGACTGTGTGACCTTGAGCATGACACTAACCTCTCAGTGTCCAAGCAAAGCTCTAGGACTATAAATTAAAGGACAGTTGGTTATTTGCGTTGGTAGAGGAAGTTTCCTCTGTGGAGGTTGCCTGAACCAATGAATCACAGATCTAGGCTCAAATATAAATTATATCTTTGGGTTCAAAAAAATTAACTGCTCAAGTATAAGAGAGGAGAGGTATGGATAGACAACAATCTGAAAAAGACTTTGAACTTTTAGTGAATTGTAGGCTCAATGTGAGTTGAATGTGTGAAAAGGCTGCCAAAGCTAATGTAGTCTTAGGCTGCTAAGAGACATATTGTCGGGGGTAGCTAGATGGTGCAGTGGATAGAACACAGGCCCTAAAGTCAGGAGGACCTGAGTTTAAATCCAGCCTCAGACCAAACACTTGACACTTACTAGCTGTGTGACCCTGGGCAAGTCACTTAACCTCAATTGCCTAAAAAAATAAAATAAGATAAAAATTTAAAAGAAGACATATTGTCCAGAACAAAGAAGAAACATATCACCCAGAACAAGGGAAGAATTAATCCTGATATACTCTGTCTTTTTCAGATCTCATCTAAGGTATTGTGCTTATCCTCAGGTACCAAATTTTGGAAAGGATATAGACAAGTTCAAGTGCTACCAAAAAAAAAAAAAGAAAGAAAGTCAACCAGAATAAAAAGATGAAGAACATGCCATTCACGGATCAATTCAAGTAGCCTGGAGGACAGAAGATTTAGAGGCTCAAAATAGCAATTTTGTGAGTTTGAAGAACTGTCATGTGGAATTTAATGAGATTTATATTAAGCTTTAAAGGCAGAACTAGAAATAGTATGCAGAAGCTGTAGGGATACAGATTTAAGCTTGATATAAGGAAAAACTTTTAGCATTGTCTCAAATTGGAATACTATGCTCCCCCTCACTGGAGGTCTTCAGTCTTACTATATGACCATTTGTCAGGAATGGCAGAGCAAGGATTCTTTTGTCCAAGTTCTTACTATATGCCAGATATTGTGCTAGGCACTAAAATGCGGCTTTAAAACAATGAATCCTGGAGAAGATTCTGGGAAGATGGTGAAGTAGGTCAGAAAATTCCAAGCTCTCCAGATTTCCGCCACAAGCAACATAGAGCAATAAAAATAAATGAGAGTTGGGACAGAACAATGATTCTCCTGGGACAATCACAAAAGATCGGAAGAAAAATCTCAAGGTTTGGTCCCCATGAAAAATAAATATCTCTAGGCTAGTTCCCTTGAAACAGCAAGCCATGAGTCTTGGGACTAGCTGGGTTGGGAGGTAGACTCAGCCACAGACAGCTGCAGGAACTTTCGCTTCCCCAACAGTGTACTTGGGAAGATAAAGGGAACCTCTGCTGATAAGAGATGGCAGACCCAGCTGTGCTGCTGAGACAAGGCCCTCGGCAAGAAGGAACCAGTATATACCTAGTGAGGGCAGAAGCAGTGGGATAGAGACATCACTGGTTGTGGGCACTTACAGGAGGGCAGAGTCCCTGGTTTTGATTCCAGGACAGAGAGGAGAACTGAAGGAGGATCTGAGGCCAGAGGCAATATCCCCCATGCCCCAGGACAAGAAGTGATTACAAAAAATAAGCTGCTACAAATCAAAAAAAAAAAATGAGCAGGCAAAGGAGAAAGAATCCAACCACAGAAAGTTACAATAGGAACAGAGAGGACTGGGGTTCATCTTTAGCAGAGGATACTGACACACAAAAAAAAAAAAGTTTCTCCTATCCCAAAGAGTAATGTCAAATGGTCACCTGCCCAAAAATGATTCATAGAAAAACTCTAAAAAGACTTTTATAAATCAAATGAGAGAAACTGAGGAAATTTTTTTAAAAATAAGAACAATCCAAGAAAAACAAGATTATGAAAAGAAAGTCAACCAATTAGAAAAGGAGATCCTTTAAGGAAGAAAACGATTCCTTGAAAATTAGAATTGTGTAAGGGGAAGACAGCAAGGTTATAAGAGACCAAGAAATAATGAAACAAAATGTAAAGAATGAAAAAATAAAAGAGAATGTGAAATATCTTATAAGGAAAAAATAACAGATCTGTACAACAGATCAAGAAAAGAAAACACAAGAATAATTGAGCTATCAGAAAGCTACAATAAAAAAGAATATTCATATACTAATACAAGAAATAATTGAAGAGAATTATCCAGAAGCATTAGAACAAGAGGGGAAAAGTAGAAATAGAAAAAATTCGCCAGTCACCACCTGCAGGAGATTCTACAACAAAAACCTATAGGAATATCATAGTCAAATTCTGAAAACCTCAGCTCAAGGATAAAATATCACAAGCAACAAGAAAAAAAAGTTTTAATATGGTGGTGCCAAAATCAGAATCACACAAGACCTAGCAGCAGCAACACTAAAAGATCACAGGTCTTGGAACACTGTATATCGAACAGCAAAAGCACTGAGGTTGTGGCTGAAAATATCATATCCAACAAAATTAAACCTCATTCATAATGAAAAAACAGATATTTAATTTGTCAGACTTTCGAGATATGGTTAAAAAAAACATGAACTTAATAGATTTGACACATAAGATCCAAGAGAAATATAAGGTACATATCAAAGACCAATTACAAATGGACTCAATAAGGACAGATCATTTAACTTTTATATGAGGAAATGTAAAGCCTATGTTTTACACGTCTAAGATTGTTATTAGTAATTGGGTAGTTCCTAGGGAAGAATAGGATAAACCTGAGTATGATATGATTTTAAAAGTAAAAACCATTTAGGAACAGGTAAAAAAGAGTAATTATTCTTTACAAATGAGGAGCAAGAAGAAAAAAATTAACACAGGAATTAGATAGGGGAAGAGGACCCATTGTTCTGGAACCATACTTTCATCAGGAATGGCTTTAAGAGGTAATAATACATATATATCTAGAAGGGTACAAAAGTCTTCTAAATTCAGAAAGAAAGAAAAGGCAAAGGGGATAGGATGAGTAGGAGAACATGAGGGAGAGCTTTTTAGAGAGGAGGATGAGGGAATAAGATAAGGGGGGTACTACAAGGGTGTTTATATTAATGGTAATGGGAGATATCCTTGAAGGGCGGATAGGTTAAGCAATAGGAGGGCAAGGTAGTGGGTAGAAGTAAAATAGAGGAGTCAGGAGGGATAGGAAATAAGAGAAATACACAAACATAAAATAAAGATCAGTAGTAGAATTTATTAGGGAAAAAGGCAAGGGTAGTAATCATGATCTCAGACAAAGTTGATTTAATCATAAGAGAAAAATAGGGAAACTACACTATATGTCAGTATTTTGTTTAGACTATTTAAAATAATTAGACAGCATAAGGTTCGAATATTGCTGTGGTGTAGGAAATGATGAGTTAGTAGACTTAGAAAAATTTGGAAATACTCAGATTTATGAAGGAAGTCTTCCCTCAGAGAGACAGAAGACAAATAAGTGTAGTATGGTCTTACTACGAATATATATGTTTATATATGAGTATGATTATAGAAATCTAAGTATATGCATGTATATTTAAATGTATGTATGTGTATACGCATGTATATATCAGTGTGTGTGTATATATGTATGTGTTTATATATGTATATATGTATATGTATGCATATGTGTGTATGTGTATTCACATTTAATTATACCTTCTTGGGGGAAGGGGAGAGGAAAGGGGAAAAAAGAACAAAGTAAAAAGTGCACAGCAGGGAACAAAAGAAAACAAAGCAAGCAAAGAAAAGATTGATAGCTCTGAACACTATGCACAGTATTTATTATATAGGCTTTCTTGAAATAAAAATTTATTGTATATTTTTAATCCTCTCTTATGTTCTGCTGTGTATACTGCAATGTTTTTTTTATTTTTTTCTTATTTTGTATTTAAGTTTATAATATTAAGTATTAAGTTCATAACATTTCTTTTTCTTTTCATATGTATTTAAGTTTAAAATAAATTAATTTTAAAAATAAATAAACAATAAATCTGACAGCAGTGTGTAGAATAGGGAAAGATTGAAAGAAGTGACTCTTGTGAAGAAACTAGTGAAATAGTCTAGAACTTAAATAATAAGTGCTTAAGCTAGAAAGGTGGCAGGAAGAGTACAGAGAAGGGAACAAATAGGAGAAATGCTTCTAAGGAGGAATGAACAGGACTTGGTGATTAATAGGATATGAGGGACAAAAGAGAGAAAAGGGTTTTGTTGTTGTTGGGTTGTGTCTGACTCTTTGTGAGCCCATATGGGGTTTTCTCAGCAAAGATATTGGAGTGGTTTGCCATTTCCTTCTACATTGGATTAAGACAAACAGATGACTTGCCATGGGTCACACAGCTAGTAAGTGCCTGAGGCCGAATTTGAACTCAGGTCTTCCTGACTCCAGGCCCAGTGCTCTATCCACTGAGGCACTCAGCTGCCTCATGAGAAGAGTTTAAGTGTTCTCAATTTGAACCTAGTTCATAAGAACAATATTGGCTTTTCTATACAGGAATCTTAGCATTTACTGTCCTGGTTCCCCCTTCTAGAGGGTCTCTTGACTACTGCCACAGCTGTCCAACTTCCAATCTTATACATTTATTACATTCCTGCTATTCCTCCTAGAATTCCCTTCCTGACTAACTTTTTAAGTTGTTTTTTTTTTTTAGCAAAATCTCTACTCTAACATGCCAAAACAGGCAGTTTTATTTGGCTCATCCCACTTGATCACATCTCTATCACTTCTGTACTTCTTGACCACAGGTAGAACTGAGCTCTTTGTGTTTTTGTACAGAGAAATCTGTTTTGTCCACTGGTTTTATTTCCTCAATGTAAACTGTTTGTGCCAAAACATCACTGTCACTGACACTACTCAGGGTGACTATGGAGGGTAATTAGGTATGAAACAAGGCATCAGTCATACTAAATATGATATGACAGTGACTTGTCATATAAACAGCTCAGGAATGGAGTAAGTCCTAAAGGAACTTGTACATATTTATGGACATAAAGAGTTTTATAAGATTCTGTATGGTTATCCCAAAAGTCTTAGTACAATTTTAAGCTAACACAACCACTAAACCTTAAAATTGCACTAAGACTTTTGGGATATATATATATATATATATATATATATATATATATATATATATATATATATATATATATATATAGCCTAATTTGTTACAATTATGATTATGTTACATTACATATTATATTATATTGCCATAATTATAATCATAATAAACAAAAAGAGAATAAGAATTTAATATACTAACATTTACTAAAATGAAATCTATATATCAGGAAGCAACACAATGCAGGGGAAATTTGGAATGTGGATTTGGAGTTAGAAACCTAGTTTCAGTAATTTACTACCTGTGCTTCATTGGGTAAGTTGTTTAACCTCTTTGTGTCTCAATTTCCTAATCCATAAAAGGAGAGAGTTGAACTAGATCTCTAAGTTGCCTTCTACCTCTAAATTTATGATCATGTAATATAATCTATTAGTTATTCTTAATAAGTAAGAGTTTATAATCAATGAAAACTTTTAAAATAGGGCCTATGTCTAATAATAATCCATAAACCCCATAAAACTTGATTTTAAAAACATAGAATCAGTTTTTCTTCTTATTTGTGTAACTGGGGGCAGGGGGAAAGAAAGGGGTTCACAAAGATAATTTCAAATGCCCAATTTCCTCTACTAATATAGTTTGGCAACTTATCTGTAATTTACAGTGTCAAGATATGAGGAGATAGGCACCCTATTTTCCAGAGCTAAGGTCCAGCAAGCATACTGTGCTCTGAGCTTGGCATAACAACAACCTTTTGCACTCACTCACTAGATGATCTCACAAAACCACAAAATTATTGTATTGCTTTGACCAGTACCAGGTGTTCTCTGAACTTGGACAAGCACTGGACAAGCTCAGACAAGCACCCATGCTCTGGTCATGAGGCCCTGCTACGAAGCAAACTTCTCTCATTGTTGCTGTTATCCCTCATTTTCAGGAGTGCAGCTCACTGTGTAGCCATTGGTGTAAGTATTGGGATCTCCCCATTGCTGTCTCAGGTTCTCTCACTAGGGGCAGAGGCCCAGCATATGTGTCTAATCTTCCTCCTCATGTGCAAGCCATTTCCCTCACTTTGAAACTAAACTTCTGGTTTATTCCTGACTCTCTTGTCTCTAGCCTGCTCTGTTTGGTTCCAGCCATCTAAAGGTTAGAGGCCAGGATTGACAGTAGTCTTAGAGAGTTGCCTGAGGCATTGAGAAGTCAGGTGATTTGTTCACAGTAAAACAGCCAATATGTGTAATAGTCTAGAATTGAACCCAGAGCTTCATGACACTGAGGACAGCCCTCTGTTCAGTATACTAAGGTGGCTCACATTTTATAGATACACAGTTTCAATCACCCTTTTCCACCTTTTGGTTGTCTCCTCCTTTCTTAAATGCTTCATAATAAAAATGAACAGAGAAACCACTCTCATACCCAACAAATTAAATAAAAACAAATTATATTTGCAATATTCTTATTGCTGAGACTTTGAAAACATACCAAGTTGAAGTAAATATGTTCCCTTACATATCCCTTGTGGATAAATGTTTTGCTGCAGCAAAGAACAGATGACAGGAAGAATAAAAAGGTATATGGAACCACCACTGCTTTCATACTAATGAGACCATTTCAGAAGATTCATTATTTGTATTAATTGGAGCCTAGCTGGCAAATTTTGATATTTTGTTTCATGGTTCAAGGCCAATTACAAAATAAAAATTGATATAACAGCAACAACAAAACTTTCATAGGAAATAAGCCTTCCTCTTTTAAGCAATATTTAATATTAGGGCAAGAGAAGAATTTATATAGTACCATTTTTGTCAGATTTGATCTGACCTGCTATTTCCTGTTTGTCTTCACAATTCCCATTTCATTGGGAATGTTATGAAACATAATTTCTTTACTCCGGCTTGGTCAGGGAATAAAGTTTTCTGTTTATTAAATATTCTGGTTAAAATTATTTTGCAATATTTATTACTACATACAAAAATAATTTTATAAGCATTAGATTACATAAAATGTTCTCTACGTTAAAATGACAACACTGCAATGCTTCTGTATGTGATCTCCTAGAAGTGACTACTCCCTTCAGTAACGAACAGCACACCCACACTTTCTCATTCCATGCAACTCCTGTCCATGACTAAAATTATGCTGAACACAATTTCACCCTTGCTTAATGATTCAGAAAGTCTTCAGGATTTTATGGGACTTTGGAATCACCATTTTAAACCTGAGTTATGTCAAAGTACAAAAATTCCAGGTAAAAGAACTCAGTATAAAGGGGAAATGATGGACTTGTACTTGAAGCAAACTTAAAAATAAGCAAGTGTTAGTCACTCTTTTTGAAGATCAGAAAACAAAATTTGAGAAGACTCCTGACTTTCTCTACCACACTGGCTTTGGTTAGGAAGTTTGTTTATCTTATATATTGTCACCTCAGAATTTGTGCATAGGTGCATAGTGTGCATATTGACAGCAACAATAAAATAATAGTAATACTAATTACTATTTCCATTGGGTCACTGTATTAGTTTTGGGACCATCTAGCTAGTGATGAAGCTCATATATCTTTCTCCAAGAAAAACAGGTTATGCATGTTACCAGAGGGTCCCCTGGTAGGATATACATAATACATAGTTTGTCAACCCCAACATATGATATTATACATTACATCTAAGCAAGCTGCTCTTTTGGACATCCGCATAGTGGTGGTTAAATATGACTAAAGAGTTGAAGTTGAATTGGCTGAGACAGAGAGGTCTTGGGCTAAAATAATAATAATAATAATAACATTTTCACAGGGGAGAACAGGAAAAAGGAGAGCAGAAGTAGGGTAGAGCCTTAGCAGATGGCTACTAAAAACACTGAAGTTTGAAACTGATAGATAACATTCAACAGACAACAGCTAAGACAGTGGGCCAAGTTCCCAGCTTCAAGAAGAGTACATTTAAGACAATGTGAAGAAAAAGCCGCAAAGTCTCTAGACCTCACCACAGACATATGGGAGGCAAAGTCATGCATGTCCAGGCAAAAGAAAAAAAAAATATATATATATGTATACATATATATGTATATATATGTATATATATATATATATATATATGTGTATATATATATATATACACACACACACACATATATATATATATATATTCCAACAACACCAGGGGTCCTCCTGGAACCCTTCCTCACTTCATAGACCAAGGACACATCACCTTTTCCCACCAATGTGTAAGTCTGAAGAAGATTGAGCCCCTGTATGTAGGCAGCTGAGAATGATTCTATGGCTTGATTCCCTCCCATTGACCCTTCCCCTACTATTATTTATTTTATTATTCTGTCTAAATTGATACTTTGAGGAAAGGACTCACTATGTGACAAAAACTTCTGGGGAATAATGGATGGCAGTCTAGCAGAAATTAGGTTTAGACCAATACCTCACACTTCACAGCAAGGAAAAAGTAAAATATATGACCTAAATGTAAAAGATTCTATCATCAACAAATTAGAGGAGCAAGGAAGAAACTACCCTTCAGATCTATGGTTAAATATGACTGAACATTCAACATAGATGATCGCACAAGATAAAACTGATGGTTTTGTTCACAAAAAATAGTAAAGTTTTTGCACAAGTAAATCTAATATAGCAAAAATTAGAAGGGAAACAGGTAGTATTGGATATCAGAAAGATGGATCTAATTTGTAAACTGATTAGTAAGTATGTAGAGCATTGATTTTTAGTATCACCTATAGACTGACTAAAAAACATATCTACATGAGTGACCATCTCAAGAAAAAAACACCAAATTACTTTGTCAATATCCAGACCACCTTAAAGGTTAAATTAAATATGTAGTCAATATGAATGTATAATAAATGTATAATAAATATCTTTCCATTATTCCTTTTTCTAAGTAAGGTAAGGCAGGTCAACATTAACTTTTCCCTTCTTTGAAAGAATACAATTTTTGCTGAACTTTTCTTTTTCTCTTTCTTTTTTGTTCCTTATGGTAGGGCATGGTTCCCTGGATAGGGGAGGAAGGCAAATTATATTCTAAAATGAAGATGGTAATAATAAAAATTAAAAATAAATGAAAATATTATGCATTCAAAAAAACACACCCCAAATCATACCATTTTAAGTATTTTACTGCAATCATGACATATCAGAGTTCTAGAAAAAAAAATGGGTTGTTTCAATTCACCCTATTTACTTCCTGACAGTGTTTTAGAAACTAGGATGAAAACCTGGCTTGCAGTTTTTAATATAATTTTCAAAGAATGCTCATGAAAACTCAGCTGTTATCTGATGAGAATATGGATAATGCCCTTATAAAAGAAAAGGGTGAATGACTGACTGTTTGCTCCTACCTTCAAGTGACATGCCTATATCATTCTTGTTCCTAGAGTTTGCTTGATGGTACCTTTCTATTGTCTCTCATTATTCTTCAAAAGCTTTAAAAAGAGTAGCTAGCATTTAAAAATCACTTTAAAGTCTGAAAAAATATTTACAACTTCAAAAATGTTGAGAAGTAAGTGCTATTATTATCGCCACATGTGTTAACTAAGTGCCCAGGGTGAAGCAACAAAGAAATATCTGCAATTGGATTTGAGTTCAGCTCTTCCTGACTCCAGATCCAGTACTCTATCGTATTAGTACCAAACTACTCCACATGAAAGAGCAGTGCCTTACATAAACAATAAGAGAGAGAGTGAATAGTCCGATATTCAAAAAGACAATCACTCCCAAACAAGAGATACAGGTGATCAAAAAAGGTAAAATAGACAATTCATATTACATGTATAATGGTAATAATCAGGAGAGCCTTCACAATTTGCTAGAATGGGGTATTTCCCTTTGGAGCTGAACCTGTATCCCTGTCCCTTGTGGCAGACTCTATGCTTGGGCCACTTCTGTTGACACTTATACTGTGTGACCATACTCTTCTGCCCAGTCCTGTGGCCTTGGTGATGGGTGAGGAGGGTTATACCAAAGAGGATTGGCAACTACTCAAGCAAGGATTACCTATTCAGTATGCTTAAAGGAAGAGGCTAAAGTCTCTAACCCTTTCTCTCTTCCTCTCTTTTAAGCATCTTGGGACTTCATCCCTTTCCCTTGGACTGCTGGGAAAGGGAGAAGAGAAAGAGATTCCCTTGCCCCAACATAGGGCTCAAGGGACCAACCAGATTACACATGCCCTTTAGCCAGGCCAGACCTTTTGTATCAACATGAGTGGGCCAAGCATGGAATCTACCAAAGAGGCCAGAATTTAAGCTCAGCTCCAGCAGATGTGCCCCATTCCAGCAACGAGATAGGGTGGAGATATTCATTGTTTGCTCACATGTCACAGAAAATTTTAAAATATTTACACAATTAAAATCAATACAGTCAAAGCAATGAAAAACTTTCCAGTGAGAAGAATAAAAAACAAATAATTTCCATTACTACAAGCTCACTAGAAGGAGCTCTCAGAAAGCAGATTAGCATCTTTGAAATTTATAATCATACAAAATTGCCTGGGGGCAGTGACAGATAAATGTCCAGGGTCACAATGTCAGTATATGCTTGAAGTAAAATCTGAATCCAGATCTTACTAACACTGGGACAAGCTCTCTCCTCCTTGTGCTACCTACCTTTTAATATAACTTATGATCACATATTTCAAATGTAACCAATTTCAAATATCTCTGATAAAAGTCTAACAAATAAAAATACAGTTAATTGATGGAAACATATGATATTAAGAACCATTCCTCAATAAATAAATGGTCAAAGGATATGAATCAAGTTTTGTTTTTGTTTCTAAATGATAACTTGTGTTTTTATATCACGTTTGTTTCCATATATGTCATTTTCTCCTCCACACAGAATTAGTAATTAGCAAAGAAATGAAAAGAAAGTGGGAAAAACGCAGTTCAGCAAAATTAACCAGCATATAAACTGAATCTTTCAGTATATTCATAATTCTACACACACTATTTGACACCTCTACAAAGAATGGAAGCAGGTGGAGCAGCTAGGTGGCATAGTGGATAGAGCACCAGCCCTGGATTCAGGAGGACCTGAGTTCAAATCTGGCCTCAGATGCACAACACTTACTAGCTGTGTGACCCTGGGCAAGTCACTTAACCCCATTGCCTAACTGGAAAAAAAAATGGAAGGTACATTTCTTCCTCTCTTCTCATATCAGAAATATTTGCTAGAAAGATATTTTACCATTTGATAGCTTTCTTCTTTGTCCTAGTTGGACTGGTATTGCTTATTCAAAAACTTTTCAATTTTATGTAATCAAAAATGACTTTTGTCTTTTTGTGATCCTCTCTACTTCCTGTTTGGGTTGGCCATAGTTGTGAAAAGAACCTGATCCTATTCTTTTCTATTTTTACAGTATGTCTTTATTAATATTCATGGTACATATTCTGAATTTGAGCTTACTGTGGTATATAGTGGTCTAAACTGAATTTCTGCCGAATAGCTTTACAATTTTCCCAGAAATTCTTGTCAACTTAAGAATTTTCCCCAAGTAACTATATTCTCAGGTTCATCAAACACTGAGTTCAACCAACTCTTCATGATCCCCTTCATGCTTTAACATTTTTAGTCAGTATCGAATAGCTTTGATAATTACTATTTTATGGCATAATTTAAGTTCTAAACATGTTATTCCTCCTTTATTCCTACTTTTTCCATGAGTCATTCTGACATTCTAAACCTGCCCTTCTTCCAAATGAATTTTATTATTTAGTCTAACTCTAAAAACTCTCTCTTAGAAAATGTAATTGGTATGGCACTTCATCTTCACGTTAATTTTGGTATCACCATTTTTATTACATTGACATGAATATTCCTTCAAATCATTTAAGTCATTCTTTATTTTTTTGAGGAGCTTTGTAAATTGATCTATGGAAGTTTTGAGTATGACTTAGTTTACATTTGTTCCAAGATAGTTCATGCACTTTATAGTTATTTTGAATAGGTTTTCTCTTTCTGTTATTTTCTCCTAGGTTTTGTTATTGCTAAAAATGTTGCTGACTTTTGTGGGTTAATTTTTTCCCTGATATTCTACTGATGCTGTTGTCTCATTTATTTTTTTTCACTGATTCTTTGAGATTTTATAAGGAAAGCATCTTGTCATCAGCAAAAAGGGATTATTGGTTCTCCACTATTTTCAAAGCAATATTTGAAGCAATATTTTGAAGCAATATTTAAAGGAATATAGGTCTATAGTTCTCTTTCCTTGGCTTATACCTCCCTGGTTTGAATAATAGGACTATGTTCATCTCATTAAAAGAATCAAGTAGTATGTTTTATTTTATTTTTTTAATCAAATTTAACCATGATAAAAAATTGAAATGATCAATGTGGGAAGATCTATGGGAAATCAAGCACATGGATCTCTAGCTGATGGAGTTCTAAATTGATTTAACTGTTTTAAGAAACAATTCAAAAATAAAGAAAAAGTCATCCTAATGTTCTTGCCCTTTGACGCAGTAATTGCACTGCTGAGCAAATACCTATAAAGGACATTAAAAGAAAAGGGGAAAAAAGAATCCCCAAAATAACAAAATATCCACTCTTATAACAATAAAGAATTTGAAAGGAATGGAAAAAAAATTATTAAGCATTTAATGGGGATAAAGATAGAAAAGTAGATAATAATCAATTGGGGAATGGCTGAACAAATGCTACATGAAAATAATAGAATATTATTGTGCTAATAGAAATGACAAAATTTACAATTTCAGAGGAAACTTGAAAGAACTCTATGAACTAATGTGCACAGTGTAATGAATAGAATCAGGAGAACAATGTATACAGTGACAATCTTATAGAAAAAAAAACTTTGAAAGACTTTAAGATTTTGATCAACACAATGACAAATCACAGGTCTAGAGTAAACATACCAACCACATTTTGCCAGAGTATTTCCTAGGCTATTGCATATTTGTTATGAGGGAATACCAACTTATATTCCTACATTCTGATCTATATAAAATTATAAGAATAATCTACTTATATGTGTATATCAAGCATCCTCAATGAAAGTAATAATAAAGAACAGACAGTGGGCTTTCAAAAACAGTATTTCCATAGTAGACACATCTTCATTATCACTCAGTTGGTTAAAAGATTTTAAGAATAAAAACTACTTTACTTACTTTTTGTTTATTATTTTAAAAATTGATTTGGTAGAGCCAAGTCCTACCTTTAAGATTCTTCTCCAATAGGGTATATCCTATGCATACATCACAGTTATCCAGTATTTTTTGTGTAACACATTTACAAAGGAATGTTTACTTCAAAAGGTATGATTGTAAATATACATATTCCCACCCTAACGCATGGGAGGTATAATCCTACTACACCTTGTATCACCTCAGTCTCTGGGAAGGCAAAGGGGATTAGGTTCATGGTTTGGCTCAGTTCTCATAGATCATCGTTCCATTTCCAAGTCCCATCTATCCCCCATGGTTCTAGTTCCAAGCACCCATGCTATTCAGGGTCTCCATGCTGACATGGCTGACTGCTTTACCTCCCCATCTGCAATCCTGGCTCGAAGGTCACCATGGCTCAAAATCATGGTCCTGTGGAGATCACCTCAGGCATATGAAATTGAGGACAAACAAGACAGAAGGGAAACAAACAGCCCCAGGTCTACTTGTTGGAGCCAGGGTAAAAGAGTCCCTTTTCCTTCTCAACCCTTCAGTTCATGGTGTCCATGCTGGGAGCAGCAGCTAGGAGCAAATCAGAAGGATGGCAGAAAGAGAAGAACCAGAAGCAACAAGGCTCCACGTTTGGCAAATTAGACATGCTCAAAAGCCAAGCTATACTTTGAGGCTGTAACAATGGGGAATCTTTGTTTACAGCCCTCTCTTCCTTCATTAATATTGGTTGAGGCATAAAGCTCAACAAAGATATTCACTCTTATAGAGAAGATCCAACTGAAAAATACAAGTAGAATGAGACTTCCCAATGAATAGAGAAATAATTCAAATGTTCATGCTTGTAAATAATATCATGCTGGTTTCATCAACCCTAAGGATACTATTTAGACTTCTGGATAGTATCTGTAATCCAAAGAGGTTGGTCTGACCATATATGTAAGGAAAAAAAGTGAAAAAGAATGTCTATTTTCCAAAACATGGTATATTCCCATTAAAAAATATAATGGACAAATGTTCCAAAACATAACTTTTTTTATAGGAAAACTATGGAGATTAGACAAACAGACACACAAATATCTTGGATAGACATTGAAAAAGGACAAGTTGACCTTGAAATCAAAAAATAAGGACAGAAGACTGCACTGCCTCCATGAAAGTGACCTCAAACTTCTCCTCAAAACATTGGCCTATTTTTTAAAAAATCATCATATTTACCAATACTTTTAGTTTTTATGTCAATTTCATCTTACGTATCCCACCTCTACTCAGCAAACCATCCTTGTATGAAGATTAAAAAAGAAAAACAAGTAGTTCAACAAAACAAGACCAAACCAGCAATCTCTGATTTTTTTTGCAGTACTCTCTGTCCATAGTCTTCTGACACCAAAAGAAAATGTATTGCTTCTGAAAGAAAACTGAGTCATTCTAGTTGCGCTGTGCTCAGAATTGTTGTCATTTTTCCAATTATGTTATTGCAGTCATTGAGTGTATTGTTATTCTGGTCTGCTTATTTCACTTTGTATCAGTAGATAAATATTTTCCCATTTTTCTCTGAATTCTTAATGCTATTCACTTATTACAATGCAGTAATGTTTCATTACATTCATGTAACATACTTCGTTTAGTCATTTCCTAATCAAGAAGCATCTTTTTTTTTTGTTTCCAGTTCTTTGCTATTATAAAAAAAATTGCTGCTATGAATATTTAGGTACATATGGGACCTTTCCGTCTTGATCCTCCTGGGACATATGGCTAACAGTCAGAACATAGTGTAAAAACATTTAAATCATTCTCAGCATAATTATAAGTTACTTTTCAGAATCATCAGACCAATTCAATATGTTAGTTTACATACCTTCCCACAGTGCCTCCAACAATAACCAATTTGACACCGTGCTGAGTGGTAGGTGAAAACTTGGTTATTTTGACTTGGATTTCTATTATTTGGAATGATCTTTCATGTGGTAGTAGTTTGGAATTCATTTTTTTGATAAATGTTCCATCATAGTCTTTGACCAATTATTTATTGGGAATGGCTCTTGGTCTTCTATCTGTGTTTGGAATATTTGATCCATGTCAGAGGTTTTTAATGCAAAAGTTGTTCTCAATCAACAGCTTTGTTTCTTCTCCCATCTGAATAGTGTGTTAGTGCAGAGCTTTTAAATTTCCATGTAAGTGAAATTGTTTTATCTTTTGTGGTAATCTCTTTCTCTTGTTTGGCTAAGAACTCTCCCCAGTTATAGCTGCGAAAGGTATCTTATCCAGATCTTATCTAATGTTTTATAGTACAATCCTTATTAATATTCAATGTGCATATTCATTTCGAGTTTATTGTGGTATATCATATTAGAACGCAATCTAAATCTAATTTCTGCCAAACTGTTTTCAGTTGTTCCAACAGTTCTTGTCAAATAGAGAGTTATTTCCCAAGTAAAATATGTTCTAAAGCTTATTGAACACTAGATTATTGAGTTCAGTTGTTTCTGGATCCTCCTTGTCTAATTCATTCCCTTGATCTACTTTGCTATTTTTTAAAACAGTAAATGTTTTTGTAACTACTGCCTTACAAGATAAAATGAGGTCTGAAGTACTATTCTACCTTATTCCTGTTTTTCATGATTTCCATTGATATTCTGGAATGTTTGTTCTACCAAATGAATTTTATCAAGCATTATGAAATATTTCCTTGTAGTTTAATTAGTATAGCTCTGAATCTGTAAATTGGCTGAGGTAATATTTTAAAAAGAAAGAAGAAACAAAACAAAACAGAAAAAATAGCAAATAGTATGCTTTGATTTGCATTCAAACTCCATAGTACTTTAATAAAACTTTGAATGCAAAGATTAATAAAAAAAAAAACCTCTGTGATCATTCAAGTTGTTCTTCATTTGCTTAAAGTTCTTTATAATTATATTTATATGCCTTAAGAATATCTAGGTATACTGACTACTATATATTTCATGCATTTTGCATTTATTTCTAATAGAATATCTTATTACATTATTGTATTATATATTAATCTTTATGGATATTGTTATTGCCCTATAGAAATGCTGAGATTTGGTAAGTGTATTTTTGAATATTTATCAATTAGAGAAACCTACAGAATCAGTAAAAAAAAAAACCTAATCATTTCTTTCGCAAATAGGGCTAATTTTGTCTTATCAAATGTTTATGCCATTCATGCTTCTCTCTCTTTGTCTTACCTATCCCTAACATTTCTAGAGCTTTGCCAAATAAAAATGGGCAGAGGGGGTATCCTTGCTCTATTCTTGAATTTTATCGAAAAAGCTTTTAATGTTTCACCATTGCAAATATTAGCTTTTGGTTTTAGGGAAACTTTTTTCACATTAAAAATGGTCCTTCTATGTCTTGTAAGGATTTTAGTATAAGTTATTTTCGTATGTTTTCAAAGTCTTTTAAAAAATATATATCCTATTTCAATCATGTCATTTTGGAGTGTTTTAAAGTAGGATTCTATTAATCATTTTTTTTATTTTTGAGTCATCCTTGTATCTCTCATATGATTTAAACTTGGTCAAAGTGGATAGATTATATACATACATATATGTGTGTATAACTATATTATTTACCAATTTTAAAAAAAATTTGTGTCAGTATGGTACAAGTGAATTTATAGTGATCAAATAAATGATCTTATGATCATTTCCAACTCTTGTTTGATTAAGAACTCTACCCACAGAAAAAGCTGTGAAAGGGCACATATCCACTTTGAGCATATTATATTTGGTATAAGAAGTTGGTTTAAACCTAAGTAGCTCCACTTCTTACTTCTCCCAGCAGTTGTTGTCAAATAGGGAATGCTTCCTGGGTGATTTATGTTCTTAAGTTTGTTTTTGAGTTCAGTTGTTTCTGACTTTTCCTTATCTAGTTTGTTCCCCTCATCTGCTTTAATATATTCTAACTAGTACCAAATAATTTTGATTATTGTTTTTGTCATATAATTTTAAGTACAGAAGTACCATTTTGTCTTTATTCCTACATTTTTGCTGAATGAAAAGTCTTAAAACACAAACATTTCTACATTTTAATAGTAATTTATTTGTAGAAAACTTAACGCTAAATTTTAGAAGAGAACATACCCAGACGCATCTAGGATCAAAATAATGTGAGTATCCATACAACAATGCCAATCACAACCTCTCCCTGCCTGCATGCATCCATCTTGTTAAACTCTCGTCCATGTCGTTTTGTCAGTTCACCTCAGGAGGTCAACAAACCATACGTTGGGGCCTTCCTTAAGTTCTCCCAAAATAGCCATTGCCATGCTTTTGTTTTTCTTTTTAAAATGTTTGTTTTTCATCAGTATTATGCCATGATTGATTTAGCTCTTCTCAGCAATTCAATGATCCAAGACAATTCCAAAAGACTCATGATGGAAAATACTATCCACAACGAGAAAGTACTATGGAGTTTGAATGCAAATCAAAGCATACTATTTGCTATTTTTTCTTCTTCTGTTTTGTTTTGTTTCTTCTTTCTTGTGGTTCCTCCTATTGGTTCTAACTCTTCTTTACAACATGACTAATGTGAAAATACATTTAATAAGAATGTATATGTAGAGCCTACATCAGATTGCATGTCACTTTCTGGAGGGGGGTGAGGAAGAATGGAGAGAAAATTTAAAACTCAAAAGCTTATGGAAGTGAATGTTGAAAACTAAAAATAAATTAATAATATAAAAGGAATTTGTTATAACAGAAATTTATAAGTGGAAAAATATAGGCAGATATTTCCACTTGAAAGGTTAAGGTCTCATTCTATAACCTTTTCCCAAGCA
The DNA here is from genome assembly GCF_003287225.1 of Phascolarctos cinereus. NCBI lineage: Eukaryota > Metazoa > Chordata > Mammalia > Diprotodontia > Phascolarctidae > Phascolarctos > Phascolarctos cinereus. The sequence continues at coordinate 200,451,150 of NW_027556180.1, read as the reverse complement.
AGATATCCAATGATTTCAATCTTACCTTCTATTACTTCTGATATCAGTAGTTTTCTCTGATCAAGGACTGATGAAGCATGATATTCTTTATTTCTCCATTTTTCACTGTTCATGTAAAGGCATTTAAGTGATGAGAAAATTTTCTGGGAGTTTTAAGCAAGTGGCACTAAAAATGTTAGAGAATTACACTTAATTAACAATAATCATTAAATTATAAGGTAAACAATCTCATTTCATATTCATAATTCAAGTTTACATTATAAAGATATAATAAAATATCATTTTAAGTGTCACCACTACTTGTAATCACAGTGTTTGAAGTATCTCTATTTTAAATCACCAGCATCATAGGATAGTTTTCCTGCCCAGTATGAAACACCTGAGATCTATCCCCTTGTATTAATAAGTAAACAACAAGTGAAATTAATGGCACTGGGACCAGCTCAACATGAAATATGAATAACTTTTTAATCCAATACAGGACTTTCACCTTTTTTCTTCTCTTTTGCTTGATTTTCAATTAAGGAAACCTCAATAGTGTTGCTATAGGCAAACCAAATAGCTTTTCAAAATAAGCTTATGGAACCATAGAATTTTAGAATGAAAAGGGGAGCTTAGGCATCATGTAGCGCAACCCTCCTAATCTGACAGAAAACATCCAGAAAGGTTCAAAGACAAGGTCACAAAGCTAGCTGAAGCTTGACACTATCTTAAGAGGTGTTTGTTTCAAAAAAGAAAATGCTCATGTTGATAGAAAATAAGTTTAAGATGGAAACAACTAACCATTTCAATCATGCAGTAACAAGGAGACTGTGGCACAGTACAAAAGTCACTTGATATTTTGTCAAGGGCTATGAGTTATAGTCAGTTTTGCTTGTGATTTGAAATGAGTAGTTGTTTCCGTCTCAAATTTATTTTCTATCAACACAAGCATTTTCTTTTATAATCTTTCTGGGCCTCAGTTTCCTGATCTGTAATAGATCCCTTCTAATAGTTCACATTGTAATATTAAGAACAAGCTCACATTTAAAAGAACAACATGCTTTATGTTTCCTAACATGGTCCTTTCAAATACCCTATGAGGTAAGTGTTAGTATTATCCTCATTTTACAGAGGAAGAAACTAAGGCAAACAGTGATTAAGTGACTTGTCCAGGGTCACACAATTGGTTAGTTTCTGAGGCAGCATTTGTTTGTGTGTGTGTGTGTGTGTTTTAAAATACTTAATAGTATTTTTTCCAATTGCATGTAAAAATAGTTCTCAACATTCATTTTTGTAAGATTTTGAGTCCTAAATTTTTCTCTCTCCCTCCCTTCCCTTCCCCTCTCCAAGACAGCAGGCAGTTTGATACAGGTTATACATGTACAATAATGTTAAACATATTTCCACATTAGTCATGCTGTGAAAGAAGACTCAGAACAAGAAAAAAAAAAGAAAAGAAAAGAAAAACCATGAGAAAGAAAAAACAGAGAACAAAGTGAAAAAAGTAGGCTTCAACCTGCATTCAGACTCCATAGTTCTTTCTTTGGATGTAGATAGCATTTTCTATCATGAGTCTTTTGGAATTGTCTTGACTCATTGTGTTGCTGCAAAGATTTAAGTCTATCATAATCGATCATTGTACAATGTTGCTGTTACTGTGCACAATGTTCTCCTGGCTCTGCTTACATCACTCAGCATTATTTCATGTAAGTCTTTCCAGGTTTTTCTGAAATCCAGCTGCTCATCATTTCTTATAGAACAATAGTATTCCTTCCATTACATTTATATTCTACAGCTTCTTCAGCCATTCCCCAACTGATGGGCACCTCTCAGTTTCTAGCTCTGTCACCAGAAAAGAGCTGCTATAAATATTTTTGTACATGTAGGTGCTTTACCCATTTTTAATGATCTCTTTGGGATATAGACCTAGTAGTGCTATTGCTAGATCAATGGATATCACAGTTTTATTGCCCTTTGGGCATCGTTCCAAATAGCTCTCCAGAATGTTTGGATCAGTTCACCACTCCACCAAGAATGTATTAATGTTCCAATTTTCTCACATCTTGTCCAATATTTATCACTTTCCTTTTCTGTCATATTAGCCAATCTGATAGGTGTGATGTGGTACCTCAGAGTTGTTTTGATTTGCATTTCTCTACTCAATAGTGATTTAGAGCATTTTTTCATATGACTATAGATAGCTTCATCTGAAAACTGCCTGTTCATATCCTTTGACCACATATCAGTCGAAGAATGAATTGTATTCTCATAAATTTGACTTAGTTCTCTATATATTTTAGAAATGAGGCTTTTCTAAGAACCACTGGCTGTAAACATTGTTTCCCAGCTTTCTGTTTCCCTTCTAATCTTTGCTGCACAGACTATGTGCAAAAATGTTTTAATTTAATGTAATTAAAATTATCCATTTTGCATTTCATAATGTCCTTTATCTCTTGTTTGGCCATGAATTCTTTCCTTCTCCAATGATCTGACAGTTAAACTATTCCCTGCTCTCCTAATTTGCTTATGGTATCACTCTTGATGTCTAAATCATGAACCCATTTGGACATTATCTTGGTGTAGGGTGTGAGATGTTCTCTGCCTAGTTTCTGCCATGCTATCTTCTGGTTTTCTTCACAGGTTTTTGTCAAATAATGAGTGGAGTCTTTGGGTTTATCAAACAGTAGATTTCTATAGTCATTTATTACTACGTCTTATGTACCTAACCTATTTTGTTTCTTAGCCAGTACCAAATACTTTTGATGATTGCCACTTTATAATATACTTTTAGATCTGATATGACTAGGCCACTTTCCTTTGTATTTTTTTTTCATTAATTCCCTTACTATTCTTGACATTTTGTTCTTCCAGATGAATTTTGTTGTTACTTTTTCTAGCTGTATAAAATAATTTTTGGTAGTTTCATTGGTATGGCACTGAATTAATCAATTAATTAATGTAGGTTGAATTATCATTTTTCTTATATTAGCTTGGCCTACCCATGAGAAAATTTATATTTTCCAATTATTTAGATATGACTTTATTTGCGTGAAAAATGTTTTGTAATTATGGTCATACAGTTCCTGGGTTTCTCTTTGCAAATATTTTATATTGTCTACAGTTACTTTAAAAGGAATTTCTCTTTCTGTCTCTCGCTGCTGGGCTCTGTTGGTAATATACAGAAATGCTGATGATTTGTGTGGTTTTATTTTACATCCTGCAATTTTGCTAAAGTTGTTAATTATTTCAAGTAGTTTTTAGCTGATTCTCTAGGACTCTCTAAATGCATCATCATATCATCTGCATAGAATGATAGTTTTGTTTCCTCATTGTCTACTCTAATTCCTTCCATTTCTTTTTCTTCTCTTATTGCTATAGCTAATATTTCTAATACCATGTGGAATAATAGTAGTGATAATGGGCATCCTTGTTTCACCCTTGATCTTATTGAGAAGTCTTGTAGCTTATCCCCATTACATGTAACACTTGCTGGTGGTTTTAAATAGATATTGCTTATCATTTTAAGGAAAACTACATTTATTTCTAAGCTCTCTAGTGTTTTTAATAGGAATGGGTGCTATATTTTGCCAAAGCCTTTTCTGCATTTATTGAGATAATCATGTGATAATCATAGTGAGATAATCATATGTTAGTTTTGTTATTGACATGGTCAATTATGCTGATAGTTTTCCTAATATTGATAGAGGCAGCATTTGAACTCAGGTCTTCCTAACTCCACATCTAGCCCTCTATCCATTGTTATCACATAATTTTTAAAAAAAATAAACTTCCTCACAACACTCCTTTGAACTTGGTAGCATTAGAATTTCTATCACTAAAAATAATCATGCATGCATATAAGAAAATTAAGTATTTTCTTTCAAAATATTGCTGTCGGGTATTCCAATAGTAAAAGTGGTCCCTGGTGGAAATAGCTAAAAACCAACATTATAAGTGCTAAGAAGATGAAATCTTGCAAGTTATTATTCTTGCAAATATCTTCCCAGTTGCAGAAAAAAAATACACAGGTGAAGAGAATATGACAGTGGCACCCCATGGCCCTAGAGCTTGCAGAACTTTAAGATGACATCAAAGAGGATATAAGATAACTTTAAAATCCAGGTCAAAAAAATTCATTTCTTGTTAGGATCTTAGAGGGACAGGATAGTATTTCCTAGGCCATGACTAGAGGAGGCAATAGGTACTGAAATCATCAAGTTAGGCATTACAGATCACCATTAGACATAGTAAAGTTTGGGGGAACAGATATTAACTATAAGAGCAATTCTAATCAGCCAATTCCATGTTCATGGAATGATTATTCAGTTAATAGAAAGGCATAGACCAAGAAAGTAAAAAATACAATGTAAGCTCTCAGTAGCCAAAAACTATTTCTTCTTTTTTGTCTTTGTAGCCAGCACCTAGTGCAATTTCAAAGGCTCTTCATAAATAGTTGTAGAATGAATTATCAGTACAAGATAACTAGAACATTTCAGCATTATGCAATGATAATGCAGAGCTAAAATGATAAAACAACTCAAATTTTAATGTTACTTTAAATATTATAAAGCAAGTACTTTTTTTGCAACATTCTGGTGAAGTAAGTGGTATATGTATTACTATCCCCATTTTAAAGATAAGGAGACATAATAAAGTTAAATGATTTTGCCAAATGTCATGCAGCTCATTAATATCAGAGCTGGAACTCCTATTCAGATCCTTTTACTGCATGCTCTGTATTTCTGCATAGGCTATCAGAGTTGAAAAGAACTATGGAGATAATCTCACTCAAGCAAATAGTATTGGACATGAAGAAATTGAAGCTCAGAGAGGATGAGTAACAACAACATTTTACATTTATGAAGTTTACAATTTTGAATTCATTTCAGGATAAATGGCTTGTACAAAAGTGAATCCAAGTCTCTTACTCTGCTTTTTGCTTTATGACATTGTACCATCGTTTTAAAATGATTATCAAATTTGTGTAAATGATAAAAAGATACAAACACAAGATTTTGGTAAAACATTATATATCTTCTGCTACTAATTTTTCATGCCACTTATTATAGACTATCCTTTTTTTTTTCCTCCTGGCATTCTAATAAAAACTCTAAAATAGAAAAAAAAATCAGCATTTTTTAAAAATTTTGAATAACTAAGTTAAAAACAACCCTAGAAAAACATATGAAATAAACATAAAAGAAGACTTCATAATGATATACTGAATGAATTGCTGAAGAAAATATCAGAAAACAATAATGATATGAAAGAATAAGATAACAGATATCACAATTTTTGAAATTCAGCTAAAACAGTACTCATAGAAATAATTATCTCTTTGAAAATATAGAACAACAAATGTTTGTTTTGTTTTATAAATTAAAAATAAAATAAATATTTAAAAAACAAAAAAAGAAAAAATACATAACAACAGAGGAAAAATAGATTCATCAACTGAATATACAATTTTAAATGCTAGAAAATCTATAAAGAACAACAACAAAGCACCAACAAGGAAATCTTGAAAATTAGAAGAGAAATAAATAAAAATGGAAAACAAAAAGTCCTATAAAATTGGGAGGTAAAAATTGAAGGTGGGTTTCTTTGAAAGACTAACAAAATTGATACGCCTTTAGCTGACCTGATTTTCTTTTAAACAGAGAAGAAAATTAAAGTGCTAAAATAAAAAAAAAATGAGCAAGGTAAAAACCATATAAATAAAAAAATAAAAATAGGTATCAGAACTTTCTTCATACAAGTATCCGCTAGTAAAGCTTGAGAACTTCAGAGTAATGGATGTTTATCTAAAAATATATAATATCCAAAAAACAGAATGTGAAATAAAGTTGTTTTTTTTAAGGAACTCAGTTTTATAAAATGACACCGAATGGCTCATGAAGGAACTACCAAAGGAAAATCAAATATACCCTAGTCCAGATGAACATATAAGTGAATGTTGTCATACATTTAAAAAGCTGGTAGAACTATATCTTAAAGCTTGAATGCTTAAAACAGAGAGATTAGAACTAAGATAGGAATCGCAGATCAATATCACGATGAATGCGGGGAGGTGAGGGAAATAAATAAAACAATAGCAAAAAGACAACAGCAATACATCTTCTCCAAAATGTTCATCAAGTTGGACTTATATTTAGAAGTATAAAGATAGTGCAACATTAGAATAACAACATAATTAAATCAAAAGAAAAATAGCACAAAACAAAATTACATCAGTAGACACCCCCCCAAAAAAAGTTTTTGACAATGTACAACATTCATTTATACTAAAAACTCTTGAAAGCACAGATATAAAAGGGCTATTTCTTTACTCTCCCAAATAGTCAAATTAATCTGTGATCTTATTTCAGGAATGCCCTCCAACAATGTACCTATCCATGCCTGCCCATCCTGTGAAATCTTTGTCTGTATTTTCCCCTAATTTTGCCACAGAGGTGTACCCCAAAAGTGCTAGAGAACTTCTTTGATTTCTACTTACATCTTGATTGGAACAATAGAATGCTCTCGTGGTTCATCTGTCATATGATGATTACAACTATATAAATGAGAATTATAATAACAGCAACAATGATGATAATAATAAAAGTGGTAATACAGTGTTTTAAGGTTTTCAAAGCACTTTACAAATACATCTCATCTGTATTGTTACTACAACCCTGGGAGGTAGGTGCTGCTATTACCTTTACAACAGAAGAAACAGGTTAAGTGACACAGCTAAAAAGTGTTTATGGCAGGATTTAAACTCAGGTCTTTCCGACTCCAAGTCCAGCATTATATCCACTCTACCACTTTGCTGTCTGAACAACAATAAAACCATGAAACTGAACACTGCATAATTACTATTTCCAATCTGAGGTAGGTGAACATACTGTACTAGACAGATGAGGACATGTTGGTTAGTTTTGTCAAACTATTTTTTTCTTGTTCTTTATATTCTTTGTTGTAAGGCATGACTCTCTGGACGGCAGAGAAGAGAGGGTTATGTTAAGAAATGAAACTCGTGTGGAAACAAAATGTTTCAATACAAATTTTTTTAAATTGAAATAATATATACATTCCACAACAAATAGTCACATCTTTGAGCCTGAGTTGTTTAACGTTTTAAACATTGCTGAGCAGTATTGTAGGGAAGGGTTGAGCAATTGAAACTGCTCTCTTACTCCCTTCAGAGTTGTTGATGTTCTCTTAATTGCCATACCAGATGTTTTGTTTGTTAGTTTGTTTCCTCCTCAATCCTTATCCTTCTTGACCTCTTTTCAATAATTGACATTGTTGACCATGCTTTCTTGGATATCTCTCCTCATTAAGTTTCCATGACACTGCTCTCTCCATGCTTCTGTCTGTTTGACCAGTCCACATTCTGCTTTGATTGATCGGAGGCAGATAGGTGGTTGGTTGGTACAGCAAATGGAGAACTAAATTTGGAATCAGGAAGAACCTGAGTTTAAATTCATCCTCTGACATTTATTTAGCTGTGTGACCCTGAGAAAGTCACTCAATCACTATCAGCCTCAGTTTTCTTCTCTATAAAAGGAAGATAATAATAGTGCCTACCTCCCAAGGTTATTGTAAGGACAAAGATGAGATATTTGCAAATAGTTTCCAAACCTTAAAGTATTATTTAAATGTTATTATTGTTGTTATTCTTATTTCTGTTGATCAATATCAAGCTAATTATGTATACCTCATGGCTCTTTCCTAAGCCTCCTTCTCTTGTCTTTCTATACCCTGTCTTGGTGCTCTCATCAGCCCACCATGGTTTTAATTTTTGTCTTTTATGTTGATGACTCTCAGAGAGATTTCTGTAGCACTAGTTTTTCTCCTTAGCAAAGCTAGAAAGGGAACAAATTAGAAATCCTCACATAAATACCAACTTAGAAATTCTGAAAACTAAAATAGAGATGAAGAAAATTGAAATTAAGAAAATTATTGAACTAATAAATAAAACTAAGAACTGATTTTGTAGGAAAAAAATAGATAAACCTTTGGTTAATTTCATTTTAAAAAGAAAGAAGAAAACCAAATTACCAGCATGAAAAATGAAAAGGATGAATTCACCACCAATGAAGAAGAAATCAAAACAATAATTAGGAGTTATTTTGCCCAAATGTATGCCGATAAATTTGACAATCGTATTGAAATGGATGAATATTTATAAAAAATATAAACTGCCCAGATTAAGAGAAGAGGAAATAAAATACTTAAAACTCCATTTCAGAAAAAGAAATTGAATAAGCCATCAATGAACTACCTAAGAAAAAATCGCCAGGGCCAGATGGATTTACAAGTGAATTCTATCAAACATTTAAAGAACAATTAATATCAATATTACAAAAACTATTAGAAAAAAGAGGTGAAGAAGGAGTCCTACCAAATTATTTTTATGATACAAATATGGTGCTGATATCTGAACAAGGAAGAGCCAAAACAGAGAAAGAAAATTATAGACCAATTGCCCTAATGAATATAGATGCAAACATTTTAAATAAAATATTGGCAAAGAGATTACAGCAACTTATCTCCAGGATAATACATTATGATGAGATAGGACTTATGCCAAGAATTCAGGGCTTGTTGAATATAAAGAAAACTATCAACATAATTGACCATATCAAAAAACAAAACTAACAGAAATCATATGATTATCTCAATAGATGCAGAAAAAGCATTTGACAAAATGCAACACCCATTCCTATTAAAACTACTAGAGAGCATATGAATAAATGGATTCTTCCTTAAAATGATAGGTATCTAAAACCATCAGCAAGCATTATATGTAATGGGGATAAGTTAGAAGCATTTTCAATAAAATCAGGGGTGAAACAAGGATGCCCATTATCATCACTGTTATTCAATGTTGTACTAAAAATGTTAGCTTTAGCAATAAGAGAAGAAAAAGAAATTGAAGGAATTAGGATAGGCAAAGAAGAAACAAAGCTATCACTCTTTGCAGATAGGATAGTATACTTAGAGAATCTCAGAGGATCAAGTAAAAAAAACTACTTGAAATAATAAACAAATTTAGCAAAGTTGCAGGATATAAAATAAACCCACAAAATCATTGGCATTTCCATATATTACTAATAAAGCCCAACAGCAAGAGACAGAAAGAGAAATTCCATTTAAAGTTACAGTAGACATTATAAAATATTTGGGAGTCTACCTGCCAAAACAAACTCAGGAATTATATGAACACAATTACAAAACACTTTTCACACAAATAAAGTCAGATCTAAATAATTGGAAAAGAATATCAGTTGCTCATAGGTAGGTTGAGATAATATAATAAAAATGACATTTCTACCTAAATGAATTTACTTACTCAGTGCCATACCAATCAAACTACCAAAAAATTATTTTATAGAGCTAGAAAACACAAGAACTAAAGAAAAACTAAAGGTCCAGAATATCAAGGGAATTAATGAAAAGAAATGCAGAAGAAGGCAGCCTACCAGTACCAGATCCAAAACTATATTATAAAGCAGCAATCATCAAAACTGAATAGATTGGGTATGCAAGACTCAATAGTCAATGACTATGGTAATCTACTGTTTGATAAATCCAAAGACTCTAGCTTCTGGGATAAGAACTCACTATTTAAGAAATAGTAAGGCAGAAACTAAGCATAAACCAAGATCTTACACCCTATACTAAGATAAAGTCAAAATGAATACATGATACTGTAAGCAAATTAGGAGAGCAAGGAATAGTTTTCTTATCAGATCTATGGAGAAGGGAAGAACTTATGACCAAACAAAAAATAGAGAACATTATGAGATGCAAAATGGATGACATTGATTACATTAAATTAAAAAGGTTTTGCACAAAGCCAATCCAACCAAGATTAGAAGGGAAACAGAAAGCTGGGAAACAATTTTTACAGCCAGTGTCTCTGATAAATGCCTCATTTCTAAAATAAATAGAGAACTGAGTCTAATTTATAAGAACACAAGTCATTCCCCAATTGATAAATGGCCAAAGGATATGAACAGGCAGTTTTCAGAGAAAGAAATTAAAGCTATCTATAGCCATATGAAAAAATGTTCTATCATTATTGATTAGAGACATGCAAATCAAAACAACTCTGAGGTACCACATCACACCTATCAGATTGACTAACATAACAAAACAGGAAAATGATAAATGTAGGAGAAGTGGGAAAACTGGAACACTAATGCATTGTTGGTGGAGTTGTAAACTGATCCAGCCATTCTGGAGAACAATTTGGAACTACACCTAAAGGGCTGTAAAACTGTGCATACCCTTTGACCCAGCTATACCATTTCTAGGTCTGTATCCCGAAGAGATCACAAAAGGGGAAAAGCACCCACATATACAAAAATATTTATAGTAGCTCTTTTTGTGATGGCAAAGAATTAGAAATTGAGGGAATGCCCATCAATTGGGGAATGGCTGAACAAATTGTGGTATATGAATGTAATGGAATACTATTGTGCTATAAGAAATGATGAGCAGGTGGGCTTCACTAAAACCTGGAGAGACTATGAACTGATGCTGAGTGAAATGAGCAGAACTAGAACATTGTACACAGTAACATCCACATTGTGCGCTGATCAACTTTGATAGACTTGGCTCTTCTCAGCAATGCAAGGATCTAAGATAACTCCAAAAGATTCACAATGGAAAATGCTATACACATGCAGAGAAAGACCTATGAGTCTGAAATACAGATGGAAGCATACTATTTGCTCTCCTTTCCTTTTGTTGTTTTGTTTTATTTCTCCTTTCTGATGGTTCCTCCCATTAGTTGTAATTCTTCTATATATCATGACCAATGTGAAAATATGCTTGATATGAATGTATAAGTAGCACTTATAACAGATTACACACTGTCTTGGGGAGGGGGGAGGAGAGGAAGGAGGAGAAAATCTCAGAAGTGAATATTAAAAATGAAAAAAAGAAATTATTAAAAAAAAAGAAATGTGAGACTACACAAAAATATGTCTGGTAAAATAACATGTAATGTTTTCATCTCCATTTTGCCATTGCTTGGGTATCTTTGTTGAGTGGTGTGCAGTATGTCCAATTCATTGTATTATGTATATGTGCACTAAATAACAAGTGGATTATCTCTAAAGAAAGGTGCCCTGCTAAAGGATAGAAGGTACATTTTCATTGCGAATGCAAAATGAAACTCCTTATACCAGCAGTACATATTTAGAGTTCCACTCCCCCCACATCCAATCAGTTACAAATTCTTATTAATTTACCTCAACTCCATCTTCAGATATCCTCTTGCAACTTTCACAGCTGACCCCCTAGTTCAAGGCCTCTTCTGTTCTAGACTAGGCTGCTGAAATCATATCCTAATTTGTCATCCTGCTTTCAACTTCTCTCCTTTCCAATCCAAATTCTACATGTCTGCAGATCCAATATTCCTAAAATTCAGGGCTGTCTCATTTCGCTACTTAAGAATCTCCCCTGCCTATAGAATAAAATATAAATACCTCTGTTGGACACTTAAAGTCCTTCACAATCTGCCTCCAGTCTATGTACAATCTTACTTCACATTATTCTCACTTATACACGCTATATTGTTGCTCGCTGGCCAGCTAGGCAAACTTCATCTTGTATTTTTTACATGCAGATAGCCTGGGAATCAAAATCTAGGTCTCAAAAGCATGGAAGGAAAAAATAAGGTCTTATTTACAAGGCAGCAAATTCTGGGAGAAGAAGGAGTAGATGAAAAGGGATAAGTGGTGCCAGGGATTGGGGGACACGCTTCAGGGGGCAACAGGCCTAAAGGTTCCACAAAAGACTCATTAAGTATTTAAACGCTTATGCTTATTAGTTAGCAGTAAAAACAAAAATGAAAACATTTCTCAGCACAGGTTTCCCCTAGTTATTAAAGCTTTATATGTGTCCCTGCTTCATTTCTGATCCTTAAAATCCCTATCTCCACCTTCAAGATTCAGCTCAACAGCCCTCTTCTAAACAAGGTATTTCCTGATGCTCTCAATTATTAGGGTTATCACTATGTAACTACTTTGTGTACACTTTATATTTACTTCCTTATAAACATGGAACAAAGTTAAAAGGTTGTGTTCAACTCTTCAAGGACTAAAGGAAATTCCCAGAGTCTCTTTTAACCCCAACTTCCCTATTCCAGGCTATCTAATAACAGGCACTGTAATATACTTCTCATCACTTCTTTTACCTAAGTGTTTCTTATGTCCAGATTTTAACGAATGTATGTAGAAGTCAGGTGTTAATTATAATACACAAAATTTAAATTAGGACAGACAACTATATCTCTGTATGATGGGAATTTCCCTAACAGGGGGCTCTGAGCTATTGTGATTGTATCAGTAACTTTCCATCTGTTGTAAACTCCATAAAGTCCCAGAGAATGGAACCCCATTAACCTGAGAATTATTATATTTGTCCCTAGGCTAAAAATAAACTAATTGTTATAAAGGGGTGTGGCTGGTTAAAAATCAGAAAGGAGGAAGGAAAAGAAAGTATTAACCAAAGAAAAGAATATACCCTAACCTAATTCCCAAGGAAGAGATTGATGAGGCCAATTCAGCTCTATTCCTTTCCAGAATGGAGAAGCAAGCCAAAATAATTGATAGTATTAACCAACCAACTCTATCCTCCAAGATGACACCTCAGTGTGTTACAAAACTGGTTCTGGCAATACATTAAGAACACTAAAAGCATTATTGAATGTTGGAAAGAGGACTGGTCTTAGAAGTAGGTTTGGGGGCAGCTAGGTGGCACAGTGGATAGATCACTGGCCCTGAACTCAGGAGGACCTGAGTTCAAATCTGGCCTCCAACCAAACACTTGACACTAGCTGTGCGACCCTGGGCAAGTCACTTAACCCCAGCCACCTTAAAAAACAAAAAGTAGATTTGAATTCTACCTCTCCTATTTAACATCTGTGTAACCTTAGTGAAATTATTTGATCTTCCTAAAGCTCAGTTTTCTCACCCATAAAATAGATGTAAATAAAACTTGCACTTGTCTGTCTTACAGGATTGCTATAAGGTAAACACTTTGTAGATGTTAAAATGGCATAGAAATGTAAGCTGTCATTATTTCTTAATGTTAATAATACTAATCTTCTTAGAAAAGAAATTTTCTAATATGGAGAGTCACAAGACATCAAGGATCTTGAAATTAATAAAGCATAACACAAAGCTATGATTTACTAAGTTTTTGTTTTAAGGGCTAAGACTTAGTAAAACAGCATAGTTGGGTAAGAAGTGACTAGTTTGAAGGATTGAAGGAAGATTGAGGGCCTGGGTAAGGTACTTAAAATTACATGAAGAGATCAGGTTTATAGCATCAGAGTGAAATAGGCAGAGAATATTTACGCATACTTCATCCCTCATTTTATACATTCAGATTATACTAGAAAGTTCAGATCTAGCTCTCCAAATCATAGAAGGAGAAAATAAGATTTTTTTTATATAAAGTAGTAACTTCTGGGGAAAGAGGGAGTAATTCAAAAGGGCCAACTGTTACCAGGGACAGAGGAACAAGCTTCAGGCTTAAAGTTTGTGCAAAAGATTGATATAATACATAGCTGTACATCAGTCAGTAGGGAAAGGAGATAAACAGAAAGGCATGCAGCAAAAAGCACTACCACCCCAGGGAAACCGCTGGTGGTAGAGACTGCTAATGGGTTATGGAAGAAGGTACTCTGTAAAATAAGCACCCACTAGCTACTAACAAGGAACAAAGTTTAGAAACCTTGTCCTAGGTTTAAAGGAGAGAGGAAGTTGAGACGACATGTGCCCAGGGCAGCCTTACAAAAACAAATTCAAATTTCAGGGTTAAGCACAGATCATATTCTAGTACTGTTCGCCCACCTCAGTTTTCTTAACTCCTCTTTCTCTCCTCTTCCCCCTCTACTTTTCAGCCCTTAAACCTTTCTTCCTGTAAATTGATAACCTCACAGACTTGGGGAATAGATTGGCTCTTTGACCTAACACCAGATCAAAGGAGTTAGAGCTAGACAGAAACTTGGAGATCTTCTTTTTCAAACTTCAGTTAAGGAAACTGAGGCCCCTGAGGTATTAAGTAAAATGCCCAAAGTCACAGGTAGTTAGTAGCAAAACTGAGATCCAAATTCAGGTGTTCTGACTTTGAATCTGTATCTTGACCTACTAGATCATACTGTTTGCCTCTATCTCTCAGCTCCTACCCCAGAACTTGCTCTGTCCAATTCATTTTGCTTCCCCTTCCCCACCAGGGACAAGAAGATGCACTTTTACTCAAAAAGCCACCTGGGAATGGGATTCAAATGTTAACCAAAGCCTTTCTCTGTTCCTTCTTTTTCCTAAAGACTGTCATTTCATTTTCCAAACTGCACCAGCAGCTAAGAGCCTGGGCATCTTTCTTAAGTTAAAGAGACAGTCTCTCTGTCTCTCCCCACTCCCATCACCCCCACCCTCTCGGGCCAGCAGTACAAACGGAGGGAAGGAGAGTTAGCAAGAAGGAGAGTGGGGAGGAGTGAAAGCAGGCACAGCAAAGGGAGGACAGGAGGGAAGAAGAAAGAAGCTTGCGAGAATGGGGGGCGGGGGGGGGAGAGAGAGTTTGAAATCATTGCCTCTGTGCCTGCAGGACTCCACCCCTGCAACCAGTGCCCCAAGTATCCCTTGCCTCCTCCTTAGCTCCAAGTCCACTGGGGGAAGGAACCGATCCACTCTCCAGCGGCAACAGCAGAGGCAGCAGCTGCCTTGGCAGCTGCAGCAAAGGGCTATCACCTTGCCTTCCTGGTATTTTTCCAACTCACTCCCCGTCACAGTTCGCCTCTCAAGTCCTCTGCGGGACCTTTCCAGACGAGAAATTTCACGCTCAGGAAGGCTCCAATACAACTCCGTGGCAGGGCGTTCGGGAGAAGCCGGGCAGGTGAGAATGCGCTGCGGGGGCTGTTGGAGAACAAGTGGGGAGGGCAGGCTTTTCCTCAGACCAACGATGCGCCTCCAGAGTTCAGGATTCCTTTCTCATTCCCCTTCCTCCTCAGCCAAGCTCCCCAGTTGCTTCCAGTCGTGAAGTCCTAGAGCACGTATGTGTCATACATGCGAAGTACCTGCGACACTGCCCAGACACTGGAACCTTGGGGAGGGGAGGGGGTGAGGGCGGGGGAGGGTGTTAGGAAAGGGGACTGGAGAGGAGACAAGAAAGGGGACGGAGATGGAGAAGAGTATACATCTCTGCCTTTACAATCAAGGCTCCTGTGTCTCCTTGGGAGATTGGCCAGCACAGATAGTGAGAGCAGCCACTAAGAGATTCTCGAGGGATCAAAGGGAGAGCAAAACCGTTAGAAAGAGGGGTGGGAGTGGGAGGAGGGTCACAGGAGAGGAATATCGCCACTTACTGTAGTGCAAAAATAGGAGAGAGAGAGAGAGAGAGAGAGAGAGAGAGAGAGAGAGAGAGAGAGAGAGAGAGAGAGAGAGAGAGAGAGAGAGAGTTGGGGCTGGCTGCGGGGTTGAGGGGAACGGGAGAAGTCTTGGATCAGAGAGAGATTGCAAGTCTGAAAATTAGAGTAGTACTTAACTGCTTCAAGAGGAAGGGTGCTGGGGGGGGGCTATCCGAGGGTGGGGGTGATGCTTTGGAAACACAGAATTAGCCTGCTGAAGACACTGGAGATCCTAGCACCGAAAACTTGTTGGGCTTGAGAGAGGAATGAAATAGATAGGGAGTGGAAGTTGGTGAAGCATTTAAGGTTGTTTTTGAGATGCATCGGTATTGGATTGAAGTACCTGGCGTTTTCTAGCCTAAAAGAGAAAATAGTGACCTGATGGTAGAGCCCTGGGAAACAGAGCTGAACTTCCACTGGTTGTAAGATACCCCTCATAATTTATTTTCTGTTCCCCTACCTTGGAAAGTGAAACCTGGGGGGGGGGGGTGTGAAAATGATCCCTGAAAATAAGGCATTTTGTTATACGTGGGTGCTATCAACTTTTTTTTTCTAGATTTAATGTGTTAGATTTATGCCACATTGCACTTTTTTAGCAGACGTTCTGCATGAGGGAAAATAGAAAAAGTACATATCAATCAATAAACATTTATTAAGCACCTACTGTGTGCCAAGCACTATGCTGAGCGTTGAGGATACAAAAAGAGGCAAAAGACAGTCCAAGAGAGTTTTACTGGTTTTACTTAATGTTAAATTTAAGAGAAGTTTAAATTTATTTTGTATTTAAATATTGAAAGATAAATTCGATTTAAAACTTCTGTTTGTAAGAGGAAGCAAAACATAGTACATTGTGAATCTAAAAGCAAGGGGGAAGGGAGCCGGGGACAAGGAAGGTGCTGTAAACAAAAGAAATTTGCTGAGCAGAATGAAGTTAAGAGCTTCTGCTCTTTTTCCTGTCTCCTTCCCAATTCAGTTTCTCCCTCTGATCCCACTCCAACCGTACAGTTTTATTTCTGTTATAGGAATTGTCTTTTTGTCTGATCTCTAGTAATACCAACACTAGATTTGTATTTCAAGGTTAACCTTCCTTGTTAATCCATGCTAACGTAATTTCACATCCAAATTACATTATCAGTTGTCTTTCACCAACAGACTAACATGCCTATAAAAAAATAAAAAGATATCCTGCCTACTGCTAATTGAAAGAGTTACTGTATTTCAAAAGAGATTTTGTTTTGTTGTCACCCAAGGACTTGTGTGCATCCCTTCCTCTAAATGCTATTCTAATCAGCAAATGAAGAATGAAAGACTGAAAGATATTTGAAAGGAGATAGGCTTACATCATATCCAGCAGATTGTCTACTCCTCCACCCTGTGGCTCTTTTACTGATGCACAGGAATGTTTGGTTGTTGCTATAAAAACTTGTTTTAACGGATAGGATGGCTTCTTATTCACCTTGCCAATCAGTCTAGGTGTGTAGATGATGGACTCATTAATATTGTTTAAATATTTTTATAGTTTTAGGGGAAAAATCAGATTTACCTGTATGATATGTATAACATCCTTTAATTTATATAATATTGATAGATAGTACAGAGACTATCAGGAAACTAGTAATCCTCAGTAGCATGTTTTAAGACACTACTGTTTTTGTTTTTCTAAATACACTTTGAAATAGATAATTTTTTAAAAATCTAATTACCCAAAACTCCTGTCAGTTTTTATCTGAAAGTTGGGATCAGGTATGTGTGTTTTTTTAATGTCACTTCCAATGAAAGAGTCTGATCTTGTGTGTTTGTTTGTGTGTGTATGTGTGTGTGTGTGTGTGTGTGTGTTGTAATTGCTATTGAACTCCCACATCAACAGTCTGAAAGATACATCCTCATCTACTGTTAAATGCAAATAGGTTGCTTTGTGAAAAGTAAGCTGGACAGTATCACATATCACACTTTATTTTAAGGATAATGACTTTAAGAAGTCAGTAGTGACTAAGGAAACCTTCATTACTTTTTGGAGCATAGGCTTACAATGAACCTACCCTCAATCCCAAGTGTGAAAAGAGAAAAATAAAATGAAAGAAGTTTTGAGGCCCTTGGTTTCCTAATACTGAAGATCTGAAGACCTGAATTAGCAAGTTATTTCTATTTGACAAGTTAATAGCCACAAAGTATAGGTGTGAATTTAAGTTGGTAAGGCATTGTGCCATAAAATGCATTGAAATAATAAATGATAATATCAAGCCCTGAAATAAATAAAATTCTTAAGTGAAGGAAAAGGCACCTTTAAGTGAGATAAAAAGGGTCTTAAGCCTGGGACACTGCCATGTATCTATAATACATGGCAGTATATGGGAGTCCATCAAGAAAACTTACAGAAAGGTTTTTTATACATTCAGAAGAAAAAAGGGGGAGGAGGTATCATATGAGGATCTAGGCCTGGTCATGAGGCCCCAGCCACCCTGGTAATCTGAGCAAGAAAACCCACTTCATTTTGGTTGTTTACCCTTCTTGATCCAATTTCCCCCAAACCTTTATGAGGAGGCAAGCACACTTAGAGTCACTTTTGGCAGCTGTGGTTAGCCCAAGCTAGTTCTGTTTATGGGATAAACAGAGTTAAAGATTTCCGGCCCAAGCTAATTGAGAAGAAGTGCCTCAAGAGCAGGAATACAAGGACATTACTGGGACCCTTTAAAGGGAGGGGCAGGGAATATTACATTTGATATTAACAATACTAAAGTTAATTTTCCTATCAATAAGAATAAATCTTACATATAGATATATCTTCAGAATCAGTGGGTTTTCTTCTGTAAGATTTTATTTTATTTATTCTTCAGGCAAAGGAAAGTTGCTGGCACATCCTAAAAAATAAATACTTGTTGCTTGGTTGATTTCTGATTCCCCCACCTCCAAGTTCTGAATGTCTACCTTTTACAATTAGCTTGTATTTACTTTGTATGTGTTTTCTATAAGAGGGATCATGGTATAGTGGATCGAGTTCATCTTGAAGACCTGAGTTCAAGCCCCATTCTGACACAAACTGGGCAAAGCATTTAACATCTTAGCACTCTAAGTACCTCTTTACTTTTATAAGTTGCGGGGAACATGCTGTCTTACATCGGTAGAGGCGTTTTTGTTTTGTTTTTTGTTTTGTTTTTATTTTTGTTTTGTTTTTTTAATCTGGAAAATCCCCAAACCAATAAAATCATAGACTAAGCTATTAACCCCATATATTTTTGTATATAGTTTGTTCTGTGGCAGCTAAGTCACTCAGTGGAAAGAGTGCCAGGCCTGGAGTCAAAACAACTCATCTTCCTGAGTTCAAATGTGACCTCAGACACTCACTAGCTTTGTGAGCCTGGAAGTCACTTAACTCTGTTTGCTTCAGTTTCCTCATCTGTAAAATGAGCTGGAGAAGGAAATGGCAAGCCACTCTAATATCTTTACCAAGAAAACCCCAAATGGGGTCACAAAGTCAGACATGAATAACAACAACAAAATGCTATATGTGTCTTCGTGTCATTTTCCCAGATACAATATCACTTCCTTGAGGATAGAGCTGTTTCATTTTTGTCATTGTATCCTCCGGGCCAAGCATATAGTAGGTGCTTAATAATTGCTTGCTTGATTTACAGAATTACAGTGTTAAGAGTTAAAAAGGGAACCTCAGAGGCTTGTAGTAGTTGATAGAATCCCCTCGACAACATCCAGCATTGGTGGTCATCTAGACTGTACTAGAACACCTCATTTTGTTGCTGTTGTTGTTGTTCAGTCATATCTGATTCTTTGTGACCCCATTGGGGGTTTTCTTAGCAAAGATATTGCAGTGGTTTGCCAGATTTGAGTGTCTCTGTCCAGATTTGAGCTCAGGTCTTCCTGATTCCAAGTCCAGTGCTCTATCCACTGTGACATCTAGCTGCCCCCAGTTAAATATATTATAGGTAGCTATTTCCATTCCTGAAAAGCTTTAATTGTGAGACTGTTCAGTTCTATAATTAAGTCAACAACTGGCCTTCTATAATTTCTGGCCATTAGTCCCAAGTTTGTCCTCTAGAACTACATAGGTGTAGTCTAATTTATCTGTCACATGACAGGCCTAAACTATTTGAAGGCTGCTATCATGCCTTCTCTACATCTTTTTTACAGAACAAATATCCCCACTTCTCTAAATTTGCTTTCATATGACACACTTTTAATCACCTTACCTGTCTGGTGACCATCTTCTGTGATGCCTCAGTTTGTCAATGCCCCTCATAAAATATGATGCCCAGAACTGACCAAAATACTGGAGATGTAGTTAGACCAAGACAAAGAACAGTGGAACTCACACATTTCTTCTGTACAGTGTATTTCTCTCAATATGGTCTAAGATAACATTAGCTTTTGTTTCGTTTCCATATCATTCTTTGCTCAACATCCACGAAAATCCATAGATCTTTTTCAGGTGAACTACTGTTAAGTCGGGTTAATTATTTGAACCAAAGTATAGTACTTTATATTTGTCATAATTAAATTTCATTTTGTTTGGGCTGTAGTTGCAATCTGTCAAGATCTTCTGAATTTTGGTTCTGTATTAGCTATGTCTTCCAGTTTTGTGTCTTCTGAAAATTTGATGAGAATGCCAAGTCTTTAAACTTTTTATATGAATGACTTGTATGGAATCCTACAGCATAACATTAGAGACCTCCCTCCTGTTTGAGATCAATCCATTGCTCACTATTCTTTGTGTATGGTTATTGAGGCAACTATGAATGCTCTTAACCACTGTATCCTCCAACCCACATTTCTCTGTTTTGTTCTCATTGATATCATAAATGATGAAGAGCCTAACTGAAATCCAGATTTATTATTTCAATAGCAATGGTTCCCACCTCATAGTCCAGGACACATTTGAAATTGTTATAAAAGATTTTCAAATCCATATTGCTGTTCAGTCATATCTAACTCTTTGTGACTCCCCTCCCCCAGACCATAGTAGGACCAGGCCCTTCTATCCTTCACAATCTCTCAAAGTCTATCCAAGTTCACTGTCATTGTTTCCACGACACTATCTATCCATCTCATCCTTTGCCATCTCCTTTTCCTTTTGCCTTCAGTCTTTCCCAACATCAGGGTATCTTTGTGTCTTCATTTGAGGTTTTCTTGGCAGAGATACTGGAGTGGTTTGCCATTTCCTTCTCCAGCTCATTTTACAGAATAGGAGACTGAGGCAAACAGGGTTAAGTGACTTGCCCAGAGTCACATAGCTAGTTTGAGGCCAAATTTGAACTCAGAAAGAGGAATCTTCCTGACTCCAGACCTGGCATTCTATCCATTGCTGCGCCCTTCAAATCCATAAATTAGCAAGCATATCTTCGATATGTGCACGTGTGTGTATTGTTTTCATTTGTATGAAGATAGTTATGATAAATGAAATAGAAATCAATTTAAAAGCCCTACTGAATCCTTAAGTTTTTTGTTATCTATTTCCTCAATCTACAGATAGTAATGTAACAACTACTCTTGGTGGTAGCCTGTAGTTTTTCTTTTTTCCTTTTTTTTTTTTTGAACATTTTCATTCCTCGTGCTGAAAAAAGGGCAAGAATTACTTGTCTGTAACATTGGTTAGTTTGGCATGACTCCTTCTTGTAGACAGATAGATCCCTTTCCTCAAAAAGAAATCCAGAATAGGGAAGAATGAGTAGGACTTTGGCACTGGATGTCAACAATGATGCTTCCTCTTTTCCCATTCTGAGTGAGTATTCTTTGCCCTCTACTGGATCAGTTCCATAAGGGTTCTGCCCCTCTGCTGCATTCCCTGCCATTTGCCTTCTCACACCCTTCCCTCATCCAGGTGTTGGATGGCTTCATAAAACCCTGTTACAGGAGTGTGTTTTCCTCTAAAATACCTCCCTCCTACTCAATTTGTGGGGTCTAAATTGCAAATTATGGCTCTAGCTAAAAGAAAGGTGTGGGCAGACTATAAAACTGCCTAATTGTCCCCCTCTACTCTAGTTTATCTGTCCCACAGTCAGCCAAAGGAATTTTATTAGCATTTCACAGATCTGGGTCTTCTGTATTCAGAAATGTACTATTAGAATGCAAATATCAGGGAAGGCTTAACCCCTTTAATCTCCTGTTGGAGGGTTAAGACAACAACCAGAAGTCCCTCCTAGAAAGTGACACAGGTGAGGAATTACAACTGCCAGATACCTGATAAGGCACCCTTACAGAGAACAAATGTCCCCATCTTTACAATTTTTCAGTGAGTATCAATCCTGATCAGTAAAGCTTCTCCCTGAATACCTCAGGACCAAAAAAACTCCACTATATAGTATAGAAAATTAAGGAAAAATCATTTTTGCTCATAGCAGAACCAACTTTTTTCTGTACTTAATATCTACTTATGTTCAATAATTTTTCTTTAAAATACATTTTTATATAACTTAAATTCCTCTTGCTATAATTTCATTCCTCTCTTTGGAGAAAATGGGGAAAAAATAATTTTATCCATCTTCCATCCACTAATATTTTTTAGAGTTTCAGAACAACAACAAAAACAAACACAAAAACCCTTTATTTTATAGTAGCTACTGAATGTTAGCCAAAAGAAAATCTGAACTTGGTTCAGCTTTGAAATTTCTTCCCATATGTGACTTAATTCCCCATTTAGAAATTTTCCTACCTCATTAACAGAATAAGTAAAAATTTTATCTTGAAATAGAGGTATTACATTAGTACAGGATATAGCATTTGTTATAAGAAGTCAGTGTTAATCTCATGTCCCCAATTGTTAAAGACCCCTAAACATATTATTGAACAGCAATTGTATTCTTTTAGTGGTGAGATCTTAGCAGTGCATTGATTTTTCTAGGCTCTCATGTTTTTGAAACTATTTAAAATAATTACTACTTGTAGGGCTTTCTTTTTAATTACCATAACAAACAAGATTTCTGGCTGCTGTGTTAATAATCAAGGTCATTTCAGACGAAAAGAGTTCTTACTTTTTTTAAAGGATCACTCAGCATGATGCAAGTAGGATAACTAATAGGGCAGTGGTACATTTTCATGCTTCCTTGTTAGTTAATGTTTGAAATAATAACTACAACACTTGGAAAATAGTCTTTTCAATGTATATATTTGCATATTATCTTTGCATATTATCCAGTGCAAAGACTATGACTCGTATTAATAATTCAAGGAATCTCTTTGATTGGGCTTTGGAATCCCGGCAGTTCTTCCTGATAAGCCAAGGACCCTTCATTCTTTCTACTTAATTTTAGCTGAAATTAATTCTTCAACACTTTCCTTCCTCTTGATTCTAGAACTTGGAACTTTTCTATTCCAGGGGAGTTTAGGGACAAAGGTAGGAAGAAGGAATGAGAGTCTTAAATATGCATCCTATCATCTTTCAAACCTTGCCCCTACTTTGGATCAAAAAGCCATGTAAGAAGGAGACAACCAATTAACTTATGGAGAGAGAGAGAGAGAGAGAGAGAGAGAGAGAGAGAGAGAGAGAGAGAGAATTTAATTTTTTTGCCTTTTCCTTGGCTGCCCAAATTAACTACCATGAGAGGATCATTAGAGGAAAGAAAATAATATACCTTTCCAGATGCCTCTACATTTCCCTTAGTCATTCGTATGTGTCACCCATATACCCAAAACAAGGGACCCCTCCCTTCCCTTCACCTTCCCCCCACATCTTTGGTTCTAGTTTTAGAGGCTTTAATCTAAACTTTAATTCTGGGAAAGCTTGACTCCAAAGAGAAGGCATCAGAATGTTCTTATACTCTCTGACTTATTTTCTCCTCTCAGAGTCAAACTCCAGAGAAAATTCCTTACTCACATCTTCAATATGGCTCATGTCTATTATCCTCCCTGAAAGGAATTAACAGTTTCTTTTAGAAAAATTACCTCAATGTACAAAATAGTAAATATCAGGTATTTATTTCCTACTTTACAAAAGAAATGCTTAAAACATAAAATATTTATAGTGCTTATTAACACATATTTCAAACATTAACAATAACTTGTTACCTCTATTATCACCCAATAGGTAAATACTTTTTGTAGAACTGGAGATCAGATACTTCAGTCTTACTTCAGAAGTGGATCATCTGAGCAACTCGAATACCTAAGCACCCCATCTCTTCTGTCCATAGCTTTAGTTTTAAAGTTAAAGCCTCCCAGCAGTTATATTTTTCTCCTCCAAGAAATTGTTGCACAACCATTACTTAACTCAAGGTCCTCTCAACCTCTTGAACTCCTGAGGTAGCTTCCAAGACAATAAAAATCCTTTTCAGTATCACTCTTTGGTCTATTCATTCAAATATACTTGGAGAAAGAAAAACAAAGCAAAAGAGTCAGCCAGGGACTTGAGGTCTGGTCTCATGTTTGACCAAGAAAGCAGTGTCTGGGGAAGAGAAATCTCTTCCTTCCCTTGCTGGAAGTCCAAGGGAAAGTTGATATTTTCTGTGTCTTAATGAAGAAGCCATCTCAAAAAGAGACTGGAAGCTAAGTCAACTCATTCGTTATAGCCCACAGAATGGGCAGTTCTTCCTGACTCCATTGTCAGTCTTCCTTGGATTGTCCAGTCACATGAGGACCTACAAGGAACAAATGGTCACAGCTGTCCTTTAAAAAGGAACTGCAGCATATATTCTTCCCCAAGTAACTAAAATGGGTATGCCTACCTTCACAGGAGCTGTCCTAGTCCAGCAGATTAGGGACTTCCCTTGATTTCCCCTATTACACTAGAAAACATTTTTGGAGAAATTAGGTTTGTCAGCCTTACAGAGTTTGTTCTAAGAAAGACCAACAAAATTAGGCTGCATGTGCATGTTTATTTCTCTCAAAGGTGGAGACATGTATGAGTCATACACAGGAGGTCATAAGAATGAGCTCAAAGAAAGGACAATTGAAGAGGAATTTATATCCTCAGAGAGAAATACCCCCCACCCCTCCTGACTCAGAATGCCTGTGTCAGTTAAAATTAGAATCTCTATATGTGTCAGCCATAAACATGAGCATAAAACATAAATGTCATAACAGGATATAACATAGCAGAGTCCATACAATGACAAGATGAGAGAAATGCCATTATTCAATACATTGCCCAGCTCAAGGTACATGGTCCTTATCAATTGTAAACAGAAAGATGCTCCTGGTCAGCTTCATCTGACCTTGTTGCTTACACAGAAAGGGGCATTTTGGGTTCACTCTGAGAACATGCAAAGCATTATGGTAAGTTAAATTCAGAGTGGACCAAAAATGTTTTTCTTTTGATCCAGGTTTTAGGCCTTTTTTCAGGTTGGGGGGGCATCAAGCTGGTTGGAGGGGGAAGCACAAGCTGTTTTACAGTAACAAATGAGCATAGTCAAGCAAAACAAATCCATATATTGGCTGTTTCTGAAAATTCTTGTTCTGAACCTCCAGTCTTTGGGAAGCATAATTCACTATTAGTCTTTTACACTGCAGCACTTTTTAAACTGCAGGTCATGACCCCATATGGGGTTGAGAAAAATTTGCCAACAGTAAGAGGTTGAACATACAATGACCAAAAATTAATTAAAAATCAAATGCTTAATGAATCCGAGGTGTTTCTGGCAGCTCTTACCCATGATGCATCATGCAACTTCACTGCAGCCTTGGTTCTGAACACAAAGCATGTGCACGTTGCACTGCACGTCCCCTCAGGCCAGGCAATACCTAGGAAAGCTGCCAAAATTCAAAAAGGAGTTGTGAGTGGAAAAAGTTTAAGAAGTCTTTTTTAGAGTAGTTAGTTGACAATTGTGTTGATCGCAGTTAAGTTTTTCACAGCTGTTTTTTCTCTATGATTTGTAGTCATGGTAAGAATTGTTCTCTTGATTTGGCTTGATTCATTCTGCATTAGTTCATATGTCTTCCCAGATTTCTCTGAATTTTTCCCTTTTGCCATCTCTTACAGCACAATATTCTTCCATTATTTCATATCCCATAACACCTGGGTGGGGGCAGGAATTTCTCTCATTTTACAAGTGAGGAAACATAGGATCAGTTAATTGACCAAGGTCAGAGGCTAGGTAGAAGAGCTGGAAATAGAATCTAAGTCTACAAGTTCAGTGTTCTTTCTGTTACTATATGTTTGTAAGAGTTTAATATGAAGTTTCATCTTCTTTCTTGATATTTTTTCTAATTCTTTCCTTTCTATTTTCTTCTGAGCCTAATTGAAAGAGTACTTGTGACTTTTCACATATTTCTCTCCTTTCATCTTTGCTCTCTTCTGTACTACTAAATGCATGGAAGCCTTTGCTAAAGTTTGTCATGCAGTACTCGATTTTTGTTTTTGTTTAATGCATTGCCTTCAATTATTTCATTCACATTACCAATATGGTACTTTATAGGAGTAACTCATTAACCTTTCTGGTCATTGACTATATTAGGTTAGATTAGTTTGCAAGATTAGCTATCTTGTGAATAGGGCCCTCAAGGCCATAAATAGGTAATTATGCATGGCAAGAAGGGAAAATTTCGGGTACATCTAGTGTTATTCAAGTGAGTAGATGAGGCTGCTATAACTGTACAGGGTGACCTTGAGCCACTAGGAAGCAGAAAATGATCATAGGTGTTTGAGGTTTTTAAACATGTTAAAGATGGACATAGCCATCTTCACATTTTGTCTTCCCTATCCCTGGTAATGATTAAGAACCTATTAGAACTCCTAAGGTTTGCCTTGAAATTTTAAAACAAGATAACACAATTTTTAGAAGGCTATGAAATAGCACCTCACTTTACCTTCTGCTTATGCCTCAGTGACCAAGGTAGTCCTTCTCCACTGGCTCCAAGAAGAGCTTCCTTTGAAGGGATTAAGCATCTGAATATATTAAAGTCCACCCTTCCTTTAAAGACCAACTAAAGTTCTCCAGCTAGCCTTCCTTGGCTGCCTTCAGGGGAAAGCAAGCCCTTGCTTCATAACACTTTGGCTGGGCCTGTTCCTTAAACTTAACTCATTCTGTTTTGTTACTCAGTTTTCCCCTCCATGATAGTTGATATCTCCATAGTGCTTTAAGGGATACAAAATGCTGTATACGTATGTATGTTACATTCTCATGTGATAGCTTTAATAGTGTTTGTGTATTATGTACACACACATATATATGTACATATATGTGCACACATATTGCCTAGAAATTCAGTTCTGTCAATTCCATTCAACAAACCTTTATTAAATAACTATCTAGAACTGTGTCTCTATAGCAGGGATGTATAACACATGGCCCATGGGCCATTTTGTGGCCTGCTAAAGGATTTCAGGCAGCCCACAAAAAATGTAGGGTTGCCACTGCTCGCTCTCCTGTTTGTTACATGATCCGTGGCAACCGACCACCATCAGTCTGTCTCTAGTCTAACCTATCTGTGGCCTGAAGAAGTTTAGCCTATTTTAATCTCAGCCCCTACCTACTGCCAAGTTGTGCAGGCCTGCTCTATAGGAATGTGCACATAGACATATGCATATGTGGATATGTACTTTGTGTATAGTCATATAGGTATATAATGTATTCACACAAAGATATGTGTATATATATAAGCACACATATATGGTGAGTAATATTTTCATTTTTGCTTCATATTCCCAGCACCTATCATTGTGTCTGGCCATCTAGCTTTGTATCCACATCTGTGATTTGACAGGATTCGAATCTAAATCTATTAAAGTCACACCTTCTCTTCAAGCCCCAACTAAAGAACCATGTCCTCCATGAAGCCTATAATATGTCAAAAGCAGTATACGTAGTCCCATACAGAGTAGCTATAACAAAGAAACAAAAACTTTCAGCCTTACAACAAATCCAACACTTCTGCCTACTATAATTGTAAAGAGCAGGGCCATCTCCAGTCATCCTGATCTATATCTTGCCATTGGACCCAGATGGGTCCAGAGGAAAGAATAAGGATGGTAACTTTACACAGCCCTGCCTCACTTCAATCCAATTCTCTTGCAAGTCATGACATCACCTTCCCGATGTCATTGGTCCTCCTGCAGAAAGAAGGACAAACAATAACAACAGTTTTTAAGTACAAAATTACACACACATACACACACACAGAAATTTGTGTATATACATATATATGTATATACACACACATACATATATACATACATGGTATATATCTGTGTATACAAAAGGTATGTTATATTTATGTACCTGTACATGCATACATATATATACTATCTGTGCATATGTATTCATATGCATTGTATTATGTTTGTATGCACATGTGTGTGCATGTGTGTGTGTATATAATATAATATATGCACTTGTGCATATTATTGTTGTTTGTCCTTTATTTTCCAAAAGGATGGATGACATCGCAAGTGATGTCTTGACTTGCATGTGAATTAGATTTAACTGAGGCCGAGTTGCTCAAAGTCATCCACCTCACTCACTCTTCCTTAGTCATTGAAGTCCAGTGGCAAGACAAAAGTCAACACAACTGGTGATGGTCCAGGAGGCAGTGGATGATCTTGATAGCTTCAATGCCTGACCAAGCTCTAAGCACTCCACAGCACCTGCTTCAGTCACCTTCATGGCTGTTGGAACAAATTGTTCTTATCTGCCCATTCTGCTGTCCTCTTAATTCACCAACAGGTTTAAGGCCTGTCAGTTACCTTCAACCTGGTTTAGCCTGAATGCCAAGATGGTTTACTGAAGTATGACTGCTGCACATGCTGCTGCTTCTTGGAACCACTGGTGAGAGTTGAATGAAGGTGGACAGCCAAGGTGGATGAGCAGCCCTGAAAAGGGCTTGGAAAACCCTCACACTAGAGGTGCTAGCACTCCCTGAATACCCCATACACCTCACTTGTGCACATACACATGTGCATATACATGAATATACATCTCAGAAATATGAATATAGAGTTGGCTGATCAGATATAGTGATTACTTATATCATCTTAGGTTATAAGCTCAGGAGTAGGGTGTAGCATCTCTATAATATGCAGCCCAATGCAGATGCATAAACAAAGCTTTATTGTTTTTAATAAATAAAGTTGTTTTTCTGACATTCTAGAATTGAGAATTCTAATATTGAAAAGTATGCAACAAGATAAGTCAGACAACTGATCCTTGTTCTCTCCATTTGACAATTCCTTGATTAGAATGATACAAACCTATTTTTAAAATTGCCCTTAAAAACCATGGTAGTCAGGAGAGTTGGATTTGTTGCAAGGCTAAAAGTTTTTGCTTCTTTGTTGTAGCTGCTATATATGGAACATACATATTGCAAACTGTTACTCTCATTATTGAAATATATAAGATGTATAGTTATAATATATCTTGACCACTATCTTTTCAGTTTCCTTACTCTGAATACTACAGAGGGAGTTTCAATTAAAAAAATAGTAAAGAAAACAAATGGTAAGATTTCTGAGAAGTTTGAAAAGCTTTTTAAAAATCTCATTTGTTGGCTTTACAGATGCAGCCTCAGCACTATTATTTGAGCTGCAGAGGAAGCTTTGCTATATAAAGCTTAGCATTGTCAAAACCAGAAGAGAAATAGGCAAGATATTCTTTGTCAGAGAGTGAATTGAAATTAGTATATATTCTATGGAAATTCCCAGATAACCTTCAAAGACTGGTGTTTAAGTGTCCTGGATTTCAAAGATGCACCATTAATAAGAAGGAAAAATGCAATCTCTATTTTACTAATAGGTGGGTTTTTTTTATTTGTCCCCTGTTCCTGTAGAGTTATACATGTGCAGAGTGCCTTTGATATACCTGGTACTAGTATTTTTTTTTTCTGTTTGCAAATACATCTGCACCACAGGAACCTTCAGGAATGAGCACATTTGTTTGCTACATTTGCCAAAAATCTTTGCCAAATACTCTTAAAATTATGTATTAAAACAGAAGTCCAGGAGATTAAATAATAATAATAAAGCAATGATGTCAGTGAATAAATAGTGATAAGCATGTAAATGTGCTATTAATATCTATGTGAAAAAAAACTTTAAAATAATCCAATATCGCAGTATGTATGGAATGATGGATCCTTTCTCAATCCCTCTTAATCCCAGTTATTTATTTCCTATTTCTGTCATTTCCTATTTCTCCTGTATGTAGCTTGCTTTGTCTATATTTGTTTACATGTTGTCTCCCTCATTTGATTGTAAGCTCCTTGAGGGCAGGGACTATTTTTTTACCTCTTTTTGTATCCCCAGTAATTACCACATTACCTAGCATGTGCTAGGCACTTAATAAATGTTTATTGACTGATTGATTGATAAGGATAGTATAGCATAGTAGAAATAGAAATTAAACTAGGAATCAAAGAACTTGAGATCAAGTTTTATTTAGATGACCTGGAGCCTAGGCCTCTGCTTGTCTCCTTTACTTTGCGATTGGGTTTTTTTGGTGTTTTTTTTTTTGCCTGAATGTAAGTGACTTAACAGCAGCCCCAAAGAAGGACAAGTAGAGGTCTGGAGGCAGCTTCATAGAACAGCAGACAAATTAGTAAAAAGATAAGTTCAACCCTTGGCTTGGTTTGCAAAAGACATGGACCAGGGGGGAATTCTTTGGGCAATGCATTAAGGTAAAATATGAAACATCAGTTTAACAATACCACAAACTGCTTTATGCTGTTGATAGTTTTCCTTGCTGATCTGCTGGGAGAATATAAACAATCATATGTTAATAGTGCTATTTCATTTAGTTTTTCTGTAAGTCATTTGTGTTTAGTATTTCCTTTGTGTAAAAGAAATAGATTTCCTATACTTGATCAACATTGTACATTGAGGGGGCAGCTAGGGCAGGAGGACCTGAGTTCAAATGTGGCCTCAGACACATAACACTTACTAGCTGTGTGACCCTGGGCAAGTCACTTAGCCCCATTGCCTAGCCCAAAAAAACCCCAAAAACATTGTATATTGAGTATCTTTTTACTACCTCCTTTTGAAGAGACCCTAGACATGAGTCAGATTTAAGCTTCAAATGATTCTCCTTAGGGCTCCTGAATCTGGGGTTTTGGACTTGTTAATTAACCAAATGAATGAACTTGACTCTTCGCTCTGAAGGTCAAACTCTCCCTAGGTTTGAACCTCTTTTATAAACCTAAGTCTGGAGCTCAGACTGCAGCTCTCTGGCACCAACAATAGTTCTTATTGTCACATAGTCTTTTAGCTCTGGAGGACCACTGTCCTGAGAGCAACCATTTCTACCGTCAAAAGAGAAGCAGTGTCATTGCTTACTCTAGAAGTGTAAATAAAATTCTTACCTCTTTAAAAGATTTGATAGTTCCACAAAATAGTAGCATTGTATAGTGGATAAGGTTTTAGTCTTGGAATTGGGAAGACCTGGGTATAAACCTGCCTCAGACATGACTAGCTGTATGTTCCTGGGTGTGTCATTAAAGCTATCTCTGCCTCAGTTTCCTCATCTGTACAAGGAAGGGGTTGGACTTTATGGCCTCTAAGGAACCTTCCAGCTCTACATCTATTAGCCAATGATCCTATAAAGATCACTTTTGTTTTTAACATGACCTAATAGGAGTTGAAGAAGTTGTCTCATAGTAAGATCAAATGTTTTATATAATATAGTTCTTATTGGTTTTCAGTAGCCAGAAGTAAATGTGAATGTCACAGGTATAATATACCGATAAGGATTAAAGTCACACTGGTGGACTTCTGATTTAATGACTATGTCAAAAGTTATGGAGAAGCCCAGCTCTCCCACATAAACCCCAGCAAATATCTGAAAAGGGCTCAAGAGAGAGCAATGATAAAAAAAAAAATACTGCAGAAAAACAGATGTAAGCTCCTTTATTCCATCCAGATTTGCATGAAAGACAACCTAGAAGCCAATAGAGGCTGAGAGAGGGATTACACTAAGGAAGCCAGCATAAACTCCAGTAAACAGTCTAGAAGCATGCAGATACCTCAAGAGTGGCCCTGAAAATAGTCATACCTCCAGTAATAAGGGGCCTGAAGTCATGTCCTGGCCCTGAGTTCAAACAGAAGTAAGGAGTAGAGCCTCCCTCAGGTCACTGCGCAATAAGAGAATGCAGCAGTGTATTCCTCAGTGCATTGGGATCCAAAGCAGGATTAGGGCTAACTCAGACCTTAGGCACTCATGTCAAATAACCTTGTAAGGGGCCTGAGATGAG
This sequence comes from Phascolarctos cinereus, assembly GCF_003287225.1. Taxonomy (NCBI): domain Eukaryota; kingdom Metazoa; phylum Chordata; class Mammalia; order Diprotodontia; family Phascolarctidae; genus Phascolarctos; species Phascolarctos cinereus. Next base: position 200,419,637 of record NW_027556180.1, on the reverse strand, counting down.
TATGATATCTGACATTTGAACAAGGCCAAAATAGAGGACCAAACCAGCTCCTAATAGAATATTATATGACAGAACTTGCAGTGACCCACCAGAAAAAAGGCGGTGGCAAAATCCAGGGATGAAGGCAAAAGATAGGGTCTAATACCAGCCACCCCATCCACAGTGGTAGCTGAAGTGACATCCACATTTCAGAGAGAATAGGCCTGAGAAAGATCTACCCCACCCATCCATTAGTATCAAAGGGAACTGCCCCAAGCACAGTCCCAATACAAAAAACGGAGGTTGGTTATAACTCTAAATAGAAGAAAATACTGAAGGTGATGAAGAAATTCTATGGGCAAAGAGAGGCTCAAGTCATTAAACCTAAAAAAAAAAAATTATTATTATCTCCACAAAAGCTGTAAGTGGAGCTAATAAAAAAAAATGGCTTGGCCAAAAGGATTATGAGTGGCTGAAAAAAAAAAAAAAGAAAAGGAAAAGATCAAAATATGAAATTAGGGTTCTAAACGGGGAAAAACTGAGAAGAAAGTAAATAACAGACCAGAAGGTAGAAAACCTCACGTAAGTAGTAAAATCCTTGAATAAAATGGAAGAAACAAAGCAGTTATTCCAGGAAAGCAGAGAGCAAAGTCAAAAAGTTGAAAAAAAAAAAAGATTAAAGACTATCTAAGGTATCTACCATCAAAAGCAACTGATCTGGAAAAAATGTGGATAATAGATCATTTTGGATTAATGTGTAAACCATGCCTAAACAAAAAACTTGGATAATGTGCCTCAAGAAATATGTGTGTATATGCATGTATGTATATACACATATAGGTTTACATGTATACATACACATATGCGTGCATATTCATACACATTTATTGAAGCACGATATTCCAAATGTTTTGTTTAGTCATGCTGATGTAATTTGGGGTTTCAGGGAACCCCAAAATGTCAGGGTACAGTACAGCACCCCTCACAATGAATTCACACACTCAAACCTTCTTCCAGGCAGATGACAAGGTTTATTGTAATACCAACAAGAATGGGCAGGTGAACCTGCAACTTAATAGGGGTGAGACTGATGCTTTTATACAAAAAGGACAGTGAAAGGATCTGGATGGGATTAAGGAGTGGTCAGTAGTCTGGAGTGGGCCAAGAGCTACAGTGAAAGGAACTGATGTAAGTAAGCTATTTAGGTGATCTAGGGGAGCTGGGGTGGACCAGTTGCCTTGGGTGGAGCCCAGTGATCTGGGCTGCTGAACTATATGGGAAAATCCAGGGACTGGGTTTCTTTCAAAGACATGGTCTTTTCCTTTTAGGGATTTAGGGATTTAGTCTCATCACCCCAGCAGAATCATAGGGTGAAGTAAAAATAAAAATAATCCCCTGATCACCTTCTAAAAAAATGTAAAACTCCTAGGAATATCTTAATCAAAATTCAGAACTTCTGAAAATAATGTAAGTAACCAGAAAAAAAAATCAAATATGAAGGAACCAGGAAGGGATTCTGGGAAGATGGTCAGAAAATTCCAAGCTCTCAAGATTTTCCTTCACAAAAGAGATAAAACATCACCTCAAAGCAAACATAGAGTGGTAAAAATAAAAAGAGAAGGGGCAGAACAGGAGTCTTCCTGGGACAATTGGAGAAAATTTGAAGAAAAATCCCAGAACTAGGTCTGGTCCCCATAAAGAATAAACACATCCAGGTTAGGGACCCCTTAAACAAGAAGCAGCAAAGCCTAAGGTTAGCTGGCTTGGGAGGCTGCCTTGGCCCCAGCCATAGGAACTTCTCGGGGGAGTTGGGTGTCTGAGCCAGGGAAGACCAAGGAAACCTCTGCTAACAAGGAACTGTAGAACCAGCTATGCTATGGAGACACAGCCAGGGGCAAGAAGGAACCAACATCTGCCCGGTGAGTACAAATGTTGGCTGTGAGTGCTGGCTGTGGGCACTTACAGAAGGCTGGAGATCTTGGTTTATGTTCAAGGACAGAGAAGAGAACTGAGGGAGGATCGAAGGTCAGAGGCACCACCTCCCCCCATACCTCAAAACTAGAGGTTATTAGAAAAATTGAGTTATTACCAAAACAGAAAAAAATGCACAGGCAAAGGAGAAAGAATCCAACCATAGAGAGCTGCTATGGGAATAAAGAGGATGGAGGTTCATCTTCAGAGGATAGTGAAGCAAAGACCCTACAGAGTAGAGTTGAATGGTCACCTGCCTGAAAAAAATTCATAGACGAACTTTAAAAAGACTTTAAAAATCAAATGAGAAAGATTGAGGAAAAACTAAAAAAATTAAAATAAGAACAATGCAAGAAAAACAAGAAGATTATGAAAAGGAAGACAATCAATTAGAAAAGGAGATCCAGAATCTTAAGGAAGAAAATTACTCCTTGAAAGTCAGAATTGGCAAGGGGAAGCCAGTGAAGTTATAAGAGACCAAGAAATAATAAAACAAAATATGAAGAATGAAAAAAATAGAAGAGAATGTGAAATATCTCATAACAAAAACAACTAATCTGGAGAACAGATCAAGAGGAGAAAACATAAGAATAATTTAACTACCCAAAAGCTATGATCAAAAGAAGAATCTTGAAACAAAAATACAAGAAATTAGTAAATACAGCACTGGCCCTGAAGTCAGGAGAACCTGAGTTCAAATCCAGCCTCAGACCAAACATTTGAAACTTACTAGCTGTGTGACCCTAGGCAAGTCACCTAACACCAATTGCCCAAAAAAAAATAAATCCAAGAAATCATTAAAGAAAGTTGTCCTGAAGCATTAGGAAAAGAAGGGAAAGTAGAAATAGAAAAACCCACCTATCACCACCTGAAAGAGATCCTATGAGGAAAACCTACAGGAATATTATAGTCAAATTCCAAAACCCTCAGCTCAAGGATAAAATATTATAAGGTACAAGAAAAAAAATTTACATATGGCAGTTTCACAATTAGAATCACACAAGACCTACCAGCAATAATACTAAAAGACCGCAGGTCTTAGAACACTATATATTGAAGAGCAAAAGAACTAGGGTTCCAGCTGAAAATATACCCAGCAAAGCTAAGCATAATACTGAATGAAAAAAAAAAGGATATTCAATGAATCGTCAGACTTCCATGACTTTGTTAAAAACAAACAAATAAATTTGATATACAAGAGCCAAGAGAAACATAAGGTATATACCAAAGACCAATTACAAGGGACTCAATAAGGACAGGCTTTTATGTATGTAAAATGTAAAATCTATCTCTAAGGTCGTTATTAATAATTGGGTAGTTCATAAGAAAGACCGGGCTAGACCTCAGCATGATATGACTTCAAAAAGTAAAATAGGTCAGGAACAACTAAAAAGAGTAATTGTCTTACACAAATGTGTCAGGAGAGGAAGAACCAATATGGAGCAATTAGATGGGGGAGGAGGGCTGTTACTTCTGGAAACCTACTTTCTTGGAGAGTAGGTTCAAGAAGGAACAATACACATACATCGAGAAGAGTATAAAAGTCTTCAGGTGAGGAAATCAAATCTATCTATAATCACATGAAAATGCTTTAAATCACTAGTGATTAGAGAAATGCAAATTAAAACAACTCTGAGAAACCATTTCACACCTATCAGATTGGTCATTATGACAGAAAAGGAAAATGATAAGCAACGTGCTTTCAGAAAAACATGGGAAGAATTACACAAACCAATACAAAGTGAAGTGAGTAAAACAAGGAGAATATCATGCACAGTAACAGTAATATTGTATGATGTTTAATTGTGAATGACTTAGCTAATCTCAGCTATACAATGATCTAAAACAATTTTAAAGGACTTAAGATGAAAAATGCTGTCCACCTCCAGAGAAAAAACTGATGGAGTCTGAATGCAAAGCATACTTTTTTTTTAACTTTTATTTTTCTTGGGATTTTTTTTTTTGGTTTTGGTCTGTGTTCTTTTTCACCTGATGAATATGGTAATGTTTTGCATGTTTAAACATTTGTAACCTACATCAAATTGCTTACTGCCTCTGGAAGGGGAAAAGTGTGGGAGAAAGAGAATTAGGGACACAATTTTTTTTTAAATGAATGTTTAAAATTGTTTTTACATGTAACTGGAAAAAAATATTTTTTCTTTAAAAGAGGAAGAGCCGGGGCAGTAAGGTGGTGCAATGGATAGAGCTCCAGCCTTGGAGTCAGAAGGACCTGAGTTCAAATCTGGCCTCAGATACTTGACACTTACTAGCTGTGTGACCCTGGGAAAGTCACTTAATCCTGATTGCCTCACCAAAAAAGCAAATAAAATAAAATGAAATAAAAGAGGAAAAGCCCAAGAAAGTCTCAACAGACCACTCCCTAAAGAGACCAAGGACATCCAGGTCCATAGTCCAGAATTAAGCTTGTCTTAGGCACATGGGTTTTCTTCCCTACTCAAGTCCTTTTTTTCCAGCTGTGTACACTGATAAGAGAGTGTCATCCCAGGTTGATGGTGAGGCTATTATGATTACTTTTATCTTTACCTTAAATATTTCATGGCTAAGAGTGAGCAGTATCATCTTGGCTATTTTTGTTTAAATAGAAATCACACAGATTGGGAATTAGGAACTACAGTTGTGAATAGTAGATGAAGAGCTGTCCATAACAGGGTTACCCACAGGACCATGAAGGTGAAATTTAACAGTGTGGTTACCCTTTTGAAAAACCACCTGGCAGCATTTGTGTAAGTGAACTGAGCAAGGCTGCCCCATTCCAGAGAGAAAGAACAATGAGGGGATAGGGGAAAAGTGTTCTATGTCCAGGGCTGTATTTGTATCCGTATAACATAATTGAGCAAAACTTCCATTATCTTCTCACTTTTGTATTTAAATATTTAGCTGTATTTTTTTTATTTTGTTATCTAAAAAAAACACTCTTCTTTCATCACCTTTTTGTTTTTAAAAAAAATACCCTAAATGATGTTTGTTTTCTTCTTCTTTATTTGGGGCTGGGTTTATTTAGGATGAATTTATAGAAAGTTACGCAAAAATTTCTCTTACCTCTTACCTTTTTAGGTTAGCTATGACCAGTGTTTATCTCCTCCTTTAATAATTTATTTTTTAAAGTTTCAAAAATTACATTAAAATTATATTTTTGAGATTTGTTGGCTTAAAAATACATTATTTTCTATGTAAAATAACAAGAACTACCTATTAAATTTGAATCAAAACTGAAAATCAAAGATATAACATATCAATAAATAATGCCAAAACTCAGGATATATGTATAGGTAAAAATAATTTTTCTAGTTCCATTATTTGCAATTTTAAGTCCTTAATTTGAGCTTAAAGTATCTTTCGGACTACCATATGTGCTTTGAAGGACAAATGATAAGTATTTATAGGTTTCAGTCAATTAAATGAAAATAATATCCTATAGTTAAAAATGTCTGTTACAAAATTTTAATACACTTAAAATTACTCTTCAGGAAAATTAGTGTTCTTTTTTCTTTATTTCTTAAATTATGTGGATTGAATGATAGTATAATGTTTAACCTTAAGGAAAGTCACTCACCTTTATGCTGAAAGTATTTAAACCTTAAAATTAGTGCATCTCTAAAAATGTGCTGTTTTCATGAATACCTGGTGCCAATCTCTTTGTTCTGTGAAACTTCAAGCATTATAATGAGGTTACATTTGATAAGAAAAAAAAATGAGTTGGGAATTTTGACAATTCAGAATTCCCTCAGAGAAAAATGACTTTCAAGCATTTCTTCACAGAATAGCTGTATGTACTGAATATTCCCATGGCCTATTTCTTCATTTCCAAACATAACCTTAGGGGCTTCTAGGGCTGCCCTCCAGGTAATGCTAATGCCTGAAGTATGTATGAGAGGCTCACTCCAACTCTCAACCACTCTAGAAAATACATCAACCAATCTTGTACATCTGAAGAGTTTTTCCAAGGAGTAATCAGAGCAATCATGTTGCTTCCCTGGGATTCTGATTCACTTACAAAAGAGGTTAGATTAAAAATTGGACATCTTTTAGATACTCACTCATAGAATGGATGGTAACTTCCATTGTAGCCACAAAACTCCAGAATCTTTACTCAGTCTCTCTAGTGGCCTCTTCCACAATCTCCATACAGACCCCAGAACCTATTTCTCACCCTTACAAAGTTGCTTGATACCTTGTGTCTTTGTGAAAGAAACAAAAGTCTGATTTGTCCATTCAGCACATAATTATTAAGTGCTTATTATATGTCAGGCCCTCTACTAGCCGCTACGGATACAAAGACAAAAATGAAATAATCCCTATCCTCAGGGAGTTTATACTCTATTAGAAGTGGTGGTGGTGGTGGGAGGGAAGATACATGTTTGCAGATGAGTAAGTGCAAAATAATTTCTGTGGTGATGCCACTAATGACTGGGGAGAGGAAGCTAAGGATTCTATGAAGTAGAGGTGAGCAAGAAGTGCATTGGAGTGGATAGCCTATATGAAAGCATGGAAATGGGCAATTGAATGCCATGTACAAGGACATGCAAGTACACCAGTTTAACCATAGTGTAGAATGTACAATAAGCCTGGAAAGTGAGGCCACACCCAGACTGTGAAGGACTTTAAATGCCAAATGAAGGAGATTGCTTTTTTCCCCAGAAATAATAGGAAGCCAGTGAAGCTTTTTGAATACAGGACCCACATGGTCAAACTTACACTTTGGGAATATCATCCTGGCAGCTGTGTGAACAATGGATTAGAGAGGGAAGAAATTGGGGACAAGAAGACTAATTAAGGAAGCTATTGCACCATCCCAGGCAATGAGCTTTTAAACTAGGTGGCTCATCACACAGAATGGGACAATTATGAGAGATGTGAAGGTAGAGTCCATAAGACTTCACAACTGACTGGATGGGAGGAGAAGGGTGGTGGGGAGGGAGAGGAAACAGTTTCATCTACAGTAGGTTTGAAACTGGATGCCTGGAACTATGGTGATGTCCTCCCTAGAAATTCCAGAAGTTAAGAAAAGGAAGAAGATAATGAGTTCTATTTTGGACATGTCAAGTTTCAGATGTTTAGAGGAGAAAGAGAGGTAATAAACATTTATTATATGCCTACTATGTTCCAGACATTGGAACCTCTTACAAATATTACTTCCTTTGATCCTCACAACTGTTCTCCATTTTACAATTAAGAAACCTGAGCAGACAGAGTTTAAGTGACTTGCTTAGTGTCACATAGCTAGTAAGTGTCTGAGGCAAGATTTGAACACAAGTCTTCTGACTCTAAGCCTACTATTTGCCATTGTGCCATTTAGTTTCCTTATAGGAAATAGAGATGGCCTTGATTAATGCTTTTTTTTAAATAATCCTTTGATTGGAATAATAAATGTTATTTTCCTTAATGTGGTGGGTTTTTTTTTTAATTTTCAAGGCCAGACTAGAAAATATAGGCTATATCTAAACAAGCCTGATATTTGATATTTATAAACTCTGCTACAAGCATGCAGACAAGTAGAATAATGGAACTTTAAAAGCATGAGCATATTCACAGCTTTATAATGGTAATCTTTCAGACATAGACACAAATACAATTTCAAAAGGGTTTTTCCAAAATCTGTTTTACAAAATAATGGACAAAACAGCAAACTTGTGGCATCCAGGAGTGGCATTTGTTGTTCCTGTTCTTCAAGCCTCTCAGGCATTAGCAGAAAACTGTTTCTTAAAAATAAAAAATAAAATGAATTTGATGCAGTGTTGTGGCAGAATAAACTATGTTTATCCTACTAATTTTAAAGTCATTTCTCTAATAAATTTTGGTATCCAAAGCATTAAGTATATAGCTCACTTTTGGATGTGTATTTCAGTGAAGGCTAGAATTATCATGGATGCTAGAAATTGTCCACAAGAATCTAAGATTTTATTTTAGAGAGCATATTTTTTTCTTCTCTCCTACCTTCCTCTCCCTTCTATGAAATTTTATAGTAGAATTTAAACTTCTAAACTTTATGGGAGAAGATCATAGGTAAAGGAGTAGGAGAAGAAAGAACTTAAAGTGAATAAGGTCACCATGTAATTACCTTAAAGGGATTTAGACTGGAGAAGTAGGTCAGAGGTTGAATTTGAACAAATTGTAGAAAATCTGAATAACCAGATCCAAGCTAAGACACTAGTCTAGATTCCACTAGGATAATTAAGAAAAATCTAAAAGAATTATTTAAGATCAAGGAGAATTGGGGAGTAGAAAATTAAGAAGATTCAAGATGGAAAAGAAAAAAGTAATGGGCAAGAAAAAAAAACACAAGATAAGTTGTTTGGTTTTTTTTTAGTAAGTTGAACAATTAAAAGATAAAACAAATTGATAAAGTGAATTGGTATTATGGGCAAAATTGGTGAAATGGGAGGTTGATACAGGTCTGGATGGAAATTGGGTGTATCTGTGGAGGTATTTTTAAGACTTAGGAAGAAATTTAGTAGGGTGGGCAAGAGGTGATAATTGACTATAAACATTTTCAACTTGTATAGTAGTAGTATGACCCACGAGTAACAAAAACAACGAATAAAACAAAATCTCAATTAATAGGGGGACTACAACTCGCACCAAGTATATGATATTTATATTTCTGCTATGGCCTATTATCTGTTTTCTAAATCTAGGCTGACTTCCCTCCTAGAGGAGAAGGTAAAGGGACTCAAAAAAATGCTTCTCCACACTTTAGGTCATTAGGGACAATGAAGGGTTCCTAAAGAAAACATAATCAAGACTTCAGTGGGAAAAAGGGATCTGAGGTAGAAAAGAGCCTTTATCAGAATGATGGAAAGTAGAAGGGTGTTTCACAGAAGAAAAAGGAAAGGAACAAGAAATAATATAATTAGAACTTTAAAAATAAATTTGAGCCTCTTGCTGAGAGGAGGGAGCTGGATTCCCTGAGGAGGAGGAGGAAGCAGTTCGTCCTCCAAATAATTATTTAGTAGAGCTTCAGAAGCTATACACTGTGCTTGCGCAGAACATAGTTGGTGCTTAATAGATGTTTGTTCCCTTCCCTTTTCCTATCCAGTGATACAGATCATCCAATAAAGGTTAGAGGAAAAAGATAGCAGTTTATCATTCCCTGCTCTGAGGCATGTTTTTGTTGCCCTGATAACAACTATGAAGAGGCCTATTGTCTTGCCAGACCATGTATCCAAGACCTAAGACGGCACCTTCCAAAACTTTTCAAAACTTGACAACAGCCCCTTCTGATGTACAGATATATGGGTACAAATGCTATTGCCAGAAGGACCCTAGAAAGTTTTACCCACTATCATAAATACTTGGGCAAGAAACTGAAAATCATTAGGTGACAGAAGAGAAATTTTAACTTGAGATTTGGACAACTAGCTAAGAACATTGTGTCTGAGAATGTGATTTGATTATTAGGATTCCTGACCGGAGATCAAGTATGCCTAGAAGCAGCTAGTCGTAGTGGAAAGTTCTGAACTTAGAATCAGAAAGACCTGAGTTCAAGTATTGGCTCAAACATTTATTACCTGTATACACTTGGGCAAATTACTTAACCTCTCTCAGCCTCACTTTTCTTATTTGTAAATAGAGATCAATAATAACACCAAACTCATAAGGTTTTTTGAGGAACAGATGAGGTAATATATGTAAAGTGCTTTCTAAATTTTAAAGCTCTATAAATGCCACTTATTATTATTATGACATCTAACAAAGGTGGCAAGAATGTGTCTTATGAAGAAAAAACTGCTGTTGTATATCCCCTAAGTTATGTATCATAGAAAGTAACTACAATGAAAAGAAAAACCACATATATACACACACACACATATATACATATGTATGCATATATACACACATGCATACATACATACATATGTATATGTGTATGTATATACAGATATATATGTGTACATATGGGTGTGGGTGTAGACACACACACATATATGATAGGTAAAAAGAGAGTGAAGGTAGAATTTTGTAAATAGACTAGATCTGTGATTTATCTTCTTCCGTAAGGAAACACCCTTTGCCAATGTAGGAGGAGCCTGCCTTTCTTTCAGTAATCTCGTCAACTCACATGCGTTCAATTTATCATCTCTATGAAGACGATCCTAAGAGAAGTAAGAAACTATTATATTTCCATATAAGGAAATTGAAGGAAAGTAGCTCTGGGTCAGGAGCTTCAAGAACCAGCTAAAAGTGGTTATTTGATTAAAGAGGCCAGAAGTAGGACAACAGTTAAGCTTTACTTAGAGTATGCATGCTTAAAAGTGAATACTAGCTTCTCCACCTATGGGCAGTGTTAAGATGCTGTTTTCTGAACATACAATGTATAAAGAAAAGGGGGAAAACATACTAAGGGGAACATGTGGTGGGTGTTTCGAGAAGTCTATGACCTGTGCTGACTTCTACCAATGAAAGTCATCTAGGAGGGACGTGTGGTCAGGAATACAGATATAAGGTTTGCTCTAGCTTCTGGAGGGTGTGTGTGTGTGTGTGTGTGTGTGTGTGTGTGTGTGTGTGTGTGTGCTCATCTGAGTTCCACACCCATTTCCTGCAGGAAGCTTACTAAAGGTTTCAACTGCTTCACTCACCCTGAGTCTGTCTAACTTACTGGGCCTATTTGGGTACCAGAGGTTATTTCCAACAATCCTGAGATTTATCTCCCCAGTCCAAGTCTCTCTCCTGAGCCCTAGTCTTGTATCAACCACTATTTAATGAACATTTCCAATTGAATGCCAAACTTTTTAGAAATGTTTTATTATGTAATGAGATGCATGCCTGTACAAAAATGTTTCATTTGTAGAGGATTTTCAGAGAGTTTATCTTATTGAGCAGTCAGTCAGAACTCTTAATAATAACATATGTGCATAGCACTTTTAAATTGTACAAATCACATTCCTTACAACAAGCCTGTGAGGTAGTGCAAATTCGATGGTGCAGCAAAATTGGTAAGTTATAGAACCTCTAAAGCAACCATATTTTAAGCTTTGATGATTTTACCATTTGACTCAAGGCTATTTTCACTAGAAATAGGAAGGACTGGTTAGGAGGAATGAATCTCTGTCTCTTATTACCTAAGTTGCCTGACCTGAGTTGCCTATCCACTAAACTAGTTAATGTCCACTAAACATCACAGAGCACCTAAAATTCCTCATGACCGTTTTGTCAATAAGGCAATAAAGAAGTGATATCAACAGCCTGAGCCTTTAGTCCCCTGAACCAATAATGTCTTGATGTTGGTTTCAGTACCTTTTTAAGGAAAAACTAGGCTAACTTGGGTAATAGAATTTGGCGTATGTGCAAACAACATCAACTTGCTCCACTGATGATGATGGACAATACTGGGAAATAGCATCCAGTAGAATCATGATACTATGTAAAGGAAGTATCTTGGAGACACTTTGGAGCATTTATTGACCCTCTTTAACTGGTTCAAGTTGACTAATCATGTCTTTGGGAAGACATTTTTTTTCTTCTATAAGCTATGTAGTTGGAACTGTCGTCCTCAAAAAGGCCATTTCAGATACTTCCTATTGCTTCATTTGCATTTGTGGTTCTTTCACTCAGTGGCATCCAATGAAAGATCATGGAGTAAGGAGTCTTAAGGCTTTAGGACCATCTCCCCTTCTAAGGCCACGTACACCCCACCCCCACCCCCAGAAAGGGGCCACAGTCCTTGCCCTTTTCAATTTTTTCTTTTTTTTTCTTTTCTAGGTAGAAGGAGGGGACCCCCATAACCTAATAAGTTTCAAAGGTCACCCCAATATCGAAGCATTTAAGCCCTATGGAGTGATCTATAAAAATGGCCTTCAGGACCCTCGCCAGGATTCAATTAGCGGTGTTTGATGGCACTAATGCTCTGTAGGAACTGAGCTAAATTTTGAACCTACTTCCCCAAGAATCTGAAGTGGTAAAGAGGGAGAGTAATTCCCAGAGGTACTGGAAGAAATCTCCAGATGTTTATTCTTGCTATATGTGTGAAATAGTTTTTTATGCAAGCTACCTAGTGATGACTGTTTAAGGAGAACTAGCATGCTAGTCAATAAAAGCCTAACATCAGAGAGAACACAACTGAGGCCTTGAGCTGATGTCAGTAGAGAAGAAATATCCTAACTTCTTGGAATGACCTGGAAATCTGAAAAGTGATGTAGCCTGCTAGCTTCTAGGAGAGTAGTGCCAGAAACAAGTTGTATTTGTATGGGGGGCAGTGGTTATAATATCACACAATGATGGTATTTGTTAAGTACATGATGAGAAGAGAAAACTTAAACTTTTTCTAACCCTCTGATCCCAAATGATTCATTCTCCAGTGATCTTGGCTAACAAAAATCTTACTGTATGGTATGATAGGAATTAGATGATGAGCAAAAACAAAACAAAACAAAAACTATGAATGTTTTTAAATTAATAACCAATTGCTCTTACTGTATAACACATTATAATTAGAAAAAAACTGAAACAGAATTCATTCAAGCTCAAGCCAACATCTTATACTTATTCAAGAAGACCTTTTATTTAAAGGTTAAGGGAATTTATAAGAGAATTGCCTTCATTGAATTCATACAGTGTTGTAAGACATTGATGAATATTTTATGTAATAGAACTTCTGATCCTGTTTTTTTTATAAAATATGATTAAAATGCATGCCGTTATTGAACTTATAATGAAAGAACTCTTAAGGCTGCCTTTTAGATGAATTACACTGTATATATTTCTTTCAAGTAGTAGTAAGGACTCTATTGTGACATTATCAGTACTTTAGATTATGGTGTTTAAAAGTTATTTAGCAAAATATTTGGTGTTTTCATTAATATCTCAGGAAGCCCTCAGGAAGCTCCCGATTAGTATGTGAATCAAGAAGAATAAGCCCGTATCTTTTTTTGTCCCAAAGCTGACTCTTTTTAATGGTATAACAAGGTCAGTAGGTTATAGCACCATACCTTAAACTCTGAGGTGTCACTGTGTTAGTCAAAGCTACTTTCTCTGGAGAGAGGAAAGGTTGGCTAGTGAGTAATTTAATCTCTTTCCCTTATTTAGAGCTTTTAAGCACCCAAAAGTCTCATATTGGGGGAAGGGAGGAAGTAAGAGGATTCAGTGAGCTAAGGAGGGATGGTGGTGGAGATGGCCAACATACTGGGCCCAGCTGGTAACAAACATTAAGTTCTTAATATGTCCTGGACATTATGCTGTGTAGGTGCTAGGTATCCAAAGGCAAAAGTGGAACAGTTCCTGCCTTTGAGGAGCTTATGTCTTATGTCTAACTGAAGGAGACACCGTGTGTGTGTGTGTGTGTGTTTGTGTGTGTGTGTGTGTGTGTATGTGTATGTAGATATGAAGGTACAACGAGTATTTATGGTCTCACTCTCCCATAGCCAGCCTAACTACTTATATGGATCAATTATAGTAGTATCTATAAGGGCTTCTTCTCCCGTTCTAGACCTGGATTAGCCACAAGTGACTAGCACCTCAATTCCATTTAACCAATTCACATCAATTAGTCGTTGTTATTTTTTTGTTTTGTTTTTCTTTTTCTTTTTTACAGAGACAGTTATTTCAAAGATTTAGCAAGAACAGAAATTCAAACATTCACCCTCTCCCCTTCATATCTCGAGGGCACGCTCTATATCATTTTGAGCAACAGTGAGAGTAGACTCAGACTTAACTCAGTTTCTATTTAGCATCTGTCTCACAATATTTACATCCAAATGTGGCTTCACTGCATGATAAGTCTTCATTTCAGCTACAAATAGAATGTACCTTGAAAGTAGATGCTTGCTCCTTGGCTGAAAAACCTAGTAGGGACTCAATTTTTAGACTCCAGGACTTTGAATGGCTATCTCCTGATATTTCAGTCATCTATCTTTACCTAAAACAAAAAGGGAAATTTAAAAACTGAGGCAAATAACCAAGGACCCTATTCACTGAGCCTTGAATGGGAAGGGCTCAAGTCCACTTCCTTCATGACATTGTGTCTCACCAAAACATTACCAAAATGAAAGAAGTCAAACCAAGAAAAGAGGCCAAGGCCCTTCTTGACTAGGGCCTTTTGAATGTACTTCCCAGGCCAATTAAAAAGGCTCCTTCTTACTGTATGGTTAGCAGACCAAAACTAGTTAATGATAATAATAATAACATTATACATTATTAATAACTAACATTTATATAGTACTTACTATGTGCCAGGCACTGTGCTAGGCACTTCACAATTATTGTCTCATTTGATCTTCACAACAGCTCTGGGAGGTAGGTGGTATTATTATTCCCATTTTACAGATCAGCAAATTGAGACAAAAAGAAGTTAGAAGACTTACCCATGGTTATACAACTAGTAAATGTTTGGGAGTGGATTCTAATTCAGGTGTTCTTGACTCCAGGGCTGGCACTCTATCCACTGTGTCACCTAGCTGCCCCTTACAGTTAGTCTGTACATATTCTAAAACTTCTCTTAAATGTACTTTCATTACACATCATCAGAACTTCCCCCAAAGCAGGTTTCCTACTCACTTCTATGTGGTGAATTACATCAGTAGCACTCTACGGGTTCATAAGGATAGAGCTTAGTAGTCAGTTCTCTGTTACACATCCAGATTCAACCAATACAAGATAATTCAGAGGTGAAGTAATAGCAATATGTTTTATGTCTATACTGGTTTGATGCTAGGTTCATTTGATTCTTTTTTCCTAATTGATTCCACTAATTGATATCTTTTTTTTAAGCCAGTACCAAATTGTTTTTAGACTTAATATTTTGTAGCTTAGTTTGAGATCTGGTACTGCTAGAACCCCTTTGTTCCTACTTTTTTTCATTACTTCCCTTGAGATTCTTGACCTTTTGTGCTTCCATGTGAATTTTATTACAATTTTTTCTAGTAATATAATCTTTTGGCAGTTTTACTGGTGTGACATTAAATAAATATATTTAGATAGTATCATCTTTTTTATGCTATTGACTTAGCCTACCCATGTGCAATTAATATTTCTCCAGTTATTTGAAAGCTACTAAACAATGCATATTCTTTGACCTACCTTTACCACTTCTAAGCCACCCCCGAAAAGATCAAGGAAAGAGGAAACCTAAGTTTCATATATACAAAGATATCTATAGCTAATCTTTCTATAATGACAAAACAAAACTGGAAAATAAGGGGACGCCGAATAATTGGAAAATGGTTGAACAAATTGTGGTATATAAATGTAATGGAATACTATTGTGCTGTAAGACATAAGGGAAAAGATGGTTTCAAAGAGATATGGCAAGCTTTATATGAACTTATAGAAAATGAAGTAAGCAGTGGATAGAACACCAGCCCAGGAGTCAGAAGGACCTGAGTTCAAATCCGGCCTCAGACACATAACACTTACTAGCTGTGTGACCCTGGGCAAGTCACTTAACCCCATTGCCTAACCAAAAAAAAAAAAAGAATGAAGTAAGCAGAACTGAGAGAACAGTAATAACAGTATAAAAATAACTTTGAAAGCTGTAAGAACTCCAATCAACACAATAACCATCTGTGATTCCAGAGGATTGGTAAGGAAGCATGCTATCCATCCCCTGACAGAAAGGTCATGTATTTGGTGTAGACTGAGATATTGGACACAGTCATTGAGGGGATTTATTTTCCTTGTCTATGCATACTTGTTACAAAGATTTTGTTTTTCTTTTTCCTAAGTGGAATGTTAGGGGAAGAAGACAAAATACATCTCTGTTAATTTATTTAAATTTAATTTTAAGAAAGAGGACAGAGAGGTTATCATTGATATTTGATTGGCCCACAGGACTAGGGCTTGTATCATTGGTTTGGCTTCTTGCTCCTAGTGGCCTATGGGGAATTGGCACTCAAGTTTTATTGGAATCCCCTGTAGAGATGCCTTCCTGAGGAGTTTTGCTAACTGCTGTGGTGAATGTAGAGATAAAAGAGAGTATCATTTTATTTATACTTAATTAGAAATTACATCCTTCTTAATCTTATCACGAGTAAAGTTGTTTTCATTGTGCTTTATGGACCATAAGTGTGTCATTGAGTTATAATCCTAAGTATGCTTCACTGGTTTGTTAGGCATAGCCCAGAATATGGCCAGGCACTAGCAGCTAGGTGCATCAGCAAAGGCTTCATTCATAGAAAGTGGCATTGGAGTTGAGCCCTGAATGATAGGAGGGAGTGCAGACCCCCAAATTTTTCACAATAATATGTGTACTCAAAAAAAAATGAGGACCACTGCTCTGCACAACTGAAATTTTTAAGTTGCAGAAAAGATGCCAACCTGCATTGGCAAAGGAAGTTTCTCCATCCAGGATTTTCTTAAATCAGTAAAATCACAGGCCCAGTTCCTATCCACCTGGATACCAAAAGAAAATCTACCTTATCAAGGAAATTCCTTCAAGTCACAAAGGGGTATTTCTCTTATAATGCTCTCTATATCTTAACCTGCACATTTATAGCTCCCAATAAGTAATGGTCTCCTAGAGGCTATTATTGTCCTAACTGTAAGTTGAAGCTAAAAAGTTCTTCGTAATGAATATTTTTACTTAGAAAAATTGTTAAATTTGTTTCCGTGCTCACCAGTGCTTATTGAATGAAAAGGCTTTGTGTAAAGTGCCCAGCTAAGGCAGGTAGGTGGTGCAGTGGATAGAGCTCCAGGTCTGGAGTCAGGAAGATTCATCTTCCTAAGTTCAAATCTGGCCTCAGACACTTACTAGCTGTGTGACCCTGGGCAAGTCACTTAACCCTCTTTGCCTCAGTTTCCTCATCTATAAAATTAGCTGGAAAAGTAAATGACAAATCACTCCAGTATCTTTTCTAAGAAAATCCCAAATGGGGTCACAAACAACCGAACAACAATAAAGTCCTAGCAATAAACTCTGTGTCTATCAGTTCACAAAGGATTATCCACAGAAGGTTGGTCACCAGATAATAATGTTTATGGTCATAGCGACTAACAATGAGCATCAACGACGGTATAGTGGGATTATGATTGGGTGCCATTGGTGTTGTCACCCAATCATAAATTAAGTCAGAGATCCTTGAAGTACTAAAGGTGAATGGTATCTTTTCTTCCACCAAGAATAAATAAATAAATATCAGTTGCTTTACGTGGTACATTAACTAGTGAATTAATTTTCCCCAAATGCTTCAACTTTTACATCCAGTCTTATGTAACAATAGGAACATGTGAAAACTAAAAGTTCTTAAATATGTTTGTATAATTTAACATTATATTTTTTCTAAAGTAAATGAAATAAATTCTTTTCTCTGGACTTTTCTTCTATAGAATCCATAATGCTTATGACTTCAAAGGATCTCAAGAGGTCATTTGGCTCCTTCAGCTAAGCTACTGTCCCCAATTTCTAGGTTGGGCACCTGAGACCCAAAGGGTCACATAATGATTTTATGTGGGAATTGAGCCGAGAATTGATTATTTTTCAGGCCTCCTAGTGCAGGACTCTATATATATTGTTTAGAAAGGTAGTCAGGCACACATGCAGACTTTATAAGCTTGCTCAGCTGATACAACCTCTCCACGTGGAGGACAGTGGGGAGATGGCTTCCAGGAGAATCATGCTAGTATGTAAGAGAAGTGCCTTGGAGAGACTGGAGTATATACTGACATTCAGTAACTCAGTGGTGGGCTAATTAATTGTGTGATGACAGACGCTCTCTGATTCCAGAGATGTTCAAAAAGCCCTATCAGCTTCAGCTACCTTTTTTTTTTTACTACATTCATTTCTGAGGGAGCTCACAGAGTCTTATGAGACCATCCAGCAAAATGAGGGGCTTTGGGGCCTTCTTCCCCTCTGAGACCAATTTGGCTTTAGTTGTTAGCTTTTTTTGTTCATTATTTTCTGTTCTAAATTGAAGGGAGTGTTGAGTTTCTGACCTTGGGAGTTTCCAAGGTTGTGAAAACAGTCTACAGGAAACTAGAAGTCAGAATCTAGGCCAAGTTGTGCAGCCAGCTCAGCATTGATGAGCAGAAGAATAAGGAGCAATCTTAAGGAGTGATTTTATGGACCTCAGCCCAGTTGTGATGAACCCAGCAGTCATACTGTCTTTGGATGTGAACTTAATGGGGCCACTGCTACGAGGAAATGAGCTAAGTTTTGAGCTTAATCCCACTTAGAGACCAGGGTGGCATAAGGGAGAATAAATCTTAGATGAATGCAGAGAAAATGTATGTTTGTTCTTGCTATGTATTTGGAGTAAATATGTCTTTGTAAAAGCTATCTGGTATAAGGTGAAAGGATGTGCTAGTTATTATCCCTTGACAGTAGAAAAACCCAGATGATGATGGGTGCTCAAATAGTAATAGAGAAGAGAAAGATCCTCTCAGGGTGGTCTAAAATCCTCAATGGGGATGAGGGTGGGGATGGGGGGTAGCAGGCCTGGCTCTGGGAAAGAGAGCCAGAGAGTATCCCTTACATTAATTATTAGGTCAGATTCTCACTCCCTTGTGCTTAAGATCTCTCTCTCTCTCTCTTTCTCTCTCTCTCTCTCTCAGGTGCAAGCTAGGTGGTGCAGTGGATAGAACACTGGCCCTAGATTCGGGAGGAGCTGAGTTCAAATGCAGGCTCAGACACATAACACTTACTAGCTGTGTGACCCTGGGCAAGTCACTTAACCCTATTGCCTAGCCCCCCCCCAAAAAAAGATCTTTCTCTAATTATATAAAGTTAGTTTATATATATAGTTTTACATAGTCATAAAAACACACAAATAAGATGCACATATCTTTCAATATATACATATAACTATAGACACACATATATATATATATATATATATATATATAACCTATATATATACTCACATGTCTTTTGCTCATGACAAAATACTAACATCCCAAATTTTTAATCTTTTGTACATGTATAAACCCTCTGGGTTACCTCCCTACTGTAAGAGCAGTATCTACCTTACGTAGCCTATGCTAGTTTTCCTTAAAAGATATTGAAACTTGGGCAGCTAGGTGGCACAGTGGTTAGAGCTCTGGCCTTGGAGTCAGGAGGACCTTGGTTCAAACCTGACCTCAGACACTTGACATTTACTAGCTGTGTGACCCTGGGAAAGTCACTTAACCTCCGATTTTCTCACTGGAAAAAAAAAAGCAAAAACAAAAATGTTTAAGGGGTAACTAGATGGCACAATGGAAAGAGCACTGGCCCTGGAGTCAGGAGGACCTGAGTTAAAATACAGGCTCAGACACATGATATTCACTAGCTGTGTGACCCTAGGCAAGTCACTTAACCCCAATTGCCTGGCAAAACAAAACAAAACAAAAAAAAAGATATTGAAACCATCCTTAATACTTATTTGCTCCTGGTGCTCCAAGTGCAAAAGCCAGCACACAAGGAGTCAGAGATACCTTCCTCAGGCTTCATATATGCTTATGACTCACATGCTACCTTGCAAAGTACAGATAGAATCCTGGAAGCTATGCCTAACTGAATCAACTCTGTATACTTACTGAATATCCTCTCTTTTTGTTAACTTCCTTTTGTTAACTTCACAAAGATTTGAAGGTCTAATAATCAGACTGTATAAAATAATCATCTGTACACAATTTTTTAAAAATTATAAGGATAGATAAGTTTTACTTAGATCTAGGAATTAAACATAGGGTTAGATTTGAACAATGATTGATATTGAAATGAGAGAGGGAAGTTACTTGTATTTGGTATTCATATTTCCTTTAAAATTGTGATAATTTGTCTACTCTGTTAGCAAGATTGTTTACAATATTTAAATGTATAACCCTCAAAAAACCTAGTAAATAGAGAAACAAAAGTAAAATACCATAAAATTGTACATATCACAAACTTTTCTCATTTAAATTTCAATTGAAATATATAAATTAACAAATAATATCAAACTCATCCTATTTGTGTTCTCCTTCTCTCTTCCTGTACATTTTTATTTATTATCTATCTATAGATATTTTTGTTTTTATATTTTCTTTGCATTGAATCATCTCATGGGTTTTCATATTTCTTGATAGCCATCATATTTGATATGTTGTGGTCTAATAATAATCTGTGTAGTCAAACCTTCATATCCTCGCTAATTGAAAATGTCTGGTATAATAAAATGATGCCATCATTTCTGACTATACCAAACACTGAATGTCAGCAGGCCTTCTGTGTCTGAGAGGAAATGCCCTTTGTATAGTGTCAGTAGAGAGAATCCAAAGCAATGAAGAAACAGCACTACGTAGGTTGTTCTACTGGGTCAAGCCATGTGGGCGCAATGATAGGGAAACAGTATAGCAGTGACGATGTTTTTCTCTTTTGGCTAGAATCAATGCTGGTAGAGTTTCACTGAGACTAAAAGTAAGAAAACTGGGAAGTTGTAAGTTTGGATCATGGAATATTAACATTGAAATAATAAAAATTAATGACTTTCTATAATAATGTAGGGTCTACAAAAGCACTTTACTCACAACCTTGAAAGTGAGTGTAGAGAAAGTATGGAAATCAAGATAATGTGATTTTCAGTCTTACTAAATTGTAAAATATCAAAAATGTTTCTTTTAATTGTGTCATTAAAAACAGAATTGTTTTATCTCAGAACTGGATGTTTCTCTAATCCAACTAGGCTAACATTGAGATATCTAAAATATCTCAATCACTTTATCAAATCTTTGAACTTGTGTCTAAGAATAAACATTTTTTTAAAATGATTACAATTATGTGCTTTAGGTAATTATTATTAATAATAATAAAAAACAGCTAACATTTATATTGCACTTTAATGTTTGAAAAGCACTTTAGATATACTACCTCATTTGATCCTCAGAACAACCCCATGAGGCAGGTGTCATCATTATGTCCATTTTATAGTTGAGGAATGGAAGTTAAGTGACTTTCCCAGGGTCACACACTTAGAAAGTATCTGAGGCAGGATTTAAATTCAGGCAGTCTTGATTTCAGGTCAAGGGCTCTATAATTCTGAATAGACTGCAGTATTTTCAAACATCATAAATCTGTTGTCAGAAGAATGTCATTTCTGAATTTCCACATGCCTATATTCCATCCCACCTAACTTCATCATTAAACTCAATGCCTTACAGGAGATGGTAACATACTGGGGGGAGATGGAGGCAGTGAAAGACTGCAGATAAAAAACACAAAAAATCATATTGGGGAAAGGTAGTAAAGAATAATAAAGGCAACTAGGTACTTATTCTTTCCCAGAAAATGGAGTCTTTCTGATAGCTCCTCCCTCTTTTGTCTGAAAAAAATTGTTGGTTCTTATAAAAAAAGGGGGGGTTTTCACTTCATGGAGGTACGTTTTTCATAATAACTGTTATTCAGAAAAATAGTATTGTTCATTTTTAGAAGTTGAGCACATTGAATATGTTTTCAAAAGCTGTGATACAGAAGGGAAGAAAGTATTTTATTACCCTTCATAATATAGATGTAATGACTTATTTGCAAATAAAGCATTTCATTTTCTATCTCACAGACACACATACTCCCACTCCAAACAAAACAACTTTGTAGAAAGCATTCTTTCCAATGTTCCAAATTTAGATATCTCTCCAGTTTTTAACAAACATAACCAGGTCATAGGTAATCTAATTAGGGTAAAAAAAAGCCTTGTAGATTTTGCAATTAGCCCATTTTTCTAAACTCTATATGCAGTTAGTTATGAGCATATATATATGTTCCATATTGATTTTGGAGGAAAAAGTTGCTGGCACCACAGGGTGACAATAAGAAATCCCTTGACATTCAATCATCCCATTCAAAATGGAGAGTACAGCAGAACTAAGAAGAAATCCCTATTATTAAACCAACAATACACATGAGCCTATAAGTTCTTGTATATGTGTTCTGCTCCCTGATTAAGAGCCTACAAAGGCAGACTTTTGAATGCCATTAGCAAAGGTGGTGCTGGCTCTTGCTTTGTCCCCTTCTGGTAATGTTTTCATACAGACACAATGTGGGTTATCCATTTATGTCTTTGAACTCATTAGCACTTTTCATGTCTCCATTTCTTTCCTTTGTGATCTGGATGAACTTCAGGCTGTCCTAGAAACTGAGAAGCTACCTTAGCATGCTTTTTTTTTTTAGTAACTGCCAGAAAAGCACAAAGAACACAATATGAGAGGGCAGACTGGAGGAATTCAATTGAAAACAAGGGGAGATTGATTGAAACCTGGAGGAAAATACTGCTGCTCATCCAGAAATCAAATTTGACAAATATTATTTTGAAATAACTTACTGAAATATTTTTGACAAAAAGAAAGCTCTGCAGTAGTTGTATGGTTCCAATGGAGAACAATACAAGTGTCAAAAGGATAATGTTTGTGTTTAATTACAAATAAATGATGTGACAAGTAGTACAAGTATAAAGAATATAGGCTTTTAAGTAAATGAGTGTATATATAATACATGTAGGGCCACTGGGTGGCACAATGGATAGAGTGCCAGGCCTGGAGTCAGGAAGACTCATCTTCCTGAGTTCAAAGCTGGCCTCAGAAACTTACTAGCTATGTGACCATAGGCAAGTCACTTAACTCTATTCACGTGAGTTTCCTCATCTGTAAAATGAGCTGGAAAAGGAAGTGGCCAGCATCTCTGCCAAGAAAACTCTAAATGGGATCACAAAGAATTGGACGCATCAGAAACAACTGAACAACAAAAATAGCATAGATTCAAACAGATCCCTGGAGCACCCCACTGAAGACCTTCTGCCAAGGTGACATTGAACCATTATGACTAATTTTAGAGTACATTAATTTAACCCATTCCAAATCCCTATAAATGTATTACAGCATCATTTAACCTATATCTCTCCATCTGTTTCCCACAAAAATCAAATTTCTGTCAATATTTTTTCAAAATCAAGATAAACAATATCTATAGTTGTCTATTCTACCTTGTCAAAAAAAAAGGCTATAAAGTTAATTTGGCATGGCATCTTTTTGACCAAGACATATTGGCTCTTTGTAACTTTTCTTTGTTCAGTTATTCATTAACCATCACTTTAATGATCGTTTCTTAAATTTGCTCAGGAACCAAAGTAAAATTCACAATCTATAGGTTGTAGTCTCTATTTTCTTCCTATCTGTGAAAATCAAGACAATATTTGCCCTTCTTTAGTCCTATAATTACTCTTTGCTTCTCCACAGAAATATAGCTATCACTGACTGGCTCAGCAGTCATATCTGCCATTCCCCACCGCACTCTCAAGAATGTAGTTCATTTGGAACAGATAATTTAACTTCGCAAATAAGCATTCTCTTCTATCTTTATTTTTCTTGGATAGACATTATTTTTATTCTGTCATTTCTAGTGCAAACTTCCTCCCAACTCCCATCCCACCCCATCCCACATACTCTGTGACCTAGTACCACTGGCCCCCTTACTATTCCTCAAACAAGATTTCTCAGTTCCTGGCCTGGCTCTCCCTCCTCATCTCTGCCTCCAGGCTTCCTTGATTTCTTTAAAGACCCAGCTAAAATCCCACTTTCTTCAGTAAGTCTTTCCTGATCCTCCTTAATTCTAGTGTTTTCCTTCTGTTTATTATTTCTAATTCATCCTTTAAATATCTTGTATAGAATTGTCTACATGTCCTTTTTCCCACTAGACTGTGAACTTCTTGTGAAAAGGGATTGTCTTTTGCCTTTTTTTGTATCCCCAGGGCTTAGCGTGGTGCTTGGAATGCAGTTGGTACTTTAATAAATGTTTATTGACCATCTGCTTGAGGAGGTAGAGAAAATAAAAACCCAGGCTTAATTTAGCAGCAATTCTTCCTCTCTGTTTTCAATTTAAATCATCTCATCTACCCTGGTCAGTGGCCCTAACCCTTGCTTGAAACAGAACAGAATTAACCAACCATTGATGATTAAAATTTTTTGCTGGTTAAAATTATCATTAAGGCAAGTAAATAAAATCTGTTCCGCTTATGGCTGAGAAAGAGCTCTAGATGTCTTGATAACATATTTGCCATGAGTATTATATTGTGCTTTTTATAGCAAGCTCCTGATTTGTTTCCTTAACCCTTACTCTATTTCCTCTTTCTGTCCAAGTGATCCAATGAAAAATCAATTCTATTTTTTCCTCCATCATTCCCCAAAATGCTCTCCACCATGCTTCTCACCATTGGTTTATTTTTTTCCCATGAGTGTACTTTATTATTTAGGATACATTAACTGGGATTACAATTATACTCTAACTAACTCTTTGCCTATCCTGCTTCTTTTAAATAAGACACTCATCTGGAGTCTTTCTAGTCATGAGTTTTACCCTGTCAAGTTTCAGTGATATAGATTAAGTCAAATTTGTCTCCTATATTGGAACCTCTAGTTCATTTAGAGGTTACTAGGTGACACAGTGTATAGAATGCTGGACTTGAGGTCAGTGAAAGCTGAGTTCAAATCCTGCCAATTATTAGCTGAATGATTCTGATAGGCCTGGAGTCAGAAAGCTATATCTTCCTGAGTTCAAATCTTGCCTCAGACAATTACTTGTGTGACCCTGGATAAGTTACTTAACCCTGTTTGCCTCAGTTTCCTCATATGTAAAAATGAGCTGGAGAAGGAAATGGCAAAGGACTCCAGTATCTTTACCAAGAAAACCCCAAATGGGGTCACAAAAAGTCAGACATGACTTCGAAATAACTGAACAACATCAAGAAGACTCTGGGCAGAGATATTTAATCTCTCTCAGGTCTCTACTTTATTGCAAGGATAAAATTAGATTCTATATGTAACATGTTTTGCAAATCTTAAAACACTATATAATGCTAGTTTTTGCCTATTTCTATTGTTGCCTAAGCTTTAGGCATTTGGGTACATACAGCTGAGGCCAAGTGTTTTATATTGACTCTTTTCTCAAATTGTCCTGTAGATTTCTGTGACTCAGTTTCTATCCTTCCTTTATTGTAGCTATTCTGTGTTATATTTCACTTAGTTGGTAGGTAGTTTCCTTCTCATCCTTTTCCACCTGCATTTTGTTTTCAAGTCCTTTTGATTAGATTTTTCAGACTCTAGGCACATACTTTCTTACCAGCCTTTATTAGAGGTGCTCCATCACTGTCCAGGAGCCTCTTATTGCTGTATTTTATACTGTGATCTAAAAATCCACATCCCATTTGTTTACTTCTCAGGTTATTTTTTTCTCTTCTTCCTCCTTTGCAATGGGTAGTAATGAGGAAAATAACAACTTGTTGCTATCATTTTTACTTTTTTGCCTTACTTCATAATCTTTGGAAATGCTTTCTAGGTTGCTTATGACAGTATCACTTGTGCCCATGTGAATCACCAAAAGTGGATAGTAATCTAATTCATTTTTCAGTTATTTGGTGATTAATCGTGAATGATTTTGTGACATCTTTCTTGTGGTTTATATTGAAATAAAGCTTTTTTTTCCCTCCACAAAAGTCTTACCTCTCTGGTGTATGAAAAGTTCAAAAGACTTAATTTCTGGGTAATTATCATTTTATTAAATATGGCTAGTGAGTAATTAATAAATGAATAAAAACTCATTTGGTCTTCTCTTGTAAACCAAAGACAGCTCATGGAGGTCTCTCAATGCTTATATGCCTTTGGAAGAGTGGGTGTTCCCAATAGGCAGAAATCAACTTTGATTGGTTAACAATTAATGAGAGAATGAATATTATAATGAAAGGTGGACTATTCTAATGAGGGGCTGGGGCAACCACGACTTTGATTATGTCACTGTCACTCATAGACCACCCACAGCCTTAGGTAAGCTGGACAAAGGGATCTATCCACCACCCAAGCCAGTGTAGAACACAATGGGCCAGAATTCACCTGGATTAGATTCTCTTTGTCAGTTTTCTAATTGGGTAGGATAAGAATTCCACCTAGATAAATTGGTCTAGGTGGGGTAAATTTTGGGGTGAGGTCAATAATTTCCTTCAAAGACTGGCTTATTTCTGAATGAGGAAATTTTTTAAAAAACCCTTAATCTCAATAATTTTTTATTAATATAAGAAAAAAATAATCATTTCTCTCATCACTGATTTTCACTGTCACATAGAGGTGACATAGTTATCCAGAAGAACATGAGTTTTGCCAGGTCTTATGAGATGGTGGAGTCTAAACACAGGTACAATAATCAAAGACTATCCTAGCAATGTTTGGAGAGTCTTATTACCAGATTGTCCAAAGGGCACATTGTCTATGAATTATTTTGGGCATAGAAAATCTCAAAGACTCATTCATATTGGTTGGAATTGAAATACTTATAAATCCTTGAAATATTAGAATGAGATGTTATTTCAATATTTTAAGGTTAACTCTTTACACGTTTTATCTTCCAAACTAAAGTGTAAGGTCCCTGAATGGTAATACTTAATGCTTATTTGAAGTTGCTGTATCATTTAGAAAATATTTTGTATATAATAAGTAGTCAGCAAATACTTAATTGTATGGAATAGTAATATAAAAATATTTTATACACGTACAATATTAATTTATTTTAATAAATGCTCAATGGATTTGATCTCATCACTTGGGATTTTTTCAGTGTTGTAGATATCAGCTCATCTGTATCTACCCATTCGTTGTGACCCTTGACCATGTCCTCCTATAAGTTCAAGATAAAAGCTCCACACAATATATAGGAGGACTTTTTTGCTTTTTCCTGGCATTATTACTTGGCCATAGCACCCCTTTAGTTTAGAGTTGACCCACCACATACACACAAGAAAGGCTATTATAAGTATTTTTATACGTACAATTCCTTTTCTTTCTTTAATCTCTTTGAGGTATAAACCTTATAGTGCTATCACTGGGTCAAAGTATTTTTGAGCATAGTTCCAAATTGTTTTCCAGAATGGCTGAAGTAATTCTTTGCTCACCAACAGCTCATTAATCTGCCTATTTTCCTGCAATCCCTACAACATTTGTCATTTTCCATTTTTTGTCAACTATGATTATCATTTGTAGAATGGCTGAACAAAATATGTTAATATAATGTAATGCTATTGTACTATAAGAAATGGTGAAGAGAATGGTTTCATAGAAACCTAAGAATATTTGTATAATCTGATTCAAAGTGAAATAAGCAGAAAAGGGAGAGCAGTATAACAACACAATAACAATAAAATTGTAAAAACAAGCAATTTTGAAAAACTTAAGAATTCTGGTAAATTTAATGAGCCATATTTCCGAAGGACCATAAATAAGCATGCAACCCACCTCTGAAAAGGGAGGTAATAGACTCAGGGTGGAAAATGAGACAAATTTTTTGGACATGTATAATGTGGGAATTTTTTTTAACTATGTGTATTTGTTATAAGGGCTTTGTTTTTATTTTTCCTCAAGTGTACATGGGATGAGGTAGGAAGAACAGAAAATAGATTTTTTTGTTCATTGAAAAAAATTAATTAAAAAATATTTAGATTGCCCTTCTCACAACACAGGACCACAGGACCAGACAACCTTCTTTTTTCTGCCATATATTTTTCTTTTAAGATGCTTTACATCTGTTCTTCTTAGAAGTTCCTCTTTTGTTATATATTGCAGCCTGCTCCCATGTAACATACCTTCCCATTGCCCTCTGTATGACATTTATTTTCAATGTCATATTCCCTATATCACAGCCATATAATAATACCAGGAGAATATTAGTCTTAAAAAATAAAGGCCATTATTTCTGGGAGAAGCTTGAGCTCATTAAAAGAGTTTTACAACTTCCTGAAAAGTCTCCAGCCTACTTTCCTCCTCCTGTTTATTTATGAGCTCAAATCATTGTTCATTTGTACTGTTTGTCCATACATTCATATTGATAGACAAGCTACAGGGTTTCCATTCAATTGTATGTCATATCTTTACAATAGACATTCTTCATCCACTTGATCTTGCCTGTGTAGATGGTCAGGCCAAACACTTTTGAGGGACCATAGATACTTCCAGGAGGATCTGTAACATTCTGGGGCTTCATTCAACCAGGACAAAACTATTGATAAAAAGAAGCATCTGTAGAACCTCAAAATCCATAAGGATTTCTTCTTGAAGATGAATTCTGTGTTGGATCTCTATCAGAATGGTAAACACTTTTGGTGAGAGTACATCTCTATTTTATAACTCCCCTAATATCAAAATCAGATGGGTTGTTAAATAAGGTTATTTTTGTTGTTATTTCTTTCACCGTCCCTTGAGCAACTTTGATACAGGGATGGGAGACATCCTGAGGGAAGAAAACTTATATGGTAACATATTGTTCTAATAACTTAAAAACTTTTTAAAATGAAAGTAAACCAGAAAAGATCTTGTATCCTCTACATCTTCCAGTTAATTGAAGAATGTAAAGATATGATCCACTATAGAATATTCAATAATCAATCAGCTAGTATTTATTAAATTCTTATTACGTTCCAGGCATTGTGCTCAGTGCTGGGAATATAGGTACAAAGAATTAAATAGTCATTATTCATAAGGAAGTTACATTCTAATGGGTAATGTAAGTAAATATGTATGTGTATGTCTCAAGCATGGAATAAATACAAATATATAGAAAGAAGTTAAATACAAGGTACCATGGGAGTGAGTTCAGTTACAATTAGGCAAAATTAGAAAAAGCTTCATGTAGAATATAGTGCTTGAGCTGTGTATTTTAAAAAAGAAAGGGACATCTTACGAAGCTGGAGAAATAGACTAAGACCAGGTTACATAAGGATTTAAAAACTAAATAAATGAGTTTATCTTTTATCCTAGATGCAATGAAAAGCTACTGAAGATGTTTGAGTGGGAGAGTCACATGGTCATATTTATACTTCAAGTTTATTTCAGTATAGTGTGCAGGATGGACTAGATTTGTGAAAGCTTTGAAGCAACTATCCATTAAATATGCCTTTGCTGAATGGCCAGATGATTATTAAAATTGTATATATATGTAAATATGTAGGCATATGGGTCAGTAGTTATCATTGTTTTACTTACTTTTTTATATGAATAAGGCCTGAAGTTTGGTTTTGCTTGTTTGTTTGTTTTTCAAATTGTTGATATTTTTTTCCCTCCAGATACCCTGTAAAATGATCCTTCAGCTCTTTCAATATTGTTTCACCTCCAGAACATATCTCCTATATGTACACTTGTACTAACCTAGCTTCTTTTCCCATCTTTATTATATTTAGAGTCATTTCTATCTCTTCTATAAGCACATGCAGTATTGTGATGTTGGGACAAAAAGACTCTACGGAGTCTTTCTGTCAAAAACAGTTTTTAAAATCTTGAAAGTCTTTCATTATCCTCCTTTTATTTTCATCTTTAAATAATTTTGGGATGATTTTGATTGGTAGGTTCTTTTGCTTAACTTTCTTTAAAATAATTTTGTCCCATACTATTTTTCTCTGCTTGATGAAGCAAAGCTGCTCATAATTTTTCATCAACCATCTTCACATAATATTAGAAAGGTATTTGTATTCATACTACTGGTTCCTTTGGATGCCACCATTCTCTGATTGGCAATCAAGTCACATGTTTGCTAAGGTCCTTTTTAGACATTTTTAGTATCCTTGTTATGGCAATGGATTTGCATTAGTTAAACTTCTGTATAATATCAGTGTAGATGTCCTTTCTTGAAACTGTTACCCGCATTTCATCACTAACAGCTTTTTAAAAATAGGTCAGGATTGAGTTATTTCAATCACATACCATATTTTTTCATTATTAGTCTTTCCTATAACTTTACATTAATTCTGATCTTTGCGCTAACAAGCCAGTAGTCTGTCTGTACATATACATATGCTTCTCACTTCAGTAATGAGTCTTTTCCTGTCTGCTAATATATAATCTATTTCCTTTTTATTATGTTATTTGGTGCTTACCATATCTAGCCCCTACCAGTCTTTTTTCTTACTAAAAGTATTGATGATATGGAGGAATAAGGCTTCTTCGCAGTCTACAATCCACTTCTGGGTTCTAAGTCTATTCTAAATTCTGCTGTAGATTTTTTTTTTTAGTATTTGTATTATTCATGCTTTTTGTTGTTATTTCCTAGACCCTGAGTCATCCTTGGTTCTGTGAAAATCTAATTGAAAGCCTTTTCCCCTTGTCATCATTGATCTAATAAATGACATTTTAAATATACCCTTTATGAGTTCAGAACTCTCTGGAAAACTCATTAATAAATTAAAGGCCAAAAAAATGCTAAAATCAGTGACAGAATGACTTTACCTGATTTGTACCACATAATAAAAATATTTATAACTTAAAAGGAAATTAAAAAGGGGACTCTTTTGTACCTAAGAAAGTTTGCAGCTATTTTTACTCAAGGGGAGGGAAACCTACTAGTTTTACTAGATACTTGATCCACCATCGAGAAGTAATTTCTTTAAAGCTCCTGCCACTTTGGATCATGAGCCCATTCTGGACTAAAATAAAAATCATCTTCTAAGTGGATGTGTACATAGTGATTCACTTATTCATTCAAAAATAAAGTACCTATGGTGCACAAATGTGCAGAGCACTGTTGTAGGTACCTGAGGACAACAAATAGATTTAAGTCGTGTTCACTCTTATGAAAAGACAACAGCACAAATAATTTTATTCGTAATTGTACATGATATGTATTGTTATTTAGTCATTTAAGTCATGTCAAACTCTTCATGACCCCAGTTTGGAATTTTCTTGGCAAAGCTACGGGAATAGTTTGCCATTTCCTTCTCTAGCTCATTTTACAGATAAGGACACTGAGCAAACTAGATTAAGTGACTTGCCCAGGGTCACACAGCTAGTATATTTCTGAGGTGGGATTTGAACTCAGGTCTTCCTCTCTCCAGGCCCAACACTCTATCTACTGTGCCACTTAACTGTCCCAAATATACGTGTTAGAAAGTTATATAACAAAATAGATTAGAAAAAGGAAAGTCTGAAAGCAAGAAAGCCAACTAAGAGGTTACTGAAATACTCCTGATGAGAAATGACACAAGGGTCTGAATCAGGATAGCAGCTGTGGAAGTATAAAGGAGGGCAGTGGTGCAACATATAGTTTTGAGGTGGAATTGACAAGATATGACAGTTGATTGGATTTGGAGATTGAGGGAGGAAAGAATCAAGGATTATTACCTGAACCTAGCTGATGTCATGGATGGTGCTGCCCTCAACAAAAGTAGAAAACTTTGGGGATAGGGCAGATTTAAATGAGAAGATGATGCGTTCCATTTTGAACATGTTGATGCTAATAACCCATCCAGAAATATTTTGGATTTAGAGAAAAGAGACCTTAGAAGTTATCTAGTCTAAGCACCTCATTTTACAGATTAGGAAACTGAAGCCCAGAACAATTAAACGAATTAGAAAAGTTAACCGAGGTTCAGCAAGGTTAAGGCACATAGATAATAAGTAGTAGGAGCAAGATTTAAACCCAGCTTCTTAAACACCCAGTCTGGTGCTCTTTCTACCATACTTCCAAGAAGCAGTTAGCAAAGCAGAAACTGGAGGTCGGCAGAGAGATTAAAGCTGGTATATAGATTTAGGAAACATCTGAATATAGATGATCATAAATTATTAAGAGAGAAAGAATCTAGAACAGATATTCTTAACCTTTTTATGTCATAGACACCTTTGGCAATCTGGTGAAGCCTATGTATACCCCTTCTCAGAACGTTTTTCAATACACAAAATGAAACACATAGAATTATAAAGAAAACCAATTACATTAAAATCTAATTATCAATTTTTAAGTTCATGGACCTCATTTTAAGGACCCCTGGTTTAGTGAGGGAAAAGAAAAGGCGCCAGGACTGAGGCTCTATAGAGAGGCACAATCAGGGAGTAGTAGAGAAAGATCTAGTGTAGGAGGATTGGTTAGAAAAAAATGTTATAGAAGCAAAGCAAGGAAAAGAGTTTGTTTTGGGGGGTAGGATATATAGGTGGTGGTCAACAGTATCAAAATTAAAGGTAAAATAAGATGAAAATTGAGAAAAAGCCTTTGTATTGAACAATTAAAATGGTCCAGGATAAGCACTGCAGAGATCAGGCGAATGGAAGTAAGAATAGATGTGTTGTTACTGATGGATATCCTAGTCTAGGCTGCCTCTATCTTTGACAGCAACATAGAATCACAGATTTAGAACCAGAAAGGATTGTAGATCATCTAGTCCAAATATCTCATTTAACATAAGCCATTCAGCAGATAGGAAGAACACCCCCCCAACTCCCTGCCAAACATCATTGTCATATTCTGCCACTAACCGCCCTCATATCCTGTGGATTATAAAGATTAAAATCAACTCACAATCATGATTAAGCCAAAATCTTTGAATATCACGAAGTCAGAGGCTCTCAAGATTGGAAGAGATTTAGAATTTGTCTAATTCTACATATACCTGAGCAAGAATAACCTCTCAAACCTTCCTAATAAGTGGTCATCCAGGTTTCGCTTTTTGAGAAAGTCCCCATGGTAATGATGTCATCACATCTCACTAAGAGCAAGCCTGTGGGTAGCCTTAACCACAATATCTGCATTTTTCCCTGATTCTATCAACATTGCCAAGTCTGGTGCAAGCTGAGCATACACACATCCAGCCAGCCAGCTAATCATCAGAAAGTAATTTTCCATCAACTTAACACCTCTGACATTCCCCCGATAAAAAAAGAGAATTAAATTCAGTTGTCAATTTGGAATTTTCCTGGAAATGACAGAGCTGAGAGAAACAGTGCATAATACTGTGCCTGGGGGGGAAAAAAACCCTGGCACTTCTCAAAAACGTAAAGGGCAAGTTCAAAACACCTAATGATGAACAAAGCTGCCTCTCCTCCAGGTCTTTGAGCTCAATGGGGAAGCCACTGGCCCTCTTTTTTTAGTAAATTCATGATAACTAATGGACTGCTAGTGCTCAGGAAGAAAAAAAAAAGACTGTGCATGGCATAGGAATATAAACTATGTGCAAGAGTTTTTATTTTCTCTGCATATTTTACTTGTATATTCTTTCTCTTGAAGATTTAGGAATCCTAATTTATGTATTGGAAAATGCTATACTGATGGACTCTAAATGCAGATTGAAGCATACTATTTTCACTTAACTCATTTTGGCATTCTTTTCTCTTTTGATCTGTTTCTTCTTTCACAACTGTGACTAATACAGAAATATGTTTTATATGATTGCACATATATAATCTATATCAAATTGCTTACCATTTTAGGAAGAGGGGAGGGAAGAGAGGAAAGGAAAAAAATGTGGAACTCAAAATCTTATAAAAATGAATGCTAAAAAATTGTCATTACATATAATTGGAAAAAAATAATAATTATGTACAACAGGCTAATAAGATATATTTTCAATGCACTTTGAAAGTCATTTCTTTGTTCAAATTCTGTGCACAAAAAAAAAGGTCTGTCCATTTCAGGCATGCATGCATGAAACAGAGAAATAGGGGGCCTATACCATCCACTGTAAAACTCAAAGTTCTTTTATCTAACACAAACTCTGTTGCTTTGCTTAAGTCCTATCAAATTGCACCCTACCCAAGCAAACGTATTAGACTTTCAGTGGAAGAAAAACTATTGCCATCTTAATATTTGCCTTCTACAACACTACTATTATGATTCTCTGATTGAGGAAGACAAGCTTCAGTGATTTCTGCCAGAACATTGATACACTTACTACAAGAGAAAATGAACCATATATTTGTTGGAATTTTAATATTCAATTTAATTCAATTCAACAAATATTTATTAGGCACCTTCCTGTGGCCCTGGTAGCATGAAAACAAAAAACCAACAATGCCCCTTCAGGAGCTTAAATCTACTGGCAGAATGAAATGAAACTTAAATCAATCCAAGCTGGCAACCAACAGAAAGACAACTCACTGCTTCTCTTTGGGGAAGCAAATAAAAGACTTAAAAGAGGTGGCCTTGTTATATACAGAAAAGATCATCCTATGTTTATTGTTTCTTGAATATAGAATTATGCTGAATTAAAGTTATCCTTTGATATATTTAGGCAGATATATTTGGTATAATGCAGTGATGTCAAACAAATAGAAACAGGGCCACCAAACTATACATAAGGATTCCTGCAGGCCACATATTGACTTAGAAAATTATTATTATTATTATTATTATTATTATTATTACTATTATTATTGACTTATAGTTATTATTATTGGAAGCCACATTAACATTAGCTGTGTTTTATTGTAATTTTGTTTATTTTGTAAAATATTTCCCAATTGCATTATAATTTGTTTTGGGCTACACTTGAGAGAGCTGTGGGCATGGGCGCTTGATGTAGTGAGCACAATACTGAGAATGGGAGCATGTGGAGAGCTCTAGCATTGTTAAGATATCACCTTTTATTGGGACTTTACACAAGACCTCTTGCATGAAATCAAGGAACTTCTTAGATGGATGTGTCTCTATGCATCTAAGAGGGGGGGTGGGCGGAGAAGGGCTGTGGTGTGTTTAACACTTCTGGTGTAGTTAATACAAGACTGGATTTGAAGTTAGGAAGCAGTAAGTCCGAATCCTACTTAAAACACCAACTGTATTATCCTAGTCAAGTCACTTAACCTTTCTTGGCCTTTTTTCTCAAATGTAAAATATTAGAATATAATAACACTTACTTTATAGAGTTGTTGTGAAAATCAAATGGGACAATGTATGTAAAGTGTTTTGCAAACACTAAAACCCTAAATATTAGCTATTATGTTCATATATGTAAAAATGATCTTTTTATGTGTTAGACATGTCCATAAAGATAAATTTATTATTAAGAAAGTAGCATGATCCATTGAGAAAAAATGCTTGACTTAAAGTTTGGAAGATGGAGGTTTAAATCCTGGCTCTGCCGTTTGGTTGTTATGTTGTCTTGGGAAAGTCATTTTACTTTTCCTTGTCTGTAGAATGAAAATCAAAATGATCACACAACTTGCCTCACAAAATTGTCGTAAAGCATTTTATTAGCCTTAAAGCACTACATAAAGTGAGACAGCATTTATTTAATGATCTTCTGAATGGTACTGTAACTGAGCACGTAAAAAAGAGAGACATGTCCATCTAAGAAGTTCCATAATTTCACGAAGGAGATCTTGTGCAAAGACCTAGTAAAAGAGTGATGTCTTTTAGAGTTCTTCAGATGCTCCCCTCCTCAGTGTTGTGCTTATTTTATCTAGCCCTAAAACAATATTTTACAATCATTATTATCTCCTCAGTGAGCTCCATAGTGACTCTAAAAAAGATCATGTTAGCTAACTACACTAAAAAAAAAAGCATGAATTCCAAAGAATGGCACAAAGTTGGACAGACAGATCATTGAGTTGGCCCTTTTATGTACAGATAGTTCTTGCCTTATGTTGCTTTTCCTCTCCTATCTGTGTCTGTATTTGGCAAAGGGTAGAGGCATTGTCTCCCTACATGGTTGTCCTGTGTTCCTCCTCCTGCTCTAGCTTTTCTGTCCCCAGTCCCCACATATCCTTGAACATGGTAGACACCCCTTTCCTGCATTCTTCCCCCCCTTCCCCAAGTCCTCTGGCAAACTGGCATTATGTAAAAATCACTTTACATAAAAATATTGCTTTACATAAAGTGAGAACTGTCTGTAGGTGTCTGAGTATATATACAGGTATGCTTGGACAGATGCTATGTTGTATTGTATTGAAAAAGAAGGTTATCAAGCTAAATTGAATTCCAGAAACTCCACAGTGTTTTCAGTGATCTTAAGCTGCTTGTTGCTTACCCCCTCCACCAAAGAAAAACAAGAATAACAAGAATAACAATACTAACAACATCATTTTAACACAAATAGTGTCCTTATGATATTGTGTGACTTGTGGCATCTATAAGGCACAGTGGATTCTGTGCTGTGCCTAGAATCGGGATGATCTGAGTTCAAATACTGCCTCAGACACTTTCCAGCTGTGTGACCTTGGGCAAGTCACTGAATCTCTATCTGTCTCAGTTTCCTCATCTGTGAAATGGGAACACATATCACTTAAGTCACACAGTTATTGTGAGGATAAATGTGATATTTGTAAAGCACTTTGTGCACCTCAAAGTGCTACTTAAATGCTAGATGTAGCTATTATTAACACCACAATCTCAGAAGATTAAAAGTTTCAGATGGCCCTGAAGATCAGAGTTTTATGGTAGTCATAAGTAGAGTGCAACATATTACCAATTATAATTTGTGTCCTAAAAATAGGAAAAGACATAAGTAAAGTCATATACAACTATAAAATCATCAACTAATCATGTAATCAGAATACAGAATGATGGATGCACAGCCCATTTGCTTCCCTGGTATCAACAAAATATTAAAAGAACTCATGGAAGGGCTCCAGCACCAAGAAGAGATCATCTAAGGATGTACATAGACAATAATAACATAGGTTGAAAAGGCATGGATAAGCTACGATCTGCACAGGTCAAAGTGGAGATCCCAGATCCATTGAAGTATTGAGGCAAGAACATTTTGAAATTATACGCATGTGAACTTAAGCAGTATATTATAATGGAAGGAGCAGGGGGGTTACAGTAGAAAGACCTAATTTTGAATCTCCACTCCAGCACTCACTACCTATTGGTTCTTGAATTAATCACTTTACTGCTCTCAGCTTCATTTCCTCTTTTGTAAAAAATGGGCACCTTAAAACATCTATTCCTTACCTCAACTTGGTTGTTGTGAAGAAAGCTTTCTGTGGGTTACACTTTTCCAGACTCGTTATACATTACTCCCTTTCATGCTTTCCATGGCCAGCCAAACTAGATTCTTCCTCTGTCCAGTCCCTGGGTCTTTGGACAGGTTGTCATTTCTTTCTTGAAATGATATTCTTTCCTCACCTTCACCCTATTCCTAGTTTCAATCAAAGCTCAGGCAAGTGTCAGCTTCTGTATGAGGTCTTATTTATATTTTTACAATAAAATAATAATTGATAACATATTATAACCTGCTAATGGCCACTAGAAGTTTTTCCATGGCTCTTGGGGCCATCAGAAGTTCTTTAATCTTATGAGACTATGATATTGCACGGTTTTTAGTCAGACAATATCACCAAGAGAATATTTATGTTGTAAAGTTGTTTGGATTTAGGGAAGCCAATGCTGAGGGGAGCAGTGAGGAGCTAAAAATCAATGAAAGCAATGTATAGTTTCCCAAGTCCAATTCAACTTGATATCCTTCTTATTTAATTCAACTCAAGTTAGTAACTGTCCAAGTATGCCTGTCTATATACTAAAAAAAAAACCACATGTCATCATCTGGAAAAATTCCTTTCATCTACTCTTGCCTCTCCCTAACCAGTCCCCATTCCATACCCTGTCTTGTATCCATGTGTATATTTTGAGTATATTTTAACATAATAATAGCTAATAGCTAGCATTTACATAGAACCTTAAAGTTTGCAAAGTGCTTTGCAAATATCTCATTTTCACCTCACAACAATCCTGGGAATTAGGTGCCTATTATTGCCCCATTTTACAGGTGAGGAAACTGAGGCAGACTGCAATTAAATGACTTGCCCAGGGCCACAGAGCTGGTAAAGATGAGGCAGGATTCAAACAGGACTTCCTGACTCTGTGTCCAATATTCTATCCAATTCATTACCTACCCATCTCTATATTGACATATGTATATAAAGTTGCCTTCTCTGTTAGAGTGTAAGTAAGCTAACATTATTCAAAACAGGAAAGGCTGCCTCAGGAATAAGCAGATCCCCATCCTTGCAGGTACATGACCAGAGGTAAATACCTCTACTAACATAACTGCATGGATGACTTGTTAGCAATTCATTCTTCCAGTAGTGATTGGACTAGACCAGAACTATCAAACACATGGCTTATGCCTGAATGAAGCCCGAATCAAAAAATCTAACAGGGAATATTGAACAAAATAAATGAAAATACAATTTTATATATATATATATATATATACACATATAATGTTAATATGTGATTTTCTAAGTCAATACGTGGCCCATAGGGATCATTATGTATGATTTAGTGGCCCCTGTTTCTATTTGATTTTGATACCACTGAACGAGATTATTAATTCCCTTCCAAATGTAAGATTTTATTGTTCTAGAATATTGACTTATTGTTCTATTTTGTGAAATGCTGTCTAAAATGTCAGTTTCTTTGGCTCATTTTTCTCAGTTTTTCCTTGCACTCGTTAAGCTGCTGTTAGCTCTTGTTCTCTACTACTCATCCTACAATTTAATTATCTATGTCAATTCATCAAATGAGATAGGTACAGCTGCTGACACATTTTTAGGAAGATAATTTTATTGCTAGGATATATTGTAGCTCAAAAGTTGTGACTTTTGTTGAACCTCATAATTTCATCTATTTCTTTTTGCTAGGGAAGACAATGCATTTCAATCAAGTTAAAAATTAAGAAGTTCTTTAAAAGATTGTTATTAACCAATCACTTTTACTTCTCTAGATTTGACTTGGACTTGCATATTATTGAAAAATATGATTGCAGCAGAAGTTATATCATTCTAAAGTGTAGGGAAAAAAACTTTGCTGCCAGGATTTGCTTTAAGAGGACACAATGTTTCAGAAATTATAGCATTTATATTAATCGGCACTGCTGACAATTTGGTATCTCTGAGTCTATGCTGTTGCCTAGCTTTACCTGTCTTTTCTACCTACAATGATGATGGAGTATTGAGTATTCTTACCCTGCAGAGAAAAATTGAAATTGTTTTCCCCCCTGAAGATTACATCAAAGGCATTAGTAAATTAGGCGAAGAAACCACTATTTTTTTCTGTAAAGCACAAAGTCAAGGAAAGAT
This sequence comes from Phascolarctos cinereus, assembly GCF_003287225.1. Classification (NCBI taxonomy): domain Eukaryota; kingdom Metazoa; phylum Chordata; class Mammalia; order Diprotodontia; family Phascolarctidae; genus Phascolarctos; species Phascolarctos cinereus. The sequence continues at coordinate 200,380,976 of NW_027556180.1, read as the reverse complement.
GTGGCAAATACTGTATGTGATCAGTGTGATTAAGTGAGAAAAGATGTAGATTATACAATGTGGCTATTATTACATTAACCAGAGAGTTGGTAATCTTTAATATATACTTTGTAGACAAATCAGAAAGCAACACTAAGATATCAGCATTCCCAAATACAATATTTCCAGAGCAGCATGAGGCCTAGATAGGTATTTTGTATTCTGTTCTAGCCTAGTAACCTTGAGCATTTTGCTAGCACTCAATAGGACTCCTTAAATAGGAAACAATTTCCATCACAGTACACTTTGTATTAACTACAGTAAGATTTAATTTACATTTGAGTACAAGAAATAGGATTTGAACCAAAGTCCTCCAACTGAAGAACTAGGGCTCTTTCCACTGTACCATACAGCCTCATCACACTCATCTGTGGCTTCTGCAAAATTTCCCCAAAATTCCCATTTTAATTTCTTATGCTGACCCGTGATATAGCGAAACCACAGTAGGGAAAGTCATAATGTGGATGGGATAACTATAATAACAACTTGACATTTGTATGCTTTAAGAGTTGAAAAGTGCTTTACATCTGTTATCTCACTTGAACATCACAGCACTGGATTTTGAGGGGTATACAGAGAGGAGTTGATGACAATAGTGAAGGACCTCAAGATCATACCATATGTTCTAAGCCAGTCCAAGCAATCCAGATTCAGAACTAGAATACAATGAAACATATATGGTTCATATAAAATGTGAATAAAAATAAGGGACAATGAAAGGATACAATAACTGATTCACAAGGATATTGCTCCAGTCTGCCTCCACATTCACCATAGCAGCCACACTAGGGTCAGAAAGACATCCTGCCCGGCAGTAGGAACTCTGCCAAACCTCAGAAGCACCTCTTCCCCATAAGCTGCACTTTTGATGCCTCAGGTGACAAGGGAGTCATGCTAATGACTCAAGACCTAGTCCCCCAGCACAACCAAGTCCTGAAGACAGTTTCCTTGCCCTGGAAAAGGAAAGTAGCTTATTTTATGTAAAACAGATGCTGCTCCTGTTAAGCCATAGGAAATCTGTTAACAAAGGATTAAGTACATTTAGCCTGGATAAATCAAGAATCTATGGAAGAAAATAGCCATCTTCAAGTCATATGGAAGAAATATTAGGCTTCTTTTGTTTGTTTCTGGAGGTCAGATCTAGAGTGACAGATAGGTCCCAATGGGGGAGAGAGAGGCAGTTTTCAACTCTTTTCAACTTCCCAATAATTAACAGACTTTCCTTATTATATTTTTTGTTCACTTATTTCCATCATGTCTGACTCTTCATGACTCCATTTGGGGTTTTCTTGAGAGTACTTTGTCATTTCTTCTCCAGCTCATTTTATAGATGAGGAAATTCAGGCAAACAGAATTAAGTGACTTGCTCAAGGCCACACAGATAGTAAGTTTCTCAGGCCAGATCTGAACTCAGGTCTTCCTAACTCCTAGCCTGATGCTCTGAATCCACTGAGCCACCTAGCTGACCCTCCTAATAATTATAGCTATCAAAAACTGGAATGGGTTACCTCTGAAGGTAGAGGGTTGTATTCACAAGAAGACTGAATGAAAATTTGTCAGGAATAATACAGAAACAATTCTTCATCTGGCAAGGGATGAACTAGATAGCTTCAGAGGTTCTTTCCACCTCTGAGATTCTGTGACATATAACTTTTCTGATTCCAAATAGAACTGCAATTCTAATTCCATCTAATCATAAAAGGTAGTACATTATATCTCAAACTAATTTCTCTTTCATTTAATTTCCTTTGCTATTAGTTTTGGTGAAGAAGGAAAAATGTTTAAAAGAACAAATTTTAGCAAAGAATCACATTTTTACCAATTTAATTCAATTCAGCAAGCATTTATATTTAGAACCTATCATATGCAAAGCATTAGGGGCAGCATGGAGTCATGAATAGATAGAATTGTAATCAGGAAAACCAGGGTTCTAGTCCTGCCTCTGGCACATACTAGCTGCTGTACCTTGGAAAAGTTGCTTATCCTCTCAGTAACAGATTACCCCAGATTATGTTACTTATATTAGCTATTTCCAGAATGGGGCTGTTTTTAGCAGTTCCTAAGTCAATCATATCCATAACCAACTAACAACTTAGTCAATTTAGAGGAGGGGGAAGGAAGATTCCTATAGCTGTGTCTCACACACACACATACACACACACACATACACATTGAGCTATACCTCAAAGAAAGAGTTGAATTTTTAAAACAGAATAGAGGGAAAGTTGGAGTTTTATATAGTGGTAACAGTATGGCCAAAGGCATAGAGGTTAAAATGTACAAGAAGCATTCAGAGGAATGCTCAGTCTAGCTATGTCTGAAAGAAAGATTAATAAGAATTGCTGCCTGGTTAAACATGTAAAGAAATGGAGCTGGAGAAATCAAAGATAGCTCTGAGATATAGAAGGCAGAAGAGTTAGTAAGGATGTGGTGCATCATGTTGTATTGCTCTATGAGGACTGGTCTTACACGTCTGTCTTATAAGAAGCTTACTAAAATATGTTATTTCCTTTTCTACTCATGATTTTTTCATTTGTAAATTCAATTTGATATATATTCGTGTATGTACATATGTAAGTATGTGTGTGTGTGTGTGTTATCTCGCCTTGTCTTCAAATGGTTTACTACCAGCTAGGGAAACAACAAATGAAAGCATGAATTAGCTCATACGTCTTACAGCTATGTGTAATAGTGGATAGATGTTTGGACCTGAATTCAAGAAGATTTGGGTTTAACTCCAGCCATAGACATGTACTAGCTCTGTGACCCTAGACAAATTAATTAACTTCTATCGGCCTTGATTTGTGAAAGAGGGATAATAGTATCACCTAAATCCCAGGGTTGTTGTGGGAATAAAATGAGATAATATTTATAAAGCACTTTGCAAACCTTAAAAGCTATAATTATTATTAATTATTCTGTTGTTATATATTATTATTTCTATTATAGAGTTATACTTATTGTTGATTTTATTATTACTAAGCTATTATTTTTCTGAAGTCGACAAACACAAAGGGAATCATCAACAAATATATGAACAGAAAAGTAGATAGGCCAGTTATGGAACAGGATAACTGATGGACAGCCTGTTTGTGCCATTGGTTTTTATGTCAAGAGATCTAGAAAAAGAGCTCGAGCATACAAAGTAGAACCCCTCCACTGGGGAAAGTACCTATAACCCTGAGATCACAAGTCCATTAAAATAGCAAAGCAAAACTTTTTATTGTTGTGGTTCACTAATAGGATATTGGGCAGCTAGGTGGCACAGTGGATAGAGTGCCTGGCTTGGAGTCAGGAAACTCATCTTCCCGAGTTCACATTTGGCCTCACTCAGACACGCACTAATTGTGTGATTCTGGGCAAGTCACTTAACTCATCCTCAGTTTCCTCATCTGTAAAATAAACTAGAAAAGGAAAAGCCAAACCCCTTCAGTATCTTTGCCAAGAAAACCTCAAATGGGGCTACAAATAGTCAGACACAACTGAAATAACAGAACAACAATAATATGAAATATTGTTATTATGTATTATTAAGTTCAAACGGTCAGCTGAATTTCATTTTACTTTCTTTAGATGAATACTGTCTGCAGGAATTTACTGAGCCTAGTTACTTTCTTGGCACTTTTAATATAAAGAAGGGAAAGAATTTCTAAATGTTTGGACTCAACTGGAATCCATTTACTCTCGAAGATATGAAACTTTACTTCAGCATTCAAAATATGTAGAGTTCAGCTCCCTTTGGATAATTAATTATTATTACTATTTCCTTTTTATCCAATTTGCTTGATACATTTGTGTGTATGTCTACGGGAAGACAACATAGGGAAAATGTACAACTGAATAGCAACAGGGATTAGGGGAGTGGCAAGAAAATCCTTTGCTTCATATTCTCACCACTCAATGAAACACAGTTGTGGCTTTTGCTTTCAGGTTTATATTGGGGATGTTGGTTTCATTCTTCTAAAATGCAGGGGAGGGGCAAGGCAGAGCTGAAAATATTCATTATCTGTTTTGTTTCATTTTTAGTATAAAAATCATTGGTTGCCAAAGTTCTCACCTTGTAACAAATGCCTTTTCAAATATAAACAAATATTAAGTACCAAAATCAAAAGTTTTTTTTTTAATTTTGCAAGTAATGTGAGCATAAACATTTATTTTGGATTGTTCTTTGGAGTACAAAAAGATTTTTTTTAACCTTTCAATAAAATACACAATTAAATATATTTCTCTAGTACAATACTATATATTTTAAATAGCTGTATCACTATAAAATTAATCTGTGATACTTTTAAAGAATACATGAAGTTTTAAGTTATTTTAAAGTTGTTTATATCATATGTGTCCCATATGTCTAAAGATTCTTGACCATGCAGTTTAAGTTTTAATTTTAAAATATGGTAGAAGGTATGAAAAGTGACATTTTGTGCAGGCTGGGTGGGGAAAGAATTCTGTACTTCCTGTTAATTGTGAAATGAGGCTGCAAATCTAAATCTAATGCCTTCATTGTCTAAGTTTTCAATTAAAATGTTCACTTGAATATTTATGTTCAAAGCATTGTGCCTTAAATATTTTTTATTTCCCCATTCAATGAATTTATTAGTAATTGCCTATTTTTCATATGCTAGTATTATGATTAATAATGATTGTAACAGTTATTCATGTCAGAATTAAATTTTGTTAATTTTATGTTGAGCATAAAGATTAAAATATATTAATTTTATATTGAACCTAATTTATAACATTTTCCTCATAACTCATGTCAAAAAAACTTACTTATAGTTGAAATGAATATATAATTGAATCTTCTTATTTCTGAATAACTTGCATCCTAAGCACAACTCAAATCCCACTTCTTGGAGCTTTTCCTTATAACTGTAAGCATGTATGCTGCCTTTCTCTAAATTCCTGTATGACTTATACTATATGCTACAAACTGTAGCACATAACATTGTATAACAAAAGCATGACATATTGGGGAATGGATAAACAAATTATAGTATGTGAATGCAGAGGAATGTTATTGTGCTGTAAAAAAGTAATTAAATATTCAATTTCAGAGAAAACCAGGAAGACCTTAATGAAATAAAGCAGAATGAAGTGAATGGAACTAGGAGAACAACTTATAAAATGATAACAGCATTATAGAAAAAAGAAAAAAAGAAAAAACCTTGAAAAGACTGTAGAACTCTAATCAACACAATGATAAACCATAAGTACAAACAATTGAAAGTAAAACACACCACTCACTACCTGACAGAGAGGTGATGAACTTAAAATACAGAAAAAGACAAGCTATTTCAGACATGGCTAAACTGGGAATTTATTTTGCTAGATTATGTAAATACATATTGAGGGATTTGGTTTTCTTTTTTTAATTTAATTGGGAAAGGATCAAATAAATAAAAATGACATTGCCTGCAAAATAAAAATAATGAAATATTTATAGTATATGTTTTAAATGTATTATGCTAAAAAATTTGCATCAAGTGGTTAATATACTTTTATTGTTATCTAATTGTTTATTTTTGTGTTTATCTTGTATCACAAAGGAGATTATAAGCCCTTTGAAAGTATCATATATTTTTCCTTACATGCTGTACAGACCACAGTCCTTACATAGCTGTAATTGGTATTTGTTGATGTATTGAATAGACTAAATAGATGAACATTGTAGATACACTTAAAAATCTCCATGCACTGCCCTGATTACTTTTTAAAAGACTAATAGAATGATTTATAGGAGTAGATTTTTATCTGTAGGTAGAAATTTCATAACAGAAACATTTATGATATTATTTATTTGTTTGGATATAAATTTAAGGAACTGTGTTTGTTATAATAGTATTTTCTTTTTTCTATATAATGTCCTGCAGGACACTGTGTTACCTTAATGACACGAACACTGTTTTTCACTTGAGTTAAATGAGACTCTGTCTCTCATATAATAGATCAGGACATTCCTGTTTTAAAATTGTTTTCTGAATTTGTTGGTCTAGATTTATATTTGTTAGGATATCTCTACATTTGAGGAGTATTGGTTGTTCTTACTATGGCTAAAAGGCCAAGATCCCCCACTACCACCTGGGCCATCTCCAGTTGTAGTGTTCTAAATCTGGCCACTGGTCCCAGATGACTCTGGAGGAGAAAGTAAGTCTGGTGACTTTGCCTAGCCCTCCATTCATTTGCATGTCATGGCACCACCTCAATGATGTCATGGTCCTCTTCAAGAATGAAGGACACACAACATCATTCAAAAGAACATCTATCCTTTTCACACAAGAAATTTTACTGCGATTTGCTGAAAGACATGTCCATTTAAAAATTGGCATTAATTGCTATTTGACTTTAAGCTGAAAAACATAAATGGACCTCAAATTATATCTTGATATTCTTTAATAACATAATACGGTTCAACTGAATCAGCCAACTCTTTAAAAAAATTGTCATGTGAAAAACAGGCAATTTCAAAATGCTGAGCAACTAGCATTTGGTTCAGAAGTGGGAGGGAAACACTTCTTTTGTTCAGTTCTGGTCCTTGACAGCTTGATCTTAAGTGTAGGTAGCTACAAAACTGGTATGATTTCAAGGTTCATTAGAAAGTGTTCCATGCCCCCCAAAAGAGTTGGAAATTTATTGATTTGGCCTAACCAGATTAGTTAGCCAGGTGGCGTAATAGATAGTAAGCAGAACCTGGAGTTTGGAAGACCTGAGTTCAAATCCAGCCTCAGACACTTACCAGCTATGTGCTCCTGGAAATGCCACTTAATTCAGTTTGCCTTAGTTTCCTCATCTGTAAAATTTGAGTAATAATAGCACCTACTTCCCAGGTTGTTTTGAGGTTGATATATGCAAAGGGTTTTCCAAATCCTTCTTTGTTTATTTTATTACACAGCATACTTATCTTAGCAATGCAAAAATTTAAAAATACAAATGGTTTCCACTTCAAATCCCCGTGAACTTACATTATTTTTATTGACAAATATTCCATATTTATTCCCAATAACAATACTATCACCAGCAGTCCCACCCCATTAAGAAAGTGTATCAAAACACTTTTTTTTTAAATTAGCAAGGTGTTCCAATGTATTTTGCCATTCCTTTTTAGCACTATGACACAGTGGCTGAGTTTTAATTTAAGGCACCATATCATATGTCATAAATTATAATGAAAAAATGTGACATAGCATAGAATAAATATCCCTTTTTGTTGCGTTTTTTTTCTATTTTTGCTCTCCTGTCTCTCCCAATACCTTTCTTGAGCAAATGAATAGATAGATAGATAGATAGATAGATAGATAGATAGATAGATAGATAGATAGAAGATAGATAGATAGACAGACAGACAGATAGATACATGAATAAATAGATGAATGAATGAATGAGCAAGACCCCCCAGATAAAGCCCTCAATATATAACTACATAATCTAGCAAAACAAATTCCACATTGGCCATGTCTGAAAGTGTATCTCATTCTTCACCCCTCAGTAGGGGCAATAGTGAGTTTTGTCTTCATTCTTTTGAGTTCCCAGTTAGATTATCATTGCATTAAAGTTCTAGAGTGATTTTAGAAACCTAAAAGCACTATATAAATGGTACCCAATTTAAAATAAAAACACCCAAGAGAGAAGTGGCATTAAGCCTTATCAGCCACTTGCATAATGGCATAAAAATGTTTATGTGACTCCTTGCTGAGAGTAACTGTTTATAAAAGGTTAGTAGTACTAAATGTCTAGTGAGAAGCATTTAAGGGAACACAGTAGCAGGAAGATGAAAAACAATAAAGGTTGAGTTGTATAAAAGACATTTCACCTTTTAAAAATTTGCCTTCAGCAAAATTGGAATATAATTCAATATTGAACTACTGAATTGATAAAATTACTTCTAGGATTGAAAAGTATCATACTTAATATGTGAATTTGGGGGAGAAATAATAGTTTATAATTATGGGTTGTCCCAATAGGACTTGATATAATAAACATAGCAAGCTCTTATATAGTGTTGTAGGGTTTGTAGAGTACTTTAAAAGTAATATCTCATTTTATCCTCAACAATCCTGAGAGTTAGGTATTGCTATTGTCCCCATTTTACAGAAGAGGAAACTGAGACAGACAGATTAAGTGCTCACATGTCTATTGTCTGTCTCTATTGACATTGACTTGATATTTCAGATTCTCATCCCTTCATCTCTTTCACTTCAGCTAAAAGAACTTCTCCTAAATCCAAAGAAGTTTCTTAGTTGAATATACATAAGTTGCAAGGGGGGGAAAAGTAAGAGTTGGTAAAGAAACTTCTAGATATAGGACCAGAATTAATCTGATTATCCACAATGCAGTCAGATTGTTTTCTTGTCTCTTGTAAGCTATTGGTTATTTTGCAACTTACGTTTTATTTTTTTTAACAACTAAAACCTATTATGCTCAGTAATTGCTAACCTGTTATATTTGTTTTATGGTTCTCAAAAGGCTTTTGCGTATGTGATATAATTTAATCCTCATAACTCTTTGTTAGACATTATACAAATAAGGAATCTGAGGCTCAGAGGAAGTTTGTGCTTCCAAGGTTGTCTGATTAGTAAAGGACAAAACAGGAACCAGAGCCTAATACTACATCAATACTACTTCTACCTAATTTTACTTGTTTGCCAGGTAACTCCTGTTCTATCTGCTTTTCATTAATGGTGCATCAAGCCAGTTATTCTTTTCTCCTGAAATCCTCCCCATTTATTAAGACAAATAATTACCTCAGCACAGTTTTCAACCTGGAATCTTTCCTTGGTCCACAATGGTTATTTTGCCTAATTAATCCCTTTGGCCGTGCAATAGTGCCTAAAGGAAAAGATACTGTAAAATGCAAAGCAAGTTGTAGGTTCTTTGTTGAGTTCCAAGTTGATCATACTTCAGATGCTTAGAACCATGCTTGGCATATAGTAGGTTCTATATATAAATGTTTATTCCTTTCCCCCCTACCCAACCTCCCTTGATGCCTGCTTTTCTCTACTAGTTATTATAGCAACATGAAAAGGCAATATTTATATTAAACCAGTATAAACATATGTATATTGCCATGGTAGGTAGTAGCAGATGCCTTTTATACAGATTGAAGACCCCATAGTTGAGGCCAAGGCCGGAAACCTCACTACAGCAAATGTTTTGAATGGCAGCTGAGAATTTTAGAGAATTGTAGTTTTCTCCTCTTTTTAGCCTAGATATAAGATGTAGGAAATATTAATGGGCTTTAGGATTCAAAATACAAGATGTTGAAGCACATGGTCCTTGAGCAGAAGAGGGTCTCAGAAAGAAAGGCAGCATCCTAGAGAGAAAAGAGGGAATCACTGGCTATATAATGAAGAAACTGGCCAGAGGCTAGTTGATATTATAAACTTAAAATGTTACCAAGGACCATATTTATATGTACTTTTATGATACTTATGTAGAATCATCACTGCTACCCCTAGCAGATTGCACTTATGAAAGTGATCAGGGCAGGTGGGTGGCACAGTGGGGGGCAGCTGGGTGGCACAGTGGATAGACTACCGGCCCTGGATTCAGGAGGACCTGAGTTCAAATGTGGCCTCAGACACATAACAGTTATTAGCTGTGTGACCGTGGGCAAGTCACTTAACCCCATTGCCTAAAACCAAAAACAAAAATTATTTAAAAAAAAGAAAAAGAAAGTGATCAAAAATTTCAGAATAACCAATGGAAAGGCCTCTTGGAATAGAGATAGATAAAAAACTAGACTCAGAGGCAGGAGGATGTGGGTTTAAGTTCGTCCTGCCTTTGACACAATCTATCTGTATCAGAGTGGGCAAGTAAATCAACTTCTCAGTGTCCTCAGGAAACTATCTGACAGTGATTTACAGGAAAAAAAAATACTTATCTTTATTGGTGGAAGGAATTTCCATGTTGGGATCATACCATACCAATGAAATCACAGGTCCAGACAACCCCCCCAACAAAAAATACCATACAAACAAACCCATAAATCAAACTGAATATGCATTTTGATGTATTTTATTACTATGACAAATTTGGTCAAAAATTATATCAGCTATAACAAAAGTCACTGTCAAAATACACAGAAAAATTAAAAGTGGACAACGATCAAATTGAAAGTGATGCCTCGCTTTGACCAATAAATTATGAAGTAGCCTTATGAGATGAGTGGCAGTGGTGGTGGTCTTTGGGCATTGCAAACAGAGAATAGAATTTATGAAGGAAGGAAATAAGGATTCATTAAGTATCTACTGGGGGCAGCTAGGTGGCACAGTGGATAGAGCATAGGCCCTGGAGTCAGGAGGACCTGAGTTCAAATCTGGCCTCAGACCAAACACTTGACACTTACTAGCTGTGTGACCCTGGGCAAGTCACTTAACCCCATTGCCTAGTGCCCCCCACAAAAAAAATTAAGCATCAGCTATGTGAAAGTCATTGTATATGTATATAGTCACATATAATATGTGTATATAATTATTATATAATGTTATTTGTATATAATTATAGAATATATAATGTTATACATATAAACAATATTATATGTATATGTAAAGTGCTTTATAAATATTATTCCATTTAATCCTCACAATAACCCTGAGAGTGAGGTGCTATTATTATCCCCATTTTACATTTGAAGAAACTGAGGTAGGCATAGTTAAGTTACTTGCCCAAGGTCACACAGTGAGGAATTAACTACGGCCCAATGTGAACTCAGGTCTTTTTGATTCCAGGTGCAGAACTTGATTCAGTGAACCACCTAGCTGCTCTAGATAGCACTAATGACAGTTTGGATCTTAAGATCAATTCATAATTAATTGTCAAGTCAACAAGTCAGTAAGCAACTTTTAAGTGCATATGATGTTCTAGGCACTAGGCCAAGCCCTCAGATTACAAAGAAAAGCAAAAACAGTTCCTGCCCTCAAGGAGTTCACAATCCAATGGGGAAGAAACATGCAACCAACAATGTACAAACAAGATTTATTTAGTATAAATCGGAGGTAATCTCAGAGGGAAGACATTAACATTGAAAACAGGGAAAGGCTTCTTGTAGAAGGTAAGATTTTAGGTGAAAACTAAAGGAAGCTAAAAAGTTAGAGATGAGGAAGGAGAATATTCTAGGCATCAGGGATGGCCAGTGAAAATGCCCAGTCAAAAGACAGATTGTCTCGTGTAAGGAATAACAAGGAGGTAAGTTCACTGGATGAAAGAGTATGCAAAGAGGAATAAGGTGCAAAGAGACTAAAAAGGTTAGAAGAGACTGAGTTACAACAGGCTTTAAAAACCAAACAAATGGTTTTAGTTTTGATTCCAGAAGCAATAGGGAGGCACTGGAGTTTATTGAATGAGGAAATGCTTCATCAGACTTGTGCTTTAGAAATATCATTTTCATAGATGAGTGAAGGATGGACTGGAGCCAGGAGATACTAAAAGCAGGGAGGCCAAATAGAAGGCTATATATTCCAGGTATGGGGTGTTGAGAGTTTATACCACAGTGACGGCAGTATTACAGGAGAAGTTGGAAAGGAAGAATCAATAGAACTTGAAAACAGTTTGGATGAGGTGTAAGTAGTTGAAAGTCAAGGATGACACCTGAGTTGTGAGTTTGGCAAGATGATGATGCTTTTAACATTAATAGAGATGTTAGGAAGAGGGGACAGTTTGGACGAAAAGATAAGGAATTGAATTTTGGATGTGTTGACTTTAAGATGTCTACAGGATGTTCCATTAGAGATGACCAGTAGCAACTGGAGATGCAAGCTTAGAGGCTGAGAGAGGTTAGGGATGGATAAGAAGATCTGAGTCATCTGCATAGAGTTGCTAAGTGAATCCATGGAAGTTGATGAGATAACCAAGTGAAATAGTGCAAAAAGAAATGAGAAGAGGGCTTTTGGAGGCACCTATGGTGAGTGGATATGACCTGAATGAAGATCAAGCAACAGACTGACAAAGAAGTGGTCAGACAGGTAAGGGGAGAAACAAAAGAGAGCAGAGTCATGAAAACTGAGAGAGAAGAGATAAGAAGGATGAGAATTGAGAAAAAGGAATTAAAATTTGCAATTAAAAAATGGCAACTTTGAAGAAACCAATATTGGTTTAATGATGAAACTGCAGATTTCAGAAGACTGAAAGGAAAGGATGTTGAGGTACTCATCATAGACAGTCTTTTCAAGAAGTTCAGCCATAAAGGGAGGAGAAATACAGGATGATAGTTCACACAAATGGATGGGTGGTCCAAATGAGAGATTTTTAAGGATTGGGAAAACATGGGATTATTTGTAGACGGTAGGCAAACAGCTAGTACACAGGGAGAGATTGATAATTAGTGAGAGTGGGGATGATAGGGAAGTCTCCCAGAAAAGACATTTTCAAAAGGAAATTACTTGTACATGGATATGAGTTTACCTTGGCAAGGAAAAAAAAACACCTCTTCACATGAGGCAGAAGTAAAGGAAAAGATGGTGACAAAAGGCAGAATACTGATATGAGGTGACAAGGAGAGGATTAGAGAACTTGTAGCAAATGGTCTCAATTTTTTTGAATAAAATATGAGGCAAAGCTATTAGTTAAGAGGATATTGGGAGTGGAGGTTAGAAGAGGGATGAAAAGGTTTCGGAAAGTCATTATGGCCAGTGGGATAGTGAATGAATTAGAAAGGTATAAAAAGATTGTCTTAACAAAATTAGAATCATTTTTTTATTGAAAGTTGTAATAAATTACAGGCTTACACCACCTAACATTGTTCCATCAAAAAAATTATAAAGAGGAACAATTAATTTCAGTGGAAGTGTTACAAATGGGAAATCAGTTTCCTAGGTAGCCAAAAACCAGCCCTTAGAAGCCTGAAATAAGAGAAAGTGAAGATTCCACTCTGATGTGGTACAATGTAAAAACCACTGGATTTGGCATCAGAGAACTTATATTCAAATCCCATCTCTGACACTTACTATTTGTTTTACCCTGGGCAAAGCATTTATATGCTCTGAGATTACATTTCCTCATCTATAAAATGAGAGTGTTGAATTAGATGGCCTTTAATATCCCTTTCTGCTAATTTTTTCTGCTGGGCAGGCCACAAATTCTGCCATTTTATTAACCTTTTAACTTCTATTAAGATTCAGGTTTCTTTTTTGAACAATTTGGGAACATTCTGCTACTCCAGCATGCTCTTGGGAATCCAGTGTTGTCTTTTTCATCAAGTTTTCATTTGTTTCCCTTTTTAATTCAGTCAATTTAATTCAATCAAATTAATTTAATTTAATTTAAGAAATTTGGAGTCATTGAATATTTTGGTAGACATATTCTCTTCTGTTTTAATATATTCCCATTCATTTAGCTGCTTATTCTATAGATCTTTAACTAAGTTTTCTTTCTTCTGAGATCTTCAGTTCAATCTCTAAAAAATATAGATTAAAACCCATCCTTGATGGGCTATCCTTTATAGTTCTTGTCTATATTCTCCCATTAGTTCACCACAGGAGGCTCATCCAATTGCTCTTCCTCCCTTTATCCTGAAAACACAAGGGTAGCAGTGGAGCAATCTATCTATCCCTTTTCTATCCCTCTCTCTATTGCCTTTTGTCTCCGTCCCACATACAAATATCAGTAGAATATTGATATTTGAAAGACAGATCTTTACCATTATGAGAAATGTGGGATCATTAAAGGAACTTTGTAATTTCCCCCAAATTCACTGCTCTCCTCTTCCTGTTCAATTCATGGCTCAATTCATCTGTATTGTCCATACCAATTCCTATTGTTATCTGAGCAATAAACATTCTTAATCCACTTGATCTTTCTTTCATGAATAGTTAGGTCATTTTTTAGTGATGTTTTAGGGCTTGATTCAATCAACACAATGACACCTGCAAATAGCATCTGAAGTATCGCATGATCCACTGGAGATCTCTTTTCAGCTGAAATCCTATGCTGGATCAATCACTCAATCAAAAAATATTCATTAAGTACTTGGATCTCCTCTATCTCTGTGATGAATATCTTTGGCAAGTCTACATCTCCCTGATTAATGCCTCTTCTGATGTCTATAATCAAAACATCATCAAACAGAGTCATATCTACTGTTACATTTTTCAGGGAATCTTGAATGACTTTAATGTGAATGGGAGATACATTGATTTAAAAGCTCACTCAGGGCAGCATTTTACTCTAATAAATCATATACTTTATCAGTTAAAAAACAATAAGCAGCCAGGTAGCTTTGTATATAGAGTGCTGTACTTGGAGTTAGGAAGATGAGTTCAAATCCTGCCTCAATTCAGTTACTTATTAGCCCGATGACCCTGGATAAGTTACATAATCTCTTTTGCCCTTAGTTTTCTCATCAGCAAAATGAGGATACCCATAGTACCTACCTTACAAGGTTGTGAAAATCAAATAATATATTTAGCTAATAATAGCTAACATTTATTTATTTTAAGATTTGCAAAACATATATTATGTATATGTAGTTTGCAAAATATTATGTGCACATAGTATTTTGCAAACCTTAAAGCAATAATTAAATGTTAGTTATTATTAGCTAATAATCAACCCACATTTGAATTTTATGTAATATCTTTTACTCAATCGTGAAATGGTAAAGCTGTTGTCTAGTGTTGAATACTGTTTGATAAATGGCTCCTTGTTTATACCACCATCAAGAAAGACCTTGATTCATATTTCAATGATTTATATTTTGTCTAAATGGGAGAGTAATTTAATTATGTCATATTAGTTACCTATTTTTGGTATTAAGTTTGGTCTAAGATTTTGTCCCATGCTTTCATGTCTTCTCTTCCTTGAGATACCTTGTCTATAGATGTCTACATGTTTTCACAATTGTTTCACCTCCAGCACAAGGCTCCTGAATATATATTTGGTCCAATCAAGCTGCTTTGCCCAACTTTGTTCTCTTAAGTGATATTTGGAATATGCTTACCAAAATTCTAGTTCATAAAACACTTCTCAGCATGTCACCTAAATTTTTAAACTTTTTAAAATAAAACATAAGCAAAATAATTGAGATAAGATTTTTTAAAATAGTACTATAGGATATTATTAATTGTTCCTACTAATTAGACATTCCATTAGTGTCAACTTCTCCCTGACAGCTCCCTTCCTTCCTGCTGCTTAACAGATACTCTTCCTATTGTTCACCAAGCTGGTTTCTGTACCCCTTCATAATCCAATGCCTTCAATCCAAGGGTTACCTTAACAGTTCAGGGGACATATTGTTTTAGTAGCCTCTAGAACACGGGAGGATACTTTAAACCCAGCTTGATTGTGGTTCATTTGCCAGGGTGGCAAAAGGCCACATGAATAGTAGGAGACGACTACTTTTTTTTCATTATTCATTTACATAGTGAACACTTTTTCAGAATCCTTCTTTGGTAGTGAGAAACAATGAATTGGTCAACTTGCACAGCACTTCTAATTCTCACCTATCCAAATGTAAAATTCAGATGGGGGTCCAATGGAGTACCAGTGGTAGTTGCTGATTTGAGACAAATCTGAAGGGACACAGGAACTGGTCCCTGTTCAAGGGTAATAAAACTTATCAAATGCTTACTTTCTGGAGACAAATCTATTTTAATACCAACATAAAGCAGCTAGTCCCAATGTTTTCCTCCTTTCTTTGAGCCAAACTCACAATTTTATATTATTGACCTCGAACTCCTGCTTGATTTATCGTCTTCTCTTGAATTCCATGACATTGCTATCCCTTGATTCTCCTTTTACCTTTCTAACTCTTCCTTAGTCTCCTTCCCTGGTTCATCTTCACCGCCTACCTCAACACCATCCTCCAAAGTTCTGTCCTCAGTATGTTTCATTTTATCCCTGCAGGGATATATGTTAGTGATTGGAGGCTAAGAGACTATCCCTGCCCAGTGAAGAAGAAGGAAAAAATCTAAATCAGGATCAAGGCAGAAATAAACCAAAAGTCAGAGAGACTCAAGAACCAAGGTTTCTCAGAAGTGTCAAAATCCAAGAAATAAATCTGAGGACAAAAGAGAGATTTCAAAGCATAGTCTATAAAGGATCAGTTAGCCACTATCACAGAGTGATGAAGACAATGGAAACACCTAGAATTCCTGCATCACACCAAAATACAAAGTCCTCCAATACTCAGCCACAAAAGTTACCTAAGGACTAAAGTTCATATTCTCTAGAATGGCTCCTATAGGCTCAACCCCATATATACTCCTTGAAGTTCAACTCTTGGTACACCTGTTTATGTTCTAAATTCTTTTCTTTTAGTGCATTTTAATAGATATAGTGAAAAGGAACAGGGAAATTTTTTTCTTAGTCTTAAATGAGAAGGAATGGATTATTGCTTTAAGAACCCCCCCCCACACACACACACACACAAATCCCAACAATTATTTTATAAATTGGGCCAAGGATATTACAGGGCTTTGGTAAATACCTATTTGTTTTGCTACAACAAAGCTGACGTTTTCTACTTTTATTTACCAGGTCTAGCAAAAGGAAAACTCATTGATATACTGTATATAGTTTTTGTTATAACTATAATACTTGGAGGTACTGAGATTTTAAGGAATAAGTGATTCTAATGAGAAATCAAGAGAAATATTTTTCATAGGACACAGTGAAACCATGTATCACAAAGAAAACCACAAATTAGAAATGTTCTACTTTAAGAACTTGATCATCAAAAAATGTTCAAGGATCATTATTTAAAGATAGGCCAAAAATATTTACTTCCTTTGAAGGCATATTGAAAGCACAGACTTTTACAAATAGATTTCAAATGCCATTTCCCACAAATAAAAATAGTATTATGGAAATTTAGAAGTAAAAGTACAATGGAATATGTTTTTAACAGAAACAAAGCACTTCATAATGAAAATGACACAAAGCCTTTCCCCTATCCCCCTTAATTTTAGTGCCTTCCCTCTGTTAATTATCCCCAGTTTATCCTGGAGGTTGAGTGGACTAAAGAAATACAATCAAGTACTGAATTCAATTCAACTAAATAAACATTTGTTTTATGTCTGCCATTTGCCAGGCACTAGAATTATCCGAAACTCTTTGTTCTGTTTTATTAGGTGGTGCCTAGAGTCAGAAAGATTCATCTTCCTTAATTCAAATCTGGCCTCAGACACTTACTACTTGTGTGACCTTGGGCAAGTCACTTAACCCTGTTTGCCTCAGTTCTTCATTTGTAAAATTGAACTGGAGAAGGAAGTGGCAAACCACTCCATTATGTTTGCCAAGAAAAATCTAACCAGGCAGACACAACTGAAAAAGGGCATCCCAATCATTAAGTAAGCCTTGATCAATAACTCCCTGAGTGTATAGATTATGGAGAAAAGCATCTTATTTTGTTTGCTCATATTTCAGAGCAGTGGAATAGGTAACAAAGATTTCAGTTCAATTCTAGGGTGCTGGATGTTATTATGATCACTGTCTCCTCAACAACTTTCCTTCTTTGATGTTAAGAAAGGGGAGAAAGAGGGACAAGAATTTTTTAAAGCAACTACTAAATTCTAGGCACTGTGCTAGGCACTTGATCCTCACAACAACCTTGTGAGTTAGTTGCTATTGTTCTCCCCATAACAGAGTTGAGGAAACTAAAGCAAACAGAACTTAAATGATTTGCCCAGGGTTACACAGCTAATAAGTATCTAAATTCGGATTTGAATTCAGGTCTTCCTGATTCCACACTCAGCACTCTATGTACTGAACTACCTTGCTGCCTCTTTGGGTGCATATATAACATATGACACCTTTCCTGAAAGAGCACATCTCATTCCCATCCTTCTATAGAATCAAGGGAAGGAGAAGTAACTTAATTTTCTCTTTCCCAATTTTCTTTTAATTACTTCCACTAATACTTTACCCCATCCAATATACATGACTACTCCCACCAAAGCCTTTCTCTAATAGACAAAAATTCCAAATTCCTTACAGTACTACTACCCATGGTAGTCACCATTGAAGAGTGCCTACTAAATAGAGTCATGGTGCTTATTCAAAACAAATGTTGATTGAATTGAATTCTAAAGCATGATCTCAGTATGTTTAACTTTTTTTAAAAATGCCTTGTAAATTCTTAGTTGAAGTAAAATATTCCATCAGATGCTGTGTAATTAAATTTTAAAATGAAAGCTATAAGAAAATTCTAAATGAAGTAAACCTCCCCATGACCCAATATAGCTCATTGTGAAAGACTTATTTGATGTTTCATTCTATATTTCTTTTGAAAATATCCCAACTTTTTAAAATACTAAGTAGCTTCTTTAAATATCTTTCCATTAAGAGTAGAATATAAGTAATGAATTGAAAATGAAATTATTTTACCATAAAAATAAACTACAAAAACAATGGAAAAACTATTAGAAGATTATACTTAATAATACTTTAAATAGCCATAAAGTTTATTTTTGTCCTCTCTATCTCATACTACAGGAAATAGTACTAGCATGACAAGTTTTACATAATTCAGTCTTCACATATATGTAAACCTTAATACAATAATTAAAAATTAGGCATTCTTTGTATAATCTATACTTCATTATGAAAAATTATACCCTTTAAATCCATCATTTCAAAGCTATAAAATCATATTATTTAATGGCTATCTTCTTTATTGAAATAACCACATTAATTTCTTTTAACAGGCAATGTGAGTCAAGTTTCTACAACCACACATATTATGACATAAGGATGGACTTGTTTATCCAATAGCCAAGAATTGTCTCTGCTACAAAATGCACAGGTTATTTTTAAACATATATAAAGAGATTTAATCTGGAGGTTCAAACCTTAGGAATAGTCCACATACTATATGAAGAAGATGCAAAGGATTTTGATGTTTTTCAGTCATTTTTAATTGATATATTATGGGTCCCTCCCCTACCAACAACATCATCTGTAATGAAGAATAAACAAAATTAAAATGGGGTAGAAATTGAGCAGAACTAAAATATGTGTTAACCATATTTGTCAATATTTTAAATATTTCACACTTAGTCTGTCTCCTCCCTCAACCTCTGCAAAGATGAGAAAGAGGTACATGTTCTCAACTCTTCTGCATGTCAAAGCTTGGTCAAAATAATCATACAACATTCAGTTTCTCTTTTGGAGACTTTCTGATCATATTACTATCTAACATTCATTTTGCATATTTTTCTTGGTTCTGTTTATTTCAGTACATACCAGTTCATATAAGTTTTCCCATGCTTCTCCAAAGTTTTCATATCATTTCTTAGAGTTCAGTGATATTCTATTGCATTCCTATGCCACAATTTGTTTAACCAGTCCCTAATCAATGAACACCCATTTTGTTTGCAATTCTTTCTTACCACAAACCAGTTGTTAGGCTTATTTTGATGTAAATGGGATCTTTCTCTCTTTAACTTCTATTTTGGATATATGCATAGCAGTGGAATCTCTGGGCTAAAGGGTATGGATAGTTTAATCACTTCCTCAGTATTATACTAAATTTCTTTCCAGAATGGTGGGTTCAATTTACAACTCCACTAGCAAAGTATTAGTGTGCCTGTCTTCCTACAGCCCTTCTTTTGTAACTTTTGCCAGTTTGCACAGTTATTTTGATTTGTATTTGTCTTATTATTTGGTACAGTTTTTCATATGGTTTTTGTTGGTGTATATTGTTGTACATATACTCTGAAATGAAGAGACGGCTCTTGGTCTTAATTTTATTTATCTTAGGTATGTTAATTTTTTCACTTTTTATTCTAGTTGCATCATTTTGGCTTGTGCAAAAAAAAACTTTTATAATTTCATGTAACTGAAATTGTGTTTTTTTTATTCCTACACCTTAATTGAAAATTCTATACCACCCATACATTTAGTTACCTGACCTATTTCTTCTATTTTAATGGTGTTACCTCACATTTTTTTTCAAAGCAGATGAATAATTATTCCAAGTAGTCACTCATATTTACTGAGTGTAGTAAGATTTAGAGAACCGAGACTTGAATTACTAAAAAAAAAAAATAGCTTACTGCATTATTTGAACAGAAATTTTTTTCTACTATATTTTAATCTAGAAAAAAAGATTGTAGGTTGATTGGCCATCTGAGTCACCGTCAGTTATCTTGAAATTGTGTGTTTGTATAACACTCTTATTGACTAGAAATGTTATAGTATAAAGGAAAAAACACTGGACTAGAAGCCTATATTCTAGATATACTGTGGCTTCTAGCTATGTGATTGACAATGGACAAGTCACATTTTCTCTGGGACTCAATTTCATTAACAGTAAAATAAAATAATTTGTATAAGATTGCCTCTCCAATCTTTGTCATTTTTTAAGAGTGAATAATTTTGTGAATGTTGCAGAAGATAGAAAAAGCCAGTATACAGATATTCATACAATACTGTTAGCCAACAAAAAAGCTTATTTGAGAAACCATTTAATTTATTGGAAGCCATGTTGAATGAACACTATATTTGAAAACAAAAGACTTGGATATGAATCATGGTCTCTGGACCTTTGTCTCCTTCTCTGCAATATTTGGGTACAACTTTGTTACAGTTATATGATTTCTAAGATCCCTTATGGTTCTGAGATTCTCTGAGTGTATGGTTGTATAGTTGCAAATTTTGAGTAGTCAAGTTCAAGTTAGTAAAGGGATTTGATCAAATGGGGGTTTCTGAGGTTTTTTTTTGTTGTTGTTGTTGTTGTTAGGCAACTGGGGTTAAGTGACTTGCCCATGGTCACACAGCTAGTAAGTGTCAAGTGTTTGGTCTGAGGCCAGATTTGAACTCAGGTCCTTCTGACTTCAGGGCCAGTGCTCTATCCGCTGCGCCACCTAGCTGCCCCAATCAAATGTTTAAATAAGCATTTAGAGTTTCACACAATTGGTTGTTTGGTTTCATAGTAATTTTTGTTGTTATAGAACTGTGACTTCCTTAGCATAGGGAAGAAGTTCTCAAAGTGTGGTCTGGGGACCCCAAAGTAGGGTCCATGAGGTCAAAATTACTTTTATAAGAATATTAAGATGTTGTCATTTCCAATATGGTAAATAATTATAGTTGTTATTCATATAAATGAAAGCTCTTTTGGGACTTCTCAATAATTTTTAAGATTATAAAGATAAGAGGTCCTGAGACTAAAAAGATTAGAACTAATGTAGAGAATACCCAATGAAGAAACTCACTCTAATAATGCAGATCAGAAACTGTTCTTAGGTTTCCTGGGGTGCTAAGACTTTCCCAGTGTCACCTCTCTAACCACTGCATAATGCTGCTTCTCACCTGTAAGAACAATTTATATCTAAACAGCATTTTAACATTTACAAAGAACTTTCATGACAGCGGTTGTTGTTTGTCCTTTATTTTTGAAAACCAGTGACATCATAGGAGATGTCTTGACTTACTTGTGAATTGGGTATAAGTGAGGCGGAGTTGCACAAACTTGTCAGCCTCATTCTCTCTTCCTGAGTCATCAAAGTCCAGTGGCAGGACAAAAGTCAGGATGACTAGTGATGGCCCAGGATGCAGTGGATTACCTTGGTGACTTCGATGCCTGACCACACTCCAAGTGCTTCATAGCACCTGCTTTAGCCACCTTCATGGCCACTGGAACAAATTGTTCTCATCTGCCCATTCCACCAGGGGAAGTCATCACATGCTTGGGGCAGATATGCTTCTAACACACCAACAACAATATTATAAGTAGATGTTACAGTTGGGAAAATGTCAGTGTAGATAAGTGTGTGTATAGATAATAAGCACCACTATATATGTAGTAGTATATTTATTACCGCTTCCTGGATTGAGCCATTTGAGAAACTGACAGACTTAAATGTACTTTTGGTTAGTTCTATTCATATGCCTTTGTCAAAACCTCATTATCTTCCTACTTATTTATACCACTTATTATTTTATTATATATATACATATATACATATTACTTCCTACACTTATTCCCTACTGTTTTCAAACAAACTCAAGTCCCCTACATCCATAAAAAACCTTCACTAAGCTCTACCATCCCTTCAAGATACTATTCTAAATCTCTTTGCTTTTTCTTAGCCAGACTCCTCTAAAAAAAAAAAAGCTATCTGCATTTGCTCTCTCAGCTTCCTTATCTCCCTCACTTTTTGACCTTTTCTATTCTGCGATCTGACCTCTTGGCATTCTTACTAGTTGTCCCCCATGCCTAGGATGCTCTCCCTCCTCATTTCTTCCTCCTGATTTCTCAGGTTTTTTCAGGTCTCAGCTGGAATGCCACCTTCTACAAGAAGGCTTTCCCAATCCCTCTATTTCAGTGCCTTCCTTTTTTTCAATTACTTCCAATTTATCCTGTATATAGTTTGTTTGCACATAGTTCTATTCATGTTCTCTTCCCCACTAGATTGTGAGTTCTTTGATAGCAGATACTATTTTTTTTTGTTTTTGTTTTTGTATTGTCTTTCTTTGTATCATCAGACTTGAGCATATTTATTGCTTGATACATAGTAGATGCTTAATGCATGTTTATTGACTAACTGGCCTCATCACTCATTAAAACTGCTCTTTCTAAAGTTATAAATAGTCTCAATTGCCAAATCTGAAGATCTTTTCCCAGTTTCCTGCTTCTTGATCTGTCTGTTGAATTGGAGACTGTTGACTATCCTTTCTTCCTAGATACTTTGTCCTCTCTAGGTTTTCATAACACTCCTCCCTCTTGGCTGAACCTTTTCACTTCATTTGCTGGCTAATCATCTTCATCATAACCCCTAAGTATGGGTGTTTCCCAACGTACTGTTTTTTGCCATCTTCTCTTCTTCCTTTACACACTCACTGTCTCTTGGTGATACCCATCTTCAGCTCCCATGGATTTAATTATGAGCAGGTGACTCACTGGCCCTTTCTCTGTTCCTTACACATGATTCTCCATCTCCCATCTCTATGCCTTTATATTTACTCTCCCACATTATCTATCTATCTATCTATCTATCTATCTATCTATCTATCTATCTATCTATCTGTCTGTCTGTCTGTATATATACATATATATTTATGTATGTGTGTGTGTGTATATATATACATGTATATATATATATATATATACACACATACACAATATACTTGTTGTCTTTTCCTATTAGAATGTAAACTCCTTATGAATAGGTATTATTTTATCCTTTGTGCTTATATCACTAGCACTTAGGATAGTGCGTGGAACATAGTATATGCTTAGTAAATAATTGTTGATTGATTGTCAGGATGTAGAATTAGCCCTGGATTCTCAAAGACTGTGTAAGTGGAACACTATAAAAGGTTCTACCATTCTGGGAAGGTTTAATGTATGGTCCTGGCAACAGACTACAATGGCCTAGGTAGGTATAGAGAGGCTTGTTAAAAGCAGGCTGCCCACTTGATGATGAGCTCACCATGGCAACTCACAAAACAAAGAAAACTACCACAATCTAGCCCTAGGTTCTGTGACTAACTTTCTTTGTCTGTAGTGATGGTGATAGAGTGGCAGGGGAAGAGGGGCAGAATGAGGGGTGGGAGGAGGGGAGAGAGACACAGAAAGAGAGAGAGAGAGAGAGAGAGAGAGAGAGAGATTTTCAATTAGGTCTAGATCAATTGGTCTAACAAGTTCCCTTTTATCCTCCCTTTCCACACCTTCATAGCAAACAGTCACTCAGAACATAGTAACAATCATCTTTACCTAGAGACAAAACCCATTATAAAAGTACAGAAAGTAAATATATAAGATTTTTTAAAAGCTAGTAATTCCTAAGGATAATGGATGCCACTTCCCCAGACAAAATGAAATAGTGGGGAGATAGAAGAAGTAAGTACATTCAATTTTTTTTCTAGGCTAATTATTCCTTAAGTGGTTCAGTGAGCCAGAAAAGGATCCAAAGAATTATATTAAAATGAAAGTGGCAGCACCCTTCACTTACAACTGACTCATTACAGATGCACCCAGGTCTTCTCTTTCCCTAGAGAACAAAAGTTGCCCAGGATTTCATTGACCAGCAAGGCTCCTGCCTCATATGATCATTCCCTCTTTCCAGCTGTTAAAAAACACCACTTCCCATCATCCCACTGGTTGCTAGGAGCTACATTTTAATAATTTATTTTTTAGACTATCCATAATATTAGCTTAACTGTTGTTGCTTTTAATGAAGTTCTTGTACTGTAATAGCTAGTGGACATCCTATTGAAGGAACTGAATCATATAAATGTTGACATTCTTGTAATAACTGAAACCTAAAAACAAAAGAAAATCAAGGAATTAGCACACTTATTTTTGTCATATACACAAAGACAAGAAAAAATATTATTTCATCCACCTTGCCTAGAATTTTCTCCATCCTTATATCTACCACCTGGTTTCCTTGGCTTTGTTCAAGTCCCAACTAAAATTCACTCTTCTACGAAAAGCTTTTCATGATCTCCCTTAATACCCATGCTTCCATATACGTGTGCATGCATACATATATATATATATATATACATATATATGTAAACATATACACATAGATCTTATTTTTACATAGTTTCTTGTATGTTATCTCTTCCATTAGACTGTGAGCTTTTTGAAAACAAAGACTATCTTTTGACTTTCTTTGGATCCCCAGCACTTAGCACAGTGCCTGACACGTAAATGCTTGTTGTTGTTGTTGTTGTTGTTGTTGTTTATGGTAATGATGATGATAATGATAAGATACATAAATTTCTCATGATGTATTTGCAAAAGTGCAACCATGAAAATAATTGCACTGTTATGTGTCAATGCATATCATAGGGATGGAGACTGAGAAATTCTACAATGAATTTAGTAATACCATCCAGATTAAATCACCATATATTTAACTACTCCATAGCTTCAATGCAATGTGGGATGGAAGGAAAGATGACAAAAGCTGTATTTTGGAAAGCATAATTCAAAAGTAAAAAATGAGAGAAGTCATAGTCTTGTAAACTAGATCTATGGGTCTCATGCCTTATAGATCACAAATACTTTATTCCAGAGGAGAGTCATAAGGCACTACTTATGATGAACTAAATAACATCACACACACACACACAAAAGGAGATGACTATATTCTATTGACAAGAAATTACTGTCTACCAATGTGGAAGTCTCTTCTGAATCACTTGTGTACAGTAGACCGTTGACTTGTTAGAGAAAAGCTCAAAAAAGCCACAAAATAAAAATAAGAAGATATGGCATACAAGTGAAGAACTCCAACCTGAGCTATCCAAACAAGTTGTTGATTTAAAAAAAAAGGCATTGGATATAAATCAGACTGGTAGAGATCATCATGCTGTCCTAAAGAAGTTTAATAGATATAAAATCTATTTCTCAAACTGGACACCATGAGTTTTGAAATAATCTTAAACAAAAAATGCTTGATCTCCTTATTGAGAAATTTGGCAGCCAAAGGCAACAATAGTTTTGAATAGAAATCTGCAAAAACCTTAAAGGAGAGGAATGATCTGTGGTGCTTCATAAAACAATGAAAAGCAGTAATAGGAGCAAGTGAAGAGAAATTTGAATGAAAGACCTAATTAAGCTAAATCCTCCCAAAAGTGTTTAAATAAGCACGAAACTAGAAAAACAACAATAAGATGAAAAATGGAAAAGTCTGTCAAGATTTCTTTAGCAGACCTTGTTTTTTCCATCAAAGAAAATGGAACAATCACATTTGATCCTAACATCAGAGTTTCTGGCATGCTGCAGGAAGAAGTATAAATGACATTAAAAAAAGTAAAGATGGAAAAAACAGCCGGAGTAGCCCAAGTATAAATGCAGAAGTTCTGTGCTAGAGGAATGCAATTCTGATGGACTGAGGCATAGATTCTCAAGTTACATATTTTTGGGAGAATAATCTACACTTGAATTGAGGCCATCTTTTAAAAAAGGTATGGGAATGGAATAACAGGCCTTGGAAAAGGTATTCTATGGCAGACCAAATCTTTATAGTCACACAATCAACTGAAAGGTACAAGGGATATAAAGCCCATTATACTTATTTATGAACTATTAAGAAAAAGAGAAGCCTGAAATTATCTGCTCTAATTAGATGGATGTTTATATTGTATTAGAATATATGAATTTATTAATACTATGCTAAATTTTTTTTTTGAAATCTGTAACAGAGATAATTTTTAAACAACAAAGATGTTTGCCACTGTCACACAGGTCAGAGTCTGAATGGATGAAAGATTCCCCATAGATTCTCAGGTCATCTGGATGCTCTCACTTGTGGATGACACTATGCTTACTGCATCATGATCTGAAATATGAAGGTCTTCTAAAGCAGTTTGACTTAAGTCCACAAGAAAAAATTAAATGGATTAAAAATGCCTTTTGTTCAAACTATTGTTGGATAGAATACCATAGAGCTGGTGAATCAGTATCTTCTCCTTAGATACAGCAGATGAACAATGAACAGGAGCCATAATTGGAGGAAGGCAGGCAGGCTGAGATGCCTTTAAGAGGTTATACAATGTCTTTAGTGACTCTGTGTTTCTTCATGAAACGAAGGGTCACATTTTTCACATCAATATTCTTCTGATGATATAGTAATTGATATGAGTCATGGAATATCACAACCATTTAAGATTCAGGGTTGAGCATCACCCAGAGTGCAGTGGAGAGATATAATAGGCTGTGACATATTAACAATGAAGAATTATGCAAAAATGGCACAATATAAGCAGATTAAGAAGGAAGGTATGCTAGTTTTATAGTAAAGGTAAGGGATAGCTGATGGATAGTCTGTATGTTCCATTAGTATCCAAACAATGTCAAGAGATCTAGATAAAAGACCCAGCATGCTGAGAGGACATGACTAAGTGTCACACAGAATGTAAAGATGTGTATCAGTCGGGATCTCTTCCAATAGAGTTGGTACATCATTCATCAATGGGAGCACAGATGCATCAAAGTATTAAAAAGGTCTTATTGATTCAAAAAAAAATACAATGATAGGGGAGGAGCCAAGATAGCTGAATAAAAGCAGTGACTTGCTTGAGCTCTCCCCCAAATCCCTCCAAATACCTATAAAAATGGCTCTAAACAAATTTTAAAGCAGCAGAACCCACAAAAAGACAGAATCAAACAAATTTCCAGCCCAAGACAATCTGGATGGTTAAACTGAAAGGTATATGACGCTGGACAGTGAGAGGAGCGCAGTTCAGCATGGGCACACAGGCAAGGCAGGTCTCAGGGAACCTGGAGCAGGTCTCAGAGGACTGAATTGTGGGCAGCTGTGGTGGTTTCCAGACTTCTCAACCCACAAATGCCAAAGATAATTTAGAAGGTCAGTGGGAAAAGTCTGTGACTTTGGGAAAAGAAAGAAGCACAGTCCCAGTCCCCAAGGTTGGCCCCAGGGTGGCAGCTGCTTCCAGAGCTTCTGGCCCACAGACTGAGGGGGAATCAAGTGGCTGATCAGAGGGAAATTGCAGGGATCTCTCTCCTGGTGCAAGATTCTCTTGCTTTGCCTGTGCTTGGATCTGGGTCACAGTTCTGGGTGGCGGTCTTGGGGTAAGAAGGAATGCTGGCATGGTGGAGTTTGTAGTAGTGGTGAAGAGAAAATCCTCACAGTTCCAAGGAGTGCTTATGGTCACTCATAGACCAGAGCACAGTCCAGGAAAGAAGTAAACACCTTGCCCCTTATCATAAATATCCCTAGAAGTATCTCTGAAAACAGCTGAACAAAACCCCTGAAGCTTTGGACAATACATTCTCCACATTGGAAGCAGACCCCTACCTTAACAAAGAGTTTAAAACTCAAGTAATTGGCTGGGATTATAAGCAAACAAAGCGTCCAAAAAAAGTCAGACCATAGAATCTTTCTTTGGTAACAAAGAAGATTAAAACATACAGCCAGAAGACAACAAAGTCAAAACTCCTACATCCAAAGCCTCCAAGAAAAATATAAATCAATCCCAGGCCTGGAAGAGCTCAAAAAGAGTTTGAGAAACAAGTAAGAGAAGTAAAGGAAAAACTGGGAAGAGAAATGAGAGTGATGCAAGAAAATTAGAGAAAACTAGTCAACAGCTTGCTAAAAGAGACCCAAAAAAAGTACTGAAGAAAATAATACCTTAAAAAAAATAGCCTAACCTGCATGGCAAAAGAGGTCCAAAAAGCCAATGAGGAGAAGAATGCCTTAAAAAGCAAAATTGGCCAAATGGAAAAGGAAGTCCAAAAGCTTACTGAAGAAAATTAGAATGGAGCAATTGGAAGCTAGTGAGTTTATGAGAAATCAAGACACTGTAAAACAAATCCAAAAGAATGAAAAAAAAACAGAAAAAATCTGAAATATCTCATTGGAAAAACAACTGACCTGGAAAATAGGGCCAGGAGAGAGAATTTTAAAATTATTGGACTATCTGAAAGCCATGATCAAAAAAAGAGCCTAGACATCATCTTTCAAAAAATTCTCAAGGAAAACTGCCCTGATATTTTAGACCAGAAGCCAAAATAGAAATGGAAAGAATCCACCAATCATCTCCTGAAAGAGATCCCCAAAGGAAAACTCCTAGGAATGCTGTAGCCAAATCCCCAAGTTTGCAGGTCAAGGAGAGAATATTGCAAGCAGCCAGAAAGAAACAATTCAAGTATTATGGAAACACAGTCAGAATAACACAAGATTTAGCAGCTTCTACATTCAGGGAAAGGAGGGCATGGAATATAATATTCTGGAGGGCAAAAGAGATAGGATTACAACCAAGAATCACCTACCCAGCAAAACTGATTATAATCCTTCAGGGTAAAAAATGGTCATTCAATGAAATAGGGGACTTTCAAGCATTCTTGATGAAAAGACCTGAGCTGAATAGAAAATTTTACTTTCAAATACAAGACTCAAGTGAAACATGAAGAGGTAAACAGGAAAGAGAAATCATAAGAGACTTATTATGGTTGAACTGTTTACATTCCTGCATGGAAAGATGATATTTGTAACTCATGACACCTTTGTCAGTATTAGGGAAGTTAGAGAGTAAAAATTATTTATATATATGTATATGTGTGTATATATGTATATATATACACACATATACATATACATATAAAATAGATAGATGGCACAGGGTGAGTTGAAGATGAAAGGGTGATATCTGGAGAATAAAATTAAGGCATAAGAGAGGATTATCCTGGGAGAAGGAGAAAGGGATAAATTATCTCACATAAAACAGACAAGAAAAGGCTTTACAAGTGGAGAGAAAACGGGGGAAAGTGAGAGGGAATGAATGAATCTTATTCTCAAAAGATTTGTATTAAGGAGGGAATAATATACACACTTCATTGGGTATGGAAATCTATTTTACCCTACAGGAAAATAAGAGAGGAAGTATACAAGAGAGCAGAGAGATGATAGAGGGGAGGGCAGATTGGGGGAGGGGATAATCAGAAGTAAACACTTCTGAGGACAGGGTCGAGAGAATAGAATAATTGGGGGGCAGGATAGGATGAAGGGAAATATACTTAGTTTTTTACCACATGACTACTATGGAAGTGTTTTGCATGACTATACACATATGCCCTGTATCGAGTTGCTTGCCTTTTCAATGAGGGTGGGTGAGGAGGGAGGAAGGGAGAAAATTTGGAACCCAAAGTTTTAAAAAACATATGTTAAAGAAAAATTGTTTTCACATGCAACTGGGAAACAAGAAATACAGGAAATGGGGCATAAAAATCTATCCTGCCCTACAGGAAAATATAGGGGGAAGGGGATAAGAGAAGAGGGGGGGAGAGATAGAAGGGAGGGCAGATTAGGGGAAGGGGTATACAGAATGCATGCCATCTTGGGGTGGGGGAGAGATGAGATGGGGAGAAAATTTTGAACTGAAAATCTTGTGGAAGTGAATGTTGAAAACTAAAAAATTTTAAAATCAAGCTGTAAAAAAACCACAAAGGTCCTATTTATAATAATATAGGGAGTGGGAGGGTTAACTTCAATATTTGTTTTTAAATACAGACTTTACTATATACTTTAAAATTGAGGCAATTTACTTATACATGGGCAGGGGAATCTAAGATTGAGCAGAACCTGACAAGACAAACTACCTTGGCTTTTAGGAGAGGAGGATATGGGGTTGTGTTGGCTGTTGGTAGAATTTCAGAGTTGGTGAAGTCTATCTTTGTTTTCCTTCCACATGCACTTCTGGATCCATCTAAGCCTCCTGTCTACTTCTAATTGCCCCCATTTTCTGCCCCTATTAGATTCCTTCATCAGACTATAAAATTCTTGAGAGCAGGGACTGTCTTTAGCTTTTAGCTTTCTGTTGTTGTTGTTATTATATCCTCAGAACTTAGCACAGTGCCTGGCACATAGTAGGTGCTAAATAAATGTTTATTGACTGACTGATTCCCCCAACCAGGAGCTCAATCAGCTTATGTTGTCTCTGGTAGTCTAAGTGCCCCATGCACATAAAGCATTCTACCAAAGCCTGCTTTAACCAAAGTGCCCCATCATTTAAAACTACCTTTTTGCTTCTCACCCTCCCATTCACATATTCCAATCAACCTCCCCATTTCCTTTTGTGCCCAGGCATAAGAAAGTTCCCTGATTAAGCTGTATTAATTTGTATTTCACTTTTGAAATTTCTTAATATAAGCCCTTCTTCCTAAACTGCGCAGAGATACAAACATCTCAGTATTATACATTATAACATTACATTTTATACTGTACCCAAAATGAAGCTGTCTGCTTAGTGTTAAAAATAATTTTTAAAAAGCCCTACATAGTAGGTGGCTTTCCTTTAGCTACCTTGTTATCAGAGTGAAGTATCATCTGTCACCTTCAACTCTTAATGAGCCCTAATGCCTGCTTCCCCCAGAGTAGCTACCTTTTTCCTTTTCTTTTCTTCCTGGAAGACAGACAGCCAAGACTTTGCTATGGTTGGTACTTTCTTGGTTCTCAGACCACTCTGAAAGCTTCCTAAAGTCAAAGACTAAAAGAATAGATAAAATTTACTTTTGTCACCATTGCAAAAACAATTAGCACTTTTGTAAGTTTTATGAAAGTAATTTTTCATAAAATTAACTTTTGACTAAGAGTTTTTGTCTCCCTCTGAGTCTTGCCTTAAAGGTCTCACCTTTCCCATTCAGAAATCTTCTTATTTGTTAATTAAGTAAGAATGTCACCATTCTCTAAGAGGTCTAGAAGAGAGGAGTCAAAAACACTAAGGTCTGGGGCTTCATTGCTACCCCAATACTCTTGAATGCTGAACCAGATTAAAATGTAATTGGGAAATATTTAACAGGATAAATAAAAATACAATAGAACATAGATAATGTTGTGGTCTTATAAATCAATATGTGGCCTGAGGGTTCCCTATATAGGGTTTAGTGGACTCCCTTCTCTTTGAGTTTGATTGGTCTAGAATTTAACCCCTAACCTCTGAGGGGTGTTGCTTAAATGTATCTCTAATGATAAAATGTGGAAGATGTATCTTGAACATGGGTACCTTCTTTTAAACTAGGAGTTCTTAACTTGAGGTTGTGGATTGTCGACAGAATTTTGAACATGATCCAGACTAGACCAGTCTCCAACCTAGGAATGGCCAGAGCTGAACAGAGTAGGCTAGAGGCAGGTGTGTCAAGATACAAAGTTACAGTGTAATTTATTTCAGAGTGAGGAAAATGACTTACTAGGAAGCCCCCTACTGAGAAGAAGGGCTTAACATGTTAGGGTACAAGCAGTGCTCATATACATAAGTGGACTGGACTATAACAATCATTCTTAAGTCTTGAGTAGTAGTTTACCATGGCAGGCTCAGGCGTGGACAATGCAGGCATTCCTGGGTCCTGTGGGAACAGTCTCCAAATTGAATTCTCACAACAGGATGTAGTACCTGATTTGGTTCACTTAACTGTTACAAGGAACAGGAATGGTGATCAAGTCAAGCAAGGTGATGGATGGCTCTCATATCCCTGGGAAATAGGGGGCAGTGAACACCTGGTGCTTGGTCAAAGCAATACCCTTTGCCAGAAGGTAAGATCATCCAGAGTGCAAAAGATTGTTATTATGCCAAGCTCAGGGCACAGCCTGCTTGCTGGGCTTTAGCTCTGGGGAACAGGGTGCCTCCAAAATATTTTGACATTTCCCCCTTTTGGCCAAAGGGAAGGGGTCTGAAAGAACCCCCATCTTTTATTTCCAGTAAAGGAGAGGCAGATAAGCCAAGATTCCATGAGAGGCCAGTTGGGCCAAAACAAGATGTTGCCCAGGGGTATTAGTTCCTTGAGGGAATTTATTGAGGCCCAGATATCATTGGTAGACATTGTTTGCTTACCAGCATAAAAGAGGTGGGGGGAGGGGGGCACATGTTTGAATGCATGAGCCTACCTGCTACTCAAGACCTGAGAATGATTATGTCATAGTCCAGTCCACTTCTGCATATAAGCATTGCCTGTAGCCCAATATGGCACAGAATCTGAAACTACAACCAAAACCAGAAAATTTGGGAACCAGTGATGGCTTATTGAGTTTACCAGGAAGGGACTCCTACCTACACTGGCTATTGAAGACTCTCTGAAGGAGGGAAAGAATGAGGCTTATATAGGTTTTAATGAGGCAGGAGGTAAATTGGATATGGGGCACCTCTTGACTGATTAGGATTTGTTGCTGGGAAGTTGACGATAGGAATAGAGTATGTGGTATCAGGAAAGGTTCTTGTTTGGGTTAGCTATTTCCTGTATTTTCACCCTAATATATAGGACTGTTCCACATATTTGCTGAGGCATCCAGGGAAAAATCAAACCAGACCAGATTCTGTGAGACAGAGGCCATCATGAGGTGATATTGGTCAAGGACAAGTGCTCCTTCCCACAGGAATGCCCTTATCTTGGGTTTGAGAGAAGCTTAGTATGCATGCCTGTAGATGGACCAGGGCAGGTTTGTGGAGATATTTCTTTGACCATCTCCAGGTTCCAGGTCACTTGTGGAGATTTTCTAGATAATGCTGGTAAAGCCTGCTAGAGATAAGACAGTATAGTGATCAGATTGGCCTTCCAGTGCTTATTTCATTTAGTAAAAATCAATTGAGACCTTATGGAACTAATCTTATTAACAACAGAGCTACAGGAAAAAGACAAAGTAGGCTACCCAATAAGGTACCTTATACTTTCATCCTATTATAGCAATTTGGAGTATTACAATTCATTTTATATATATATACACACACACACACACACACACACACACACATGTATACATGTATATATATATATGTCCATATATACACATATGTATACATGTATATATATATATATACGCCCATATATATACTCACATATATTATATATATATATATATAATATTATAGTTTTACCTGCCATATTTAGAGAGATTTGCTATGAAAGGAAGGGAATATGATTACAACAACATAAAGACCATCCTTCCATGTCTAAGCCATGACTGAAAATGTTTATTTCTGCATTTTAAGTTGATTACTACCAAGCAAGAGGTGAATGGCATGTTTTATCTTCAGTCTTCTGAAATAGTGGTTTGCCACTGCATTGCTAAGAGTTCTAAAATCTTTCAAAGTTGTTTTTTTTCTATAATGTTGTTTCATTTGTATATTTTTTTTCTCCTAGTACAGGTCACTGTACCCTGCATCACTTCATGAAGGTCTTTCCAGTTTCCTCTGAAATTGTCCCTTTAATAATTTCTTATGGCACAATAATATTCCATTCCATTCATATGTCATAATTTGTTTAACCATTCCCCAATAGGAGAAGAACCTGTTAGTCTCCATTTTTTTATACTACAAAGTGCTGCTAGAAATATTTTTGTATACTTTTCCTTTTTCTTTAATCTCTTTGGAGTATGGGCCTAATAGTGGTAAATATAGGTCAGAGGACATGCACAATTTAGTAACTTTGGGGGCAGAATTCCAAATTGCTTTCCAGAATGACTGGACCAATTCACAACTCCACCAACAGGGCACTGGTTTTGCCTGTTTTCTTACAGCCCCTCAAACATTCACCATTTTTCTGGTGTTGCTACCTTTGCTAGTCTGAAGAGTATGAAGTGAAACTTCAGAGTTGCCTTAATGTGCATTTCTGTAATTATTAGTGATTTAGATAATTTTTCCAATTGGTTAT
The DNA here is from genome assembly GCF_003287225.1 of Phascolarctos cinereus. Lineage (NCBI taxonomy): Eukaryota > Metazoa > Chordata > Mammalia > Diprotodontia > Phascolarctidae > Phascolarctos > Phascolarctos cinereus. The sequence goes on along the minus strand of NW_027556180.1, from coordinate 200,346,886 downwards.
TGATAGCTTGGACTTCTTCCATTAAAAACGACCTATTTGTATTCTTTGACCATTAAACTATTGGGGAATGGTTCTGATTTTTATAAATCTGAATCAGTTTATAAAGGCCTCGTAGCCAAAGAGATATCTATGCATAGATGTATAGATATCTCTTTGGCTACGAGGCCTTTATTTTCCTGTAAAGATTTTTCTCCAGTTACTTGTTCTAATTTTTAATCCATTAGATTGGTATGTACAAAAGCATCATATTTTCATATAATCAGAATTGTCCATTTTATCTTCTGTGATCTATTGGTTGTTTAACTATGAACTCTCTCTCAGCTTTCTCTACAAAGGTAGTCCAACCTGGTAACATCTGCATTTGATACCAAATTTTTCTGAATTTTATCTTCCTCCCTGCACTAAAGTAATATTTTTCATAGAGGTGATCTTCAGGTTTCAAAGGTAATGCCAAAGGAAAATAAACTCTGGTAGATCTTATCAAATTGGATCAGCCTAGGCCCAGCAACCTGTGTCTGTTTTCTGAGGACCTGTCTAGACAAGGTAAAAGAAGCTTATTATCATCAGAAATTTGGCTACTCACAAACTACATATGGCTTCTCCTGTACTAAGGCATGGAAGGCTTGTGGTCTTAGTGGTTAAGAAAGTAACCTTGCTCACGAAAACATAATTTCTTGAAGTTTTGGTCTTTTTTATGGTTACTTCTTTTTATTTGCTACCATTCCAATACTTCCAGGTCTTCTGGTGTAGTTGTAAATTTTTTTTTTAATCAGGCTCAAAAGGAAAGTGTCTTTATTTGTGTTCCAATCAGACCTTTACACAGTTCTTAAAGTATTTAAAGACTTGAGTTTGTTTATCTTCTTTAAGACAAAACACAACTGAGCAATCTGAATATTGTCAAGATTAACTTTTACAGGAAGTCTTAACGATAATGTTATAAAGTACCAAGAACTCTATTCCCACTAGATGCAAAAGTCAATAATTAGAAATGAATAAAAAAATTACCTGAGAAGGATATCGAAAAGGTTCTAGTACAAAGTCATTTCTCAATTATTGTTTTATTCAGAATATTAAAAATTAGTACTAAAATCTTCTTTGGATTCAAAATATCTAATACAAACATCATACATAATACTAGCTCTTGGAAGAAAATGAAAAATGGAACATGCTGGCCTTTTGTTACACTGTAATTAGTTATATATAGGTTATATTAAGTTTGAAGAAATAATTACCATTAAAGCTATCACCAATGCTGCAAATATGAAATAAAATGACACAAAATAAAAGTTAGTTTAATCTTATAAATCTAATAACAGACTTTGAAATCTCTCTTGTTAAAATTGAAAAGAAATCTGCTTGATGTTCTTGTTCATGTGTAATCCAGTGAAAGGAGAGAGATTTTTACTCAGAAATATGAATGATTTGCTTCCCAATATTGCCTCCGGTCATCATAGATTGCAAGGCAACTCCCATGTTTTCCAAGCCATTGACCACTGTCTCTCTAATCTTTAATTTTCCTTCTTTAAACCACTGACTCAGTTGTACAATTCCAGACTCAAATTTGTCCTCGTAATCAAACAACAGAAATCTTTCCGTTGTGATGTTTTTTGTTTTCAGAATTGACTCTACTTCAGGCAGTAATGGGGGAGGATGAGCCATATCATTATTGTACTGAGAAATCTGGCCACACAGGATAATATGGCTGTTCTGATTCATCCGGCGTATAACAGCATTGCTGATATCACCACCAACATTGTCAAAGTAAACATCCACTCCATATGGGCAGACCTTGCAGAGTTGTTCTGCCACATTCCCTTTCTTATAATTAATTGCAGCATCAAAGCCCAGTTCTGAGACCAAGATGGAGCACTTCTCATCTGTTCCACAAATTCCCACCACTCTGGAACAGCCTTCCAAATGGCCAGTCTGGCCAGCCAATGATCCACAAGCACCCACAGCTCCACTGACAACCAATGTCTTGTTGGAACCAACAGTTGTGTGACCTTTTTCTTTAATTCCAAGAAAAGAAGTCAAACCTGGCATACACCAATAACACCAAGAAAGTAAGAAAGGTGTCCATCTACCTTTCCAGGGGTATTTCCCTCTAAAATAGCCTTAGTCTGCCAGGGCCAATTAAAAGAAGTCACAAAATTGCCTTTAGCCCAATTTGCATGTTGCCTCTCTTCTATAACTCCAACACCTCCACCATAAATCACTTCAGACAGCTGCCAAGGCTTTATAAAGTCAGCACCAGTATAATCATTCATTCTAATACACATATAAGGATCCACAGAGAGACAAAAAGTTCTGGCTTTTACTTGTCCAGAATTTAATCTATCTGGTAAATTAGCCTCTTCTGTATGGAAATTCTCTGCCACTGGTGTGCCATGTATTCCAGGTCGGGAATTCAGTACAACTCTTTGGACACACGTCGCTATGTTCAGGCAGTAGAGCTACAAAGATCTATCCTGAGAGCTCCCTAGAGGAAGGTCTTCCTGGAAAGACAGAGGTGCTTTAGGGGCAGGACCCTCAGAGGTCTTCAGCAGATGATGCAACTTGGTGTAGTTGTAAATTTAGAAATATTCCATTGACCAACTTAGAGAATAGTAGAAAAGGAAAAAGGCACACAGAATACATAGGAAAAGTAACCCAAGTGGCAATACTTGGATCCAAAAGCTATTGTAAAACATATAAAATAAAACTCAATCATAGTATATAGTTCAAAATAAGTTTTAAAGTTTAGAATAGGCTATGAGAAAGGCTGATGATATTCCAAAGTGGATTTTGCTTTTAAAACAATTAGAACAAATTATCATGCTAACAATTAATAAAAATGATTTTATCTTGGATTTTCAAGGAAGATAATACAAAAAAAAAACCCAAACCAAAAAAAAAACCCAAGTGTGAATCACAAATCATCACCTGTCATCACACACATATACACATACAACACACACACACTTCACATTTTGTGATACTCTAATTGCAAAACATCCCTCTACTTGTGTGGCTCACCAGCCTTTTCCTTTGATCTAAAAAGCTAATAAGAAAACTGATTATTTCATGATAAAAATTCTGGTCAACAGAGAATCAATTATGTATATTCAGAAAGCAATATTGCAGATATCACCTCTGCCACTTACTGACTATGGCCTCAAATCTCTCTCCACTCCACTTGATCCATCCACCACTCAACTGTCAAACTGAGCTTCCTAAAGCTTAAATCTGACAGTATCACCCTCCTGCTCCCCTCTCCCCATTCAGTAAACTCCAATAGCTCCCTGTAATCTCTAGGATCAAATGTAAAATGGCATCCCTTCTATCTTTCCAGTTTCTTATACTTTACTCACTCCCATGTATTCTGTGATGCTATGAAATTGGTTTCCTTGCTATTCCTTGGCCTCTAGCAACCTCCAGACATTTTCATATCCCTCATTATCTCTGTCTCCTGGCTTCCTTCAAGTTCTAAATAAAATTCTACCTTCTACAAGAAGTCTTTCCTAACCCCACTTAATGCTAGTGCCTTTCCTCCCTGATTATCTCCAGTTTATCCTGTTTATATCTTGTTTATACGTAATTGTTGGCATGGGGCCTCTCTAATTAGGCTGTGAGTTCCTACAGAGCAGGGACTGTCTTTTTCTTTTTTAACCCCAGCACTTAGCAGAGTGACTGGTACATAAAAAAGTGCTCAATAATTCTCATTGAGTGACTGACTATGATAAAGTCACTTTAATACCCTAAGCCTTGGTTTCCTCATCTGTAAAACGGGGTTAATACATATAAGTATCAACCTCACAGGGTTGTTGTAAGGAATGAATGGTATATCCATTTCTCACTATTTAAGTATTCTATAAATGTCAGCTATTAATTATTTTGGAGAACATTTGTATATTTGCATGTACCTAGACTATGCAAAAGTAGGTATTCATGGCAGAACTATTTTAGTAAACCAGTATTAATGTTGAGAAACTTAGTACTGAATAACAGTAATATAAAATATTAATAATATTAATAATATTAATAATAGTAATAACATACTCTTTATACAATGAAGTTTCAGTAAAAGACTTACATGGTTCTGGCTTTAGTAAAGTGGTAGAGTTTTGTGGAGGGTTTTCCTTTTCAGTACTTGGGAGACACGTGGAAGAAGGGATACATAAATTTGTGATTGGTATTTAAGTAAATTGGTTGTGAACCTCCTACCAGCCTCCTAATTAGTCTTCCTGTTTCAAGCCACTCCCTACTGCAGTCCATTCTGCATAGTGCTGCCAAAGACATTTGCCTTAGCACAGATCTGACCACATCACATCTTTACTAAATTATTTCCTGTGGATCCCCATTGCCTCTAGGTGGTCATCTTCAAAAAGGAAGGAAAAACAAGAGGATAACATTCAAGTTCTTCTGTTTAACTTCTAAAGCCCTTTACCACATGGCCTCAATAAACCTTTCCAGCCTTATTGCACATTGCTACCCTTCTCATACTCCATTGCGATCCTACCAAATGAGACTTCTCTCTCTTCTTCACACAGGATACTCTGTCTTTCAATCATGCCTTTACTCTGTTTATCCCACATGCTTGGAATGTACTTCTGCACCTCCACCTTATGAAATCCCTCTCTTCCTTCAAGATCCAGTTCAAACTTCACCATGATGCTTTTCCTGAGCTTCTCAGATGGTAATGCCCTCAGTCCCCAACTATCTTGCAGTTAGCTTCTTTGCATTTATTTTCTTTATATTAATACTCATTTTGTATTCATTTATTTACTCATTATCTCCCTGATTCAAATGTAAACTCCTTGAGGGCAGGGACTTTTTCTGCTTATGTTTGTATTCCCAGCACCTGGCATAAAGCAGGTCTTTAATAAACATTTGTTGGTGCAAAGTTTCCCAAATCAAGAAAGTAGAGTTTCATAAGTTTTAGCAAAACACAGCATATACACACATTTCTCACTGATTCATATACTACTAAAGAAAAGACAAAATTATAAATATTAACAAGGCAAATTCTTAGTAAATGCTTGAAAGTATTTTTTAAATTAAGTAAATTTCAGAACAAATAAATTTCACCTTGATACTAGGTATAGGATAAAGAAGGCTGTCTGGGGATCCAAAGAACCTGAGTTGAAATCTGATTCTGCCACTTTTTGTGTGACATTGGCAAGTCACTTGGCTTCTCTGGGATTCAGTTACTTCATCTGTAAAATGAAAAGATCAGACTAGATTAATATCAGTAAGATCCTTTTCAGTACCAAATCTTATGAACTCCGAACGAGCATCCATTGCAAATTAGCATATGCTTGGATAGTTCTTTTTTTTGTCCTATTTGAAATAGTGACTTCCAAGTTAAAAGAGGTAGTTTTCTTTACTTTGGAGCAAATAGATTGACACGTTTTGTTTTGTTCTTCTTGGATTTTTTTTGCATCTGTCCATGAAAGCATATACCCATGCACATATTGAGCAAATGATTGAGTAAATCATTCCATAAATGATCTTATACACAAACAAATAAGAAGTGTCCATTTAAATAGAACGATTGGGGAATGAGTATCTGACTGTGACTTTCCAAGTATACCACATTATTAATTTTCAAAAAAAAATTATAATACAAAAAAAGACACACAACATTGAGTTGGCACATTGTTGAACATAGTTTAATTTTGATGGGTCAGAAGATCCCTGTAACTGGTGTCGGCAAATTAAGCCAAATCTCTTTAACTTGTCACCTACTATGGTTGTTGATCTGTTCTTTTTAATAAACCTCATAGAGGATTCTGGGAAGATGGTAGAGTAAGTCAGAAAATTCCAAGCTCTCAAGATCCCCCCCCCCCAAAAAGAGATAAAATTAGCACCTCAGAGCAAACAAAGTGCAGGTAAAAATAAATAAGAATAGAGGCACAGCAGGAGTCCTTCTGGGACAATCTGAGAAGATCTGAAGGAAAATCCCAGGACCAGGTTTGGTCCCCTTGACAAGTCAACACCTCCAGGTTAAGGTCTGTTTAAACAACAAGCAGCAAGCCCTGGGGTTAGCTGGGTGGGGAAACTGCCTTAGCCTCAGCCACAGGAACTTTTACTCTGGACAGTGAGGGGAATTGGGCATCTGAGCCAAGGAATATTAAGGGAACCTGTGCGGACAAGAAACACCAGACTCAGCTGTGCTGCAGATAGCAGCAGAGGCAAGGATGAACCATCACACACTCAGTGAGTGCAGAAGCAGAGGGCGAGAAGCCCCTGAGTGTGGGCCCTTATGGGAGGCTGGTTGTTTGGCTTCGGTTCCAGGATAGAGGGGAGGACTGAAGATCTGAGGCCAGAGGCACCATCCCCTATACCCCAGGACTAGAGGTGATCATAAAAATTAATCTTTTACTACAAAAACAAATGAGCAGGCAAAGGAGAAAGAATCGAACCATAGAAGTTATTATGGGAATATTGAAAACCGGGGTTTATCTTCAGAAGAAGATACTGAAGTAAAGAAACCCTATCCTACCCCCAAAGAATAACGTCAAATGGTCATTTGCTCAAAAAGAATTTATAGAAAAACTTTAAAAAGACTTTAAAAATCAAATGAGAGAAATTGAGGAAAGACAAAAACAAAAAAAAAATAACAATCCAAGAACAACAAGATTATGAAAAGAAAGTCAACCAATCAGAAAAGGAAATCCAGAATCTTAAAGAAGAAAATGACACCTTCAAAATTAGAATTGGGCAAGGGGAAGTCAGTGAAGTTTTAAAAGATCAAGAAATAATAACACAAAATATAAAGAAAGAAAAAATGGAAGAGGAAGTGAAATATAAAAAAAAAACTGATCTGGAGAACAGACCAAGAGGAGAAAATATAAGAATAATCAGACTCCTTGAAAGCTATAATCAAAAAAAAAGAATCTTGATACAGTAACATAAGAAATAATTAAAGAAAATTGTCATGAAGCATTAGAACAAGGGAGGAAAGTACAAATAGAAAGAATTCATTGATCGCCACTTGGAAGAGATCCTATGAGGAAAACTCATAAGAATATTATAGTCAAATTCCAAAACCCCCAGTTCAGCCATAGGCTACATATGAAAGAGGTAATCAAGTTTGGGTTCTGAGTCATCCAGATCATTGATTTAATAATTCAGTGCTTTTAGTTGTAAGTAATTGGAAGAGCATTCTCATTATAAGGAATAAATTTAGGTCCTTTTTGAAAAGTGCTGTCATATTCTCCTTTTTTATGAAATCTGTTTTTCAAAGGCAGTAGCACCAATTTTATATTATTTTCCCTAGGAGTACTAGCAACTTTAGTTAAAATTACCTTCATAACAACAACAGTTCCCCTTATATTCCCATCTTTCCTTGTTCTTTGCTGATACTGATTGGGATTTTATAGAGAGTTATTTTGTCTTTTGCCTTCAGAATTTCCCTATGATGGGTATTTAAAGAGAGGAAAAATAATGATCTGAATGTGGGAATATTTTGGAATAGTAGAGCTATGGGTGGCATGCTTGAATAGTTTCTTTCTGCATAAGAAATATTTTTTTTAAAAAAAGTAAAGTAGCTAAAATTTTACTAGATATCTTATGGTTGGCCCCTTTTTAAAAACTATTTATAAAAAGAATACATGCTTTTTTTAGTGGCATTTAGAGCTATAAATATTTTAGGGCTTATTATATTAAGCTGGTTCTATATATGAATTTCAAGCACAAATTGAGTTAGATAATTTTTACTGATATTTTCAAAAACCTTGTTATCTCTTCTATTTTCTTGACAAGAAAATAAATTCATAAGTAATGGAACACTCCTGTCAGGAGACAGTGTGGTGACATGGAAAGAATGCTGGATTTGGAGTCAGAAGACCTGTTAGTCAAATGCTAGTTTTGCTATACATTATGACTATGTGAACTTGGACAAGTCACTGAAAGATTTTCTGAATCTCAGTTTTCTGAATTGTAAAATGAGATTACATTAAATGACCTTGAAGATCCCTAACAGCTCTAAATCTATGCTCTTATGATATATGTGTCTGGGTAATGTGTTCACAGGATCCAAAGATTTCTTTTGGAGTTACTACAAAATAGCTCTGGGTTTTCAAGTTCAAACCTTTTGTTTTTTGTTTATTAAATGTTTCTTAGCTGTAATTTTGAAGGTAATATAGCCAAGATTATTCTTCGCTGGTTCTGATCCTTAGAGTTATATATACCAGCTATAGAAATGAAGGAGAAAAATGTTGTCATAAAATATTAAAGATTCTACTGTCTCTCCTAGAGAAACAAAGAAAATTGAATAAAATTAGTATTCAATTTTGAAGTTTCTGGAAAACAAACCAGAAGTTTAGATTTATAATTTCAACTGGTTTAATTGAACTAGATTGTCTCTTCTCCAATAAAAAAAAAAAAGCTACAAACTGAAAGTTATCTGAGAAATCACAGGACAGCAAGCCAAATTCTTGTTTGGAAAGGTCATTAGGTGAGCATGGTGACTAAGATATCTCAAGCAGTCAATAAATACACCCTTATCCCTTTGTCTGGCTTCTTTATTTCCATTTAGTACCAGTGATTTTTTTTAATTAAGGAAAATATCTGGATGCTGAAAAAAGGAAAACAAAAAAAAAATCATGACTCAAATTTTTATTTCCCTCAACATTTTTATTTTTATCTGCTTTCAGGATTCCAAAATAAGGGCTGTTCTAGGAACTGCTAAGATTTCTATTCTCTGAATTAGAGTTGATGAATTAATTTGAAGGCCCAGCAATTGCATAAATTCTCTTTGGCTTGCTTTTTAGTGATAAACTTAAAATCTTACACTAAGCGTCATTATGATGTTCCCTAAGCATAGCACAGAAACAAAGTTAAAGTCATAGATTTATGGTACAAACTACAGTTCTTTTTAAATTGTCTTCAATGCAATCCTGATTTGTTCTGGTTATTTAGTGTGTGATTTGGGAATATGCATGCTTTTAAACAGTGCTTGCCAACCATGCTCAATTGTCTGAGGGGGATTTATTTGCCCACGTGACTCTTAATGATACTCTTCAGAGATTGTATCTACTATAAGGTAAACTTAGTCGAACAAACCAATAGCATAGATTATCTGTGATGAGCAAATGAAGCAAAAACATAGAGAAGAAATGCAAAAAGTGCTGGATTTGGAAGCAAAAGGTCTGATTTTGAATCTTGGTGCTAAGTATGTGACTTGGATCACTCAAGCACTCAATTTCCCTGCACTCTGAGTTATCTCATATGTAAAATGAAAGAGTTGAATTAGACAACTCCTGAAGAACTTCCAGCTCTAAATGTATAATCCTATGAACTTTCAAAATTCGGACTTGGAAAGAGGTACATATGGTGGGGAGGGTAATTGAGAAGGAATGACTAAGAGATAGCTAAATTCACCCACTCACAAATCGAGGAAGATTGGGACTTGTATAAGTAAAAGTCAGATTTCTCTCTAGTCACCACATCTCCTCTCTTCTCCCCAATGTTCAAGTGAAACTTTGAAACCACACAGTGCATGGCACATAGCTAGTACTTAATAAATGCATATTGACTGTCACTTTAGAGTTAGTAGCTACTGCCAAAGAAAAAGCTGGTCTGCCCATGATCCCATATTATAAGTCTAGTTTTTCAGTCATGTGATGATGATGATCTGGTGGTTTATTTACCCCTTTAAAGTTTTCCAAGAGTTTAGATTCACAGAGCTAGAACTGGAAGGAGCCTCACAGGCCAACTGCTCTAGTCCCATCATTGTACTGATTAGGAAATTAAGTCCCAATGAGTTCACACAAAAGGGAAAAGAGAAAGAATTTGAATCTTGCTACTCTGAATCCAACCATTCAATCAACAAGAAATTATTATGTACTTACTATGTACCAGGCATTATGCTAAAAAGAGGAAGCAAACAGTCTTTTGCCCTCAAAGAGCTTACATTTAATTGGAGAGGGGAGATGACATATACATGATTGTATATACAATAAATATATACAATAAATGTAGGAAGTAGAGTCACGTTAATCCTCAGAACAGTACTGCTTTCACTTTGCCAAATTGCATCCTTTATATCTCATTTGAGCCTCAGAACACCCCTGTGAGGTAGATATGATCAACATTGTTCCCATTTTACAAATGAGGAAACTGAGGTTTAGAGAGTTTAAATGATTTATCCGTTCTTATGCAGCTAGTAACTTAATGACCCCAAGCTAGCAGTATAGTTACAGTTCATGAATAGGTACCTTGTATAAGTACACCAACCTATTACTCTCAGAGTGATACAGTATACTGACAAAGTGTTACATGTTCTGTATTAGGGAAGAGAATTTGGATTGTACAGTTACCAGGCTAAATTTTTTTTTTTATTACCAGATTCAACTTGACAACAAGCATTTATTAAATGCGTACCATATGACAGATATTATGCTAAGCACTGTAATAGAAAGGCCAAAAAAAAAAAAATCCTACCTGTTAAGGAGTATGCATTCTTTTTTTTTTAAATAAAAATATTCATTGATTTTTATAAGCATTTGTAATCTGGATCTTCCACTGCCCCCTCCCCAGGGAAACAGATATTTTTAAATGAAAAATAAATAAAGTTGGTTTTTTATACAAGTTGTTGCCATTGTATTAATTCTTCTAGTTTTGCTCACTTCACTTTGCATCAATTGATAATGTTTCTGAATTTGCTCCAAAGTCATCAATTTCATACTGTCTTGTGGTAAAGTAATACAAAATTATATTCATATACTATAATTTATCCAACCATTCCCCAATAGATGGAAAGCCCCTTAATTTCAAATTTGTGGCTATGTCAAAAAGAACTACTTTATATATGTTTGTGCACCTAGGTCCTTTTCCTCTTTCTTTGACCCCTTTGGGGTATAGTTCCAGTAGTGGCATAGCTAGATCAAAGGGTATAAATTTGAATCAGCTCCTCACATATCTTAGATAAAAGACTTGTATCAGAGTAACTTGCTGCAAAGACTTTTTCCCCCACTTACTCATTTCCCTTCAATTTTTATTACATTAGATTCATTTGTGTAAAAATTTTTAATCTTATATAATTAAAATAGTCCATTCTTCTATGATCATCTTCATTGCTTATTTAATGATGAATTCTTCCTCAATCTATATATCTGAAAGGTAATTTTTAACGGTCAGGTGGCAAATTAGAGATAAAATGAAGAGGCAGTTTCCTCACCAATAGAATCACAAATCTAGTCAAAAATAAAAATCAAGTGACCAAAAGAGTCATATGGGCAACAAGATGGTAGACTAGACATTTTCTTCCACTCCCACAAGCTCTCAAACCTCTCTAAAATCGAAATTATGTGCCAAAGATAAAGCAACTTCAGCTGCTATCTTCATGGTGTAGAACACCTAGAATCCAAAAGAAAATTAAAAAAACAAAACCACAGGAACTGACACTTACTGATCCCAAGCTCACTCAGTACCCTTCTGATGCTACTGCATCAAGGCTGCACAAGCAGACCCAAGAACATGATAGGGGCTTACCTTTACTCCCCCTTTCCAAAACTCTTTCATATGCCATGGAGACCCTGGCTCCAGGTCGTAGAAATTTTCTTAAGCTTTGACGTTGTTGATTAAGAAGCTGTGAGATGATACAACAATTTAGGAAAGCAATTTAGAGTTATGCAAATAAAGTAACTAAAATGTTCATACCCTTTGAACCAGAGACTTCAAGGAAGCCATTGATTAGAAAAAAGTCTCTATATATTCCAAAATATTTATAGCAATATTTCGTGTGATTGCTGAGAATTGGAAACAATAGTAGGTGCCCATCAGTTGGGGAACGGTTTTAAAAATTGTGGTACATGAATGTAATGGAATATTACTATGCTGTAAGAAATTGTGTGTGTGATGAATACATAGAATTATTGAAAGATCTATATGAGCTGATGCAGAGTGAAGTAGGCAGAATCAAGAAAACAATACACACAGTAACCACAACAATGTTAATGGAAAGAACAATGACATCCAAAAATCAAAAGTAACCGTAACAAAATTTTAAAAACTATCTGGGACTCGAATGAAGAAATATGAGAAAACACCCCAACCTACTCCTTCAAGGAGGTTGGAGGTCCACATGTTACATACTGCTCATGTTTTTGGAGTTTTCCAATGTAGTGATCATTTGTGCTAACTCTTTTTTTCTTCTCAGAAAAAAATTACTATTTGTCATATGGGATGGCTCTATGGTATGGGAAGAATGAGAGATATATGGGATACTATTGTTATGTAAGAAACAGAAAATAGAAATGACAACTTATTTAAAAACAAATACATAGGGGCAGCTAAGTGGCGCAGTGGATAGAGCACTGGCCCTGAAGTCAGGAGGATCTGAGTTCAAATGTGGCCTCAGACCAAATACATGATACTTGCTAGCTGTGTGAGCTTGGACAAGTCACTTAACCCCAATTGCCAAAAAATTAAAAAAAAAAACAAATACATAGATATTGATGTTATCATATTTAATCAATTCACAAAATTAAATTCAGTAAATATTCCTTAAGCAATCTCTTATTTTGAGATAAGCTGCCACAGAATTAAAAAAAAAAAGCTTATAACAATTGCTATCAAGGCCCTAACAATCTAGTTGGACATACACAAATTAGAAAATAAGTCCAGAAGCAAGTAACAATCTATATCAATGTTAATAGTTTTCTCTAGGGGCATTCCTTAGGGCACTGTTCTTGGTCCTATTCTATTCAAAATCTTTTCCATGACTTGAATAAGAACATGGAAGGTAGCTTGTGCAAATATCTAGATGATGATATTGATATGACAAGTGACAGAATAAGCATTTTAAAAAAACCCTCAACTGGCTAACATGGTAGACCAAAACTAACATGAAAAAAGTTTGTGGAGATAAATGTATATGTGGTCTTTCATTAAAGTTTTTAAAAATCATTTACGAAGGTAGAAAATATAAGATTCAAGGTATAACAATTTACATGGAGACAAATTTTGTTTTCTTTCTATGTTGGCTGTGTTATATAAGCTGTGTTATTTAAAATGTCCCTGACCCCTCACAAAACCTAACGCAATCTTAGGCTACATTTAAAAATGTATAGTAGCCAAAATAAGACAGGGCACAGTTCACACAGTTCTATTTTCTCTTGACTTGATTTTAAAAAATTATTTGAACCAATTAATTATGGTCTTATTTTTAATGATTTATACACTTAAAATTTCACCTTATTAACATGCAAAATTTCAAGGTTACTATAACAAAATTCTCTTCAGCTGCTTTGCTAAGTGCTATTTTAATTCTTTTTTTAATGAGTTGTTACAGAATGTTAGTGAGAGACATTATCATAGGTTTTAAAACTTCTGTTAGTAATAGGATTTATGTCTTTGATGTTGAGGGTGTTATATGATGTTTTGATAATGAGCTTTTCTTACTGCAATAATTAAATCTTTGCAGTGAAGTCATGTGAGGCAATAGTACTGTGAGGATTATGGGTCTTACAGATTAAATAGATATGACTCAGTAACATAAACAATGAAGCAAAATCTTTTTTGTACCACAGCATCCCCAAATGAGTACAAATCTTAAATAGTTAAGACTGTCAAGTTACTAGCTAGCTCATTTTTTTATGTGAAATATTTTGATTCAGGGTTTGGGTTACCTTTGAGGTGTATTCCTAAAGTTGAACATTCTCCATTACATTGCCATCCTGGTACTCCATGAAGTTGCCTGTTATCACCTCCCTTAAGAAAGGCACTGGTAGAGTGGAAAGGATGTAGGATGTGGAGTCAAAGGATTTGGGTTCAGATCCCAACTGTCTGTGTGATCTTAAGCAAGTCACAAGCTCTGGGCCTCAGTTTTATCATGTGTAAAAATAAAGGGGTTAAATATGGCCTCTGAAATCCTTTATAACTCTAAATCTATGAGCCTCTTAACCTAGCCTACATTAACTGTGGCAGGACTTCTAATTTGCTGAGAAGAATATTGGTAAAAATGTCTTTCCTTCTGTAATGAGAGACTGAACAGTAAGTTTAGCCCTTATTAGACTGTGAAGAGCGGCATGGCAATTGCCATGTAGATTTAGGACCTTATGTAGGCATTCTGTAAGTGGTTCCAGTTTATTGAGATCCTCTTTAATTGAATATGTAGCTAAAAGTAGGGGTGCATTCGAAAGGCACTAGTCAACCAGATTCTCTTCCTTCTCCTTGATCTGACATTTTCCTGTGTAATGGCAATACTATGAGAGAAAAGAGACAGTACAATGAGGAAAAAGAGACTGTGTCCTTTCCATACAAGGCTGACATAAATGTGGGACTCAGTTCTTTTGCCTCAGGATTTGCTCTTTCATTTTAGTTGAAGGAGATTAGAGGCTATACCTTGTGAGTTTGAATAGGTCAAGAGAACAAGTTACCAGGAATTCTGAGAGTGGAGTGCCTGCTGGGGTTTACAGCCTGACAGTCCAAATTTTATGCCTGTAAGGAATGACCTTTGGGACCTAGCTCCAAAGGGGACTCTCTTTACTAAAGGATAATGAATACAAGGGCTTATCCAGCAGCCATGCCCCATTTGGACATGAATTTGGGTGTTCAATGCTATGTAGAAACTGCTTTGTCTGAGCCAGTCTCCAGGCCAAATTTGGCCTTCTAGGTCTTTGGGTGTGTCCTTTTGACTGAGTCCAATTTTACAGAATAAATCCTGAGATTTGTTCTGTGAAGTTTGGATTCAAAGAGCTGCACTTGAGGACCTAGAGGGCCATGTGTTGCCTCAGGGCCACAGGTCCCAACCCCTGCCCATTCTCCTAGTATAGAAAAGAGTGTGTCCCTCATGGTATGGTGGGGGGGGGGGAGTGGTGAGTGCAATGTTTGTATTACTGGTCTTATTATATCTTCAAAGTAAATATCCCTTTGTAAAATTAATTTATGTTAATTGGTTAAATGGCACTGGAATGCTCACCACTGCTGGATAACAGTAGGGAGCCACACCAAAATTGAGCATGTGGCGGGGAAGGGCAGAGGGAGGAGATGAGCTGATAGCATTTGAGAAAAAGATATCCTTCCACTCCAAAACCCTGTGAGTTCTGACTAGCAATGTAGCTAGGCTTGCTTTGAAAGAGTAAAACAGTACTTGATACATCTAGGATAAAACTGGTCATTTTTTTGAGATCCCTTGAAAGATTCCCTACTCCAGACTTTCACTATTGGTACCCTAGTTTTGGGTATCCACTATAGAAAATTGTCACTTGGCAGTTTTTTTTTCCTCTGTCTGTTTTAGATTATAATTGTACAGCTTTTCTCCCACTTCATGTTTCCTTTACAAGCCATTTCATTTTGTAGAATTTTGCATTTGTGTACTATTGAATGCTGATATTGAGACTAATATAAGAAGTATGGACTAAAGTCAGAAAGTCATTTCATCACTGAAATACTGGTGCCTAGTTGAAAAATGTTCATTATTTTTACTGTTGCATTTAAATAAACCTAGACTTCTTGCCTTATTATGAGACTCTTATGTCCTATAAGTCCATAGAGTACAGTTTGTCTGCTTAATGAGAAATCTCAAATAATCAACCCTTGGGACTTAATCTTTTTGTCTATGAAGATTTCAACTGACTTTGTTTGCTACTTTCTCTGACCTGTTATTGGTTGTTTGAAATTCCATTTTGATTGCCCTGGCAGTGGCAAGGATCCATGGAGGAGGCACCATTTAGAATAACAACCGCCTGAAAACATTTTGGTTTGTCCTGGGTAGAAGAGATATTTAATTGGCTAGCCTTATCACTCAAAGGAAATAAGGAAGTTAGGAACCAAGGACAATTAGACCCTAGGTGTCTAATCCCTATAAGGAGAGTCTCATGTGCTCTGAGATTGCTGTAGGGATTCTATTTTTCTTCTGAGTTGGGAAACTGGATTATCTTTTCCTTTTGAGTTATCAGTGATTAAACTTTTATGAATGTGGATCCAGGATAGGGAGGAAGTCCACTGATGGAAAAAGGAGAGGGGAAAATACCCTAGCCCCCTGGGATGACCCAGAACCAGTTCTCAGGACACCAAGCTAAGTTAATTTTGTTTCTCTCCTGAGGTTGAAGAGTAACTTCCAATTGACCCTTGGTCTGAAATTCATTTGGGTAGAGCACCATGTGGTCTGGAAAACTCTGTGGGAACCACTTTCCTTTTAAGACAGAAAGCCAATTTTCTTTTGTCCTTCTCTTTTCCTTTCTTTATTGGCTTCAAGTTGGGGAAAGCTATTCAGAACACTAAGGTATTTGTTGAGCACAAAGCAAGCAATAATCTTTCATAAACCCATGTGAAATGTTCTTTGTTGAATCTACATAACTTTGTATTTGAGGACAAATGTTATTTTTCACCTGTACCTGTAATATTGTATAAGACTGCCACAGTGATAATTTACGGTTCTTTCCTATATGACATATGATCAGGGGTTCACCTTATCTCCCAATAGCTCCTTGTTGACTGCTTCCTAGGCCACTATAAAAGTGTCTTCATCCTCAGTTTGAAGATTATTCTAGTTGCCATAGAAATAAGAGTGGTCATTTTGAGTACCTCAGATAATGCCTACATAAATGTGTAGTGGGAAATCTCTCAGTGCTAGCTCAGGCCCACCCCACCCCCCATAAAAAACAAAGAAGTCAGATCTATAACTGACAGGAATGATAAAAAAAAAACACATTTACATAGCTCTTTCTGGCAACAAAACACTGGATACTCATGTTCTCATTTGACCCTCACAGCAACCTTTCAAAACAACCAATGCAGTAGTATACTTACTTTCTGCGTGAGGAGACTAAGGGTCAGAGAAGTTCAAATGACTTATTCAAAGTAACACGGCTAGGGAAAAGGATAGACGATTCAAATGCTAATCTACTAACTAAAATTCACCTCAAATACTTCTCCACTTTTCCCATAGGACACACAATTCTTTCATGGACTTCTATTATTTTTCCTTAGATATTCGTTTGGGGATGGGGGAAGGAAATAAATATTTATTAACTGTGCTAAACACTTTACAAATTGTATTTAATTTGATTTTCACAATAATCTTGTGAGGTAGGTGCTATTATAATCCCTATTTTTAATTGAGGCAACTGAGGCAGAGAGAAATTAAATTACTTACTCAAGACATACAGGTAGTAAGTGTCTAAGCCTGGACTTGAACACAAGTTTTTTGTTTTGCTTTGTTTGTTTTGTTTTCTGACTGAGGCCAATCCCTCTATCCACTGTGCAACCTGGCTGCCTCACCAGTACAGATTATAACCTTTCCGTGTCTTCTTATCCTATGTGATTCTTGTCTGTATCATTTTTAAATCCTCCATGGAAAAACTACATAGTATACTTTCAAACATATTTTATGGAGGAATGCATTTTTTTTATCCATTATTTTTCCCAATAACATCCCTGATTAGGTTTATATACATTAACATAAAACCATGTACAGGCAGAATAGGTTAACAAGACCCAACTCCAATTTATACAGCTCAGCTGTGTTGAACTGGATCCAAACACTTTTCCCCCAACTCATTTCTCTGCAAACCATATGAACTGGAAAGGTAAGAATCACGCAGAAACTGTTCCTTAGGCTATTTCTATGTTGTCTGGATGGCATAAATAGTGACCTTTTGGTGACAAGCAGCTCAGTGTTTCTACATAAGCAATAAAAGCTTTTAGAACTTTACCACTATCTACTCAAAGGAAGAAATAGCCTTAAAATTGGAGAAAATTAGCTTCAAAGCTGTGAAGAATTTAAGAGACTGGACTTTGGTGTAAGTAGAAAATTTGAAATGAATCACAGAGCACAAGAGTCAAAACCAAAGTTTGTTGCTTGACAGGTAGATTTTGCTCATACTTCCATTTATACAAATGAAAGTACCTAGAAAAGGTAACTTCTTGGTAAACTTATTCACCATAGACATCAATTCACTTTTATCCAATAAGAACATGGAAGGACAAGAAAGCAGATCGTCTAAGCTGAAAGATAAGAAGATAACTGACTAAAAATTAAGATTATAAAAAGGCCAGCCACAGACATTTGGTTAAATTGTTAAAAAATTGAAATTGCGTTAAAAATGCCACACGGTATGTCAGCAAGCAAATGAATAGAAATTGGTGTTTGCAGCTTTCAGTTGTCAACTAAAGCTAGAAGATAACCTTAACTTTTTTTTTTTGCAAATTGACTATAAATTTGAGACCTACATAATTATTAAGACCAGTCAGTTAACATTTGCTTGGAACTACAATCTTCAAAAAAATAATTGAAAAATCATACCTTAATTAAATGTGGCCTTAGCTGCTTTGGCAAGCAGAGACTGATAAGCTTCATAGTAATTTCAAACACTACATTAAAGGATGATTTCTTTTTTCATATTCATATCTTAATTCATTTTCTAAAAATGTATTCTCCACTAGAGGCCAATTTATAAATTTTTCCTGCACTAAAATCCTCAGAGATGTCTCATAGGATCATAGATTGACAATTGGAAGTAACCTTAGAAGCCATGTAACCCAATTCCTTATTTTAAAGATCAGAAAACTAAGGCCCTGAGGCATTAAGTAATTTGTCCAAGTATGGTCTGAGGCATCTAGAAGACATAGTGGATAGAGTACCAGGCCTAGAATCAGAAGTGTCATCTTCCTGTGTTCAAATCTGGCCTCAGACACTTACTGCCCTGGGCAAGACACTTAATCCTGTTTGCCTCAGTTTGTTCACCTGTAAAATGAGCTGGAAAAGGAAATGGCAAACCATTCCAGTACCTTTGCCAAGAAAACTCCAAATGGGGTCACAAAGAATCAAACACGACTGAGAAGTGACTGAAAAACCACAATTAAGTGTGGTCACGTCGTCTATTAAGTGCCAGAGCCAGGTATTCCAGATGCACATCAAAGATTTTTCCTATATAATTTAGCCAACATTGTATCCTTAGAAGCTCTTCAAGTTAAGTGCAAGCCCTGGCAAGTCCTACCTCACTGCAAGCACTGTAAGTATGGACTTGGTAGGGAACTACATGCCTTTTATATAAGGAGAACTCTGATTAACTACAGAGAGGCCATAATTAATCTCCGTAATAAGGTTGGTCGAAAGAAGATACGTTTGCTTAACTATGGCAGTTCATTTAACTACTAAGACACTAGGGGAGGGTGTGATGCCATGAAACCCTGGATCCTTGAGGTATTGAAGTAAACACCCTTTGGGCGTCTTCTGACCAAGATTCTGTTATATTTCTACTGAAAAGGTAAGTTTCACCAAGGGAAAAATAAATTACCTTTTCCAAATCTTCACTTTTCGAATCTTCGTACTATCTTGCCCATGGCAAGCTTTTCCCCCCCTTCCTAATAAAGGTTATATTAGAAATAGAGCCCCCTGGACCCCTCAGCAGGGTTGGGAAGTTAGCCCAGGCAAGCTGCCGCAGCCCATTGCTTTCCCAGTTGCAATGCCAAGTGGAGTCTTGCTCTCAATAATGAAACTAAGTCCAGAGTGAAAAAAGAATCGTTTATTATGGTTCTTGCAAGAAGTGGGTGTGCCCTCTAGAGAGAGACAGGCACATTGTACAGAAGCAAGAGCCAGCTTTTATACTGTTAGTGTGATCCTGCTCCTTCCATCAGAGCTAGGATTGGTCCTAGCCCTTCCAGGTTACAATCTTCCTTATATGTCTATCTCATGCTGCCCCTTGACCTGTTATCCCACCCAGATCATGCTTCTCATGGAAAAAATGGCGGCAGTCTCCACCCTCAGAGTGTGTCAGTTAATATTCAATAAGCTTATTAAGCATGCGCACTTGCAAAAAGCTGGTGCCCGGTCCTTGACCCCAACCAGTTTGAGTCTGGGACCCTCTAACAGGAACTTTGTGGTTAAACTAGTTTCTTGCTTCAAGATCTGATTGGCTGGGGCAAGCTTCCCTTTTCCTTGCCCCCCCCCCCCCCCATTTTGCCATCCTGTGGAAGCCAAACATCATCACATTCCTTGCAGTTAGCAGCTGCTTTATTATTGGCCTTCTCATTCTTCTAACTTAAAGAAACCTGTTAATAACAACACATCCAGCTTCCAAATCCCTCTAAATGTCTTTGCTTGTTCTCTGAGGATTGATTAGACTATTTAGATGAAATAATTTGTTGGGCCATGTTTGTGTTGTGACTTGGAGGTTGTTTTTGTGCTTATGTGCTTCAATGGGAGTGACCCTGTTTTATTGTGAGATTAAATGATCCTTAAAGTACTCGATTTTCCCACGCCATCAGCCGCTGCAATATTTCTAACAGTCATTGAGGAGTGCTCTTTAAGAGGAACAACTTTTGCACATTTCCTTGAAGCAATATCTTTTCTTTAAAACCACAGAAATAATAACACAACAAAATAGAACAAAGAAATTCATATGTATGACATGAAATCCAGCACTCAGCAAACACATGCCAACAAATATTAGGTAACTAATATAATTAAAGTAGAGGTAACTAAAGATAGAAAGAGTAGCTACACCTAGTTTCACTGGCCAATGTCAAACATTGTAAATCATCTTAGTGTCATTGGAAGCACATACAGATGATCATTGCTGATACAAAATGAAATCATGGCAAAATTATAGCGGGTGCCATCTAATTTGCATACCAGCATAATATAGACAAAAGAAATATCGAAACAAATAGCACTTCGCTTTTACTTTGCTTGAGAAGGTAAGTTTTATAACCAGTATAAAATTGCTTTGAAAGGCTGTCAAGCAAATATAGCTACTTTTCTTGTAATAATTTTTCTGGCTAGTTCTGCAATTTATTCTAGTAAAGCATAGTGACTATCACAAAAGAAGAGTAAACATCACATATCATTTTTCTACTTTCCTCACCAAATTCCAATTAACCTGAAGAAACTACCTCAAGTGAAAGTGTGTACAGGTGAGAAAGATTAATTGAAATATATTACATTGAGCTCTTAGTTGTTTTGGGTTTTTTTTTTTCTTTTTGGTGAGGCAATCTGGGTTAAGTGACTTGCCCAGGGTCACACAGCTAGTAAGTGTCAGAGGCCGGATTTGAACTCGGGTCCTCCTGACTCAAAGGCCAGAGCTCTATCCACAGCGCCACCTAGTTGCCCCTGTTTCCTACATTTTTCAATATAGAGAAAAGTAGATTTAGAGTGACAGAGATACTGACATATCTAATCTTCCTATATATTTCCAGGGTATTTTGGTGTAGAAGAACTGATTTGGAGTCTGAAGGACTTAAGAACCACAAAATAAATATGATTGTTTGAATCCTAGTTCTTCTATTCATGTGACTAAAGTCACTTTATTTATGTGAACCAATGTATTTATCTGCAAAAAAATTGGACTAAATGATTCATAAAGTTCCTTCTAGCTCTAAATCCTATGACTCTATTAAATTGACCTAATACACTCACTATCCTTTTGTCCTGGCTCAACACTGATAGCAAAATTTCATATAGAATTAGTCAAATGTAATATGAAATTTTTGTTTAATCATAGCAGTTAGCATCTCAAATATTTTTAAGTACTTAGAGTACCTTATCTGTTTCTATGGAGAGTAAACATAGTAACTGCTTTTTATTGACACCACTCGTAGATATTTACCTACTAAAAATTATCAAAAATATTCAAACACGTGAAGAGGCATTAAAGGCCTATTACAATGGAGGGAAAGATGGATTGCCAGTAACAACAATTAACAGTATCAAATTACCAGTATCAAAAATGAAAAGGGAGAATTCACTACCAATGAAGAGGAAATTAAAGCAATTAATAGGAACTATTTTACTTCATTATTTGCCAATAAATCTGACAATCTAAATGAAATGGATCAATATTTACAAAAATATAAATTGCCCAGATTAACAGAAGAGGAAATATAATACTTAAAAAACACTATCTTAGAAAAATAAATTGAGGCTATTAAAATGTTCATACCCTTTTACCCAGCAATAGCACTTCTAGGACTGTATCCCAAAGAGATCATAAAAATGGGAAAAGGACTCACATGGACAAAAATATTTATAGCAACTCTTTTTGTGGTGGCAAAGAATCAGAAATTGAGGGGATGCCCATCAATTGGGAAATGGCTGAACAAGTCGTGGTATATGAATGTAATGGAATAATTGTGCAAAAAGAAATGATGAGCAGGTGGACTTCAGAAAACCTGGACTTATATGAACTGATGCTAAGTGAAGTGAGCAGAACCAGAAGAACATTGTACACAGTAACAGACACGTGCAATGACTAACTTTGGTAGGCTTAGCTCTTCTCAACAATGCAAGGATCTAAGACAACTCCAAAAGACTCATGATGGAAAATGCTATCCACATCCAGAGAAAGAACTATGGAGTCTGTATGCGGATAGAAGCATACTATTGGCTCTCTTTTTTTTGTTTGTTTGTTTTGTTTTGTTTCTTCTTTCTTATGGTTTCTCCCATTGGTCCTAATTCTTCTTTACAACATGACTAATGTGAAAATATGTTTAATATGAATGTATACATAGAGCCTATATCAGATTGCACACTGGAGCTTTTCTTAAAATTATAAGTAGTATGTATCTAAAACCATCAGCAAACATTATCTATATTGGAGATAAGCTAGAAGCCTTCCCAACAAGATCAGGAGTGAAATAAGGATGTGCATTATCACCACTATTATTCAGTATTGTACTAGAAACTTAACTATAGCAATAAAAGAAGGAGAAGATACTGAAAGAATTAGAATAGGCAATGAGGAAACAAAACTAGCATTCTTTGTAGATGATATGATAAATCCTAGAGAATTAACTAAAAAACTTTTTGAAATAATTAACAACTTTAGCACATTTGCAGATATAAAATAAACTCAAATAAATCATTAGCATTTATATTATATATATATATATATATATATATATATATAAAACACCAACAAAACCCAACAACAAGAGATAGAAAGAGAAATTCAATTTAAATAACTATAGACAATATAAAATACATGGGAGTCTACCTGCCAAGGTAAACCAAGGAACTATATTAACACAAAAATAAACTCAGATCTAAAGAACTGTAAAAATGTCTATTGCTTATGGGTGGGTCAAGCTCAAGCCAGTATAATAAAAATGACAATTCTATCTAAATTAATTTATTCAGTACCATGCCAATCAAACCACCAAAAAATATTTTATATGGCTAGAAAGAATAACAAAATTTATCTGGAAGAACAAAAGGTCAGGAATATTAAGGAAATTAATGAAAAAAAAAGAAAACTGTGAAGGAAGGTGACCTAGCCAAACCAGATCTCAAACTAAAGCAGTAATCATCAAAACTATCTGGTAATGGCTAAAAAAATGGAGTGGTGAATCAGTGGAATAGATTTGGCACAGAAGACATAGAAATCTAGTGTCTGATCCCCCAGCTTTTGGGATAAGAACTCACTATTTGACAAAAATTACTGGAAAACTGGAGAGCAGTATAGCAAAAACTAGACATAGACCAACATCTTATACTACATACCAACATAAGATCAAAATGTATACGTGATTGAAACATAAAGGCTGATACCCTAAGCAAATTAGAAGAGCAAAGAATGGTTTCCCTGTCAGATCTATGGAAAAAGGAAGAATTTGTGACAAAATAAGAGATAGAGAACATGATGAGATGTCAAACAGATAATTTTAATTATATCAAATTAAAAAGGTTTTGCACAAATAAGACCAATTCAACAAAGATTAGAAGAAAAGAAGAAAGATGGGAAACATTTTTTACAGCAAGTGTCTCTGATAAAGGCCTTATTTCTCAAATATAGAGAAAACTGAGTCAAATTTAAGAATACAAGCTATTCCCCAGTTGATAAATGGTCAATGGATATGAATAGACAATTTTCAGATGAAGTTATCTATAGTCATATAAAAAATGTTCTAAATCAGTATTGATTAGAAAAATACAAATTAAAAGAACTCTGAGATACCACCTCAAACCTATTAGATTGGATAATATGACAAAAAAAGGAAAATGATAAATATTAGAGAGGTTGTGGGAAAATTGGGACACTAATGCGCTGTTGGTAGAGTTGTAAATTGATCTAACAATTCTGGAGAGCAGTTTGGAACTATGCCCAAAGGGTGACCAAACTATGAATACCCTTTGATCCAGTAATACTACTACTAGGTCTGTTTCCTAAAAAAGATCATAAGAAATGGAAAAAAAACTTACATGTGCAAAAATATTTATAGCAGCCCTTTTTGTGGTGGCAAAATATTGGCAATTGATGGGATGCGTATCAGTTGGGGAATGACTGAACAAGCAATGGTATTTGAATGTAATGGAATGCTATTATGCAATAAGAAATGATGAACAGACAGATTTCAGAAAATCCTGGAGAGACCTGTACAGACTGATGCAAAGCAAAATGTACAGAACCAGGAAAACATTGTACATGTATCAGCAACATTGTGTGATGATCTATGAATGACTCAGCTCTTCTCAGCAATACAATGATCCAAGACAAGTACAAAGGAGTCCTGAAGGAAAATGCTATCCATAACCAGACAAAGAACTGATGGACTCTGAATGCAGATTTTTTTCACTTACTTTATCCTTTCTCATGGTTTTTTAAAATCTGTTTTTTCTTTCATAACCGTGACTAATATGGAATTTTTTTTTACATGATAAGCATACATGAACTATATCAAATTGCTTGCCATTTTCAGAAGAAGGAAGGGGAAGGAAGGAGGGAGAAAATTTGGAATTCAAAATCTTGTAAAAAAGGAATGCTAAAATTTTCTTGACATGTAACCAGGGAAAAAGATAAAATACTATTAAACTTTAAAAACAGAAAGAAAGAAAGAAATGGTGAACAGGATCCTTTCAGAAAAACCTGGAAAGACTTACATGAACTGATGCAAAATAAAGTGAGCAGAACCAGGATAACATTGTACATAATAACAGCAAAATTGCACAGTGATCAACTATGAATGACTTAGCTATTCTCAGCAATCCAATGATCCAAGACAATTCTAAAGGACTCATGATGAAAAATGCTATCCACATGCAAAGAAAGAATTGATGGATTGAAGCATACTATTTTTACTTTCTTCACTTAAAAAAATTTTCTTTACCTATTTCTTCTTTCACAACATGACTAATATGGACATAGGTTTTACATGATTACACATATATAATCTATATCAAATTGCTTACTGTCTTAGGGAAGGAGGAGATGATGGAGAGAAGGAGAAAATCTGGAACTCAAAAAAAATTTAAATGAATATTTTAAAATGTCTTTACATATAATTGGGAAAATAAATACTATAAAAATATTCAGACATTGGTGTAACAAAATGCCTTCCTGCCACAGCAATATTTAGGAAAATATTTTATTAATACCAAAACAATGGAAGCAGTTTTGTTAGACTTTTCTCTGAGTTGGATAGTTTTATTGAATTATTTTTATTTTTGTTCTTGTTATAAAGGAAGGCACTCTGGGAGAGAATAGGGTGAGAGATACGTTGAGAAATGTAAGTGATAGAATTACAAAAAATAATAAAAATATAAAAAGAAATATGATAATGAGAAATAAGAATCTTGGCACCTTATTTTTTTTATATTTGCATTGTTTTTGCTTTGATTCAAGAAGTATCTGAGTGCCTATCATTTACTCAACTCAGTTCTATTAGATATACAGAAACAGAATAAAATAATGAGATTTCATGCCTTTACTTAAAGAACCCAGGGAGTGTGGAAACATTAAAAACCTTCTTTTGCGTGAAATTGGAAATATTAAGAAATAATGTTTTCTTTAAAGTTCTTTAAGATCTACTGTGAAAAGTCCTTTGAAAAGATGGGTGGTAGTTGGAAGGGGAGAAAAAAAGATTTTACCTATGGAAATATACTAATGCTGGTATTAACCTTTTTTAAAAAAGTAACTCTGTCTTGACCATAGCATTACGTCTCCACCTACCAGAAGTGATTGGCATGAGGATCTACCCTTCTTGACTGAGAAATTAAGATATTGATAGAAGGGAGGAGGTTCCTTTGTTTTACTCCAGGTGCAAGAGTCTAGGAGAAAATAGTGGGATGTGGACGAGGTTACTCATTGACTCTGGAATGTTAATCCAAACTATCTTGTTCAAGATTCCTACAATTATAATATAACATTTTGTAATAGTCTTAAGGCACAGAGAGTCTTGTTGGAGGGCCTGGGGAACTATGCCAGTTTAGACATCTCTCTCCATATTAGAAATTACTTTGATATAGGGCAATGATAAATTGAATAAAACTGTTTCTAGCAGACTTAAGTTTAAATAGGAATATATTATCATCATCACCTCCCCCTCCTTTTTATCTTCATCCTTTTCTTCCTATCTTCTCTCCGCCTCTTTCTTCCTCTTCTTCATCATCATCATCATCAATACAAAGGAAATTATGTCAGGATCCACAATTTCTGAATATACCACTCTCTTTGAGTCAATTCCTTATCCCAAAGACATATTTATTTATTTTATATATCAGTTGAGGACTGATATATAAAGCATATAAATTTATATAGCATATAAATTGAAAACCAATCTAAATTAGAGAATATTTGTCAAAAATGCAGATTTATTATTTTCAAGTACATAGTTACTATGCTCATGGCTTAATAAAAATTAAGTTACAAAATAACTGTTTAATAAAAATTTTTGCATATAGATATCCTCCCAGTATTCTAAATATGAAATTTGTGTCCAATGACAATGAATTCATGTATTATTAAATACTATCAAATAAATTTGTGACTACAAAAGGAGAAGGACTAACTATGTAGTAAGAAAAAAGAATAATAGAGTGGTACCTGAAATGTGGCACTTCTGCTCCTGAAAGCTAAAAAGAACTGCAGGAAGCACTTTGAGTGAATTCCCCATGGAAGATCTATTTGAGAAAGAACATGGGCAAGAATCTTACTAGACAAGGTATAAATGTGTTGTGATTTGTACCCAGTAGAGAAAGGACATGAATTAGTGAGCTCGTGGATCCAATAAAATAGTGAATATTATGTAACGTTAGATGTGTTGCCAGCTTTGATCATAAAGGATGAATTGAAGAGGAGAGATACTAGATGAGTGATACAATATGTTTCACTGAGCTATAAAAAAAAATGTAGTGAATCCATGAAGTAGGTTGATGGCTATTGAAATGGAAAGGATAGAACAGATTTGTAAAAACTTGAGAAAATTGGGGGGGAGGAAAAAGCATTATATAGTACTATAGGCAATCTGTAGTCCAGATAGAATTAATAGCAACTCCATAAAGTTGAATAAATGAAAATGTTCTGTATTATCAAACTAACTTGGCTTTTTGAAGGATTTATAATTTCATTCTGGTCCTCTAACAGAAGTATAATTATAATTTCTGAACCAAGAGCAAATACCACAAGCCATGCCTGGGACAAGCAGTATGGTATGACCTTAGCTAATAGCTGGCATCTATGTAAATGCTTTAAGGTTTGCAAAATGCTTTACAATTTTCTCCTTCAATCCACACCACAACCTTGGGAAGTAGGTGCTATTATTATCCCCATTTCATAGGTGAGAAAACTGAGGTAGACCAGTCAAGTGTCTTGCCCAGGGTAACACATAGTGTCTAAGACTTCCTAACTCCAGCTCTAGCTGCCTTAGACTGGTGGGGGCAGAACAACACTCTATGAAGAGAGACAGAAAGAAATCACAGCACAAAGTCAGGGGTGGAGAGAACAGAGTGGAGGAGCTAACCACAGTCCCTCATTGATTTCTGTTTTAAGTAATTATTCTTTCTAACTAACTGCTAAAGTTATGTTGTTTCTCTGCTCCTGAAAGAATAAAACTGCTGCCAGCCACTCTAAAGTTAATAACCTGGACTGGAACAAAACCTCAATCAATCTGCCCTCATTACAGCCCTGACTCCAGACTAGGAAAGAATTTGAACAAACTCATCCACTTTCTCTAGCCCCCTTCCCCAAAGAAAAGTAGTTAAGCAGTCAGGCTCCTCATACTTATTAAGGGGCATTTATAATGACACTTTGGGGCAAGAGCTCTTAACTTTTTTGTGTGTTGGGTATCCCTCAATAATCTGGTAAGGTCCATAGACCTCTTTTCGGAATAATGCTTTAAAATGCATTAAATAAAATACACAGGATTTCAAAGAAAACCTATTACATTAAAATTCACTTATCAAAATATTGGGGGGAGGAACAGATTCAGAGACCATAGTTAAGAACCCCTGTCTTGGGGGTCAGTGGGGGGAATAACCCTAGCAACTTTCCCTGTAAATCAAAATAGCACTTTGCCAATCCCTTTTTGGAGGCCATGCTTGCTTGTTCTTAAATGACATCGATTAGCACCAAATTAAACAACAGGGTTAGAACATGTAGCCACAATGGTAGTTTTAAATAGTATACAGTT
The DNA here is from genome assembly GCF_003287225.1 of Phascolarctos cinereus. NCBI lineage: Eukaryota > Metazoa > Chordata > Mammalia > Diprotodontia > Phascolarctidae > Phascolarctos > Phascolarctos cinereus. The sequence goes on along the minus strand of NW_027556180.1, from coordinate 200,318,551 downwards.
ATAGGTTTCAGAGAGGAAAAATCTAGAATGACAAAGGAAAGGAAGATTAAAAAACAAATTATTGTTTAAGGTAATGAAAATGTGTTATGATGTCTGGGTTGTGACTTCTCTACATGCCACATTCACATAACTAGTCACTGCCACTTTCAGATTATTTCCCTGTTCTCTATATTCTACAGAACTTTTAAAATTCCTTCTAGCTTAACATTTTTGGCATTCCATCTTTGTACTGTCCCCCTCCAGATTTGTCTCACAACTTTCTGAATTAATCTGGTTTCTCTTTTATGTTAGCATTCCCACCAAAAGGAGGAACTTTGATTACTAAGCATGATTACTAAGAAACTTACCTTGAAGGAATTGAAGGCACTGATAGGAAAATAACAGTCTGTCACATCGGGATTCTTTACATAGTGAAATTGCTTTTCTTCCTATGATAATTGGTATTAGGTAGATGTAACAAATTACTTAAATTTTAAACTCGTGACTCAATTCAATTGAGAAACAATTTCATTGATGATCCAAGAATTTAAAATAAGTGCTTACTTGCTTATTTAATTGTACAGGCCTATGCTTAAATGAAATTTCTATAAAACATGAAAACTTCTTTCATGTCTTAGAAAATCTCTTCAGTACTTTCAAGAATTATGGATTAGCTTTCATAAATTCTTAAATAGATGTTGTGGATCACTAGAAATACTAAGGAAACCATTTGTCCACATTGGCTTAGAAAACCATCCCTTTTCAGTTAGCATAAAGATAAAGCACAGCCCCACTCACAGCAAAAAGCAAACAAGAAGAATTTACATCATTTTTAAATGTTTTGGTTATCATGGATCTAACACTAAAAGGGAATTTTAGGTTTTTTAATTGCTGGAGTTTATTGCAAATATTTCTTTTTTTCCTCTTCAAGGTCCATGGTTTTAAAATTTTTCTTATTGAAATCTTTCATTTCTACATTTTTCTCATTTAGGGATACATGCCTCCCCCTGGTCTCCATCTAGTGTGTCATCTCTTGTAACCAAGAATTTTAAAAAAGGAATAGAAAAAGAAAAGCAGGCCAGCAGAAACAACCACCACATCAATTGAGCCTGATTGTTTCTGCAATATCTCAAAGCCATCATCACCCTGCTCCCACACAATTAAGGTGGGAGGGAGACATTGCAAATTTTTCTCATAGTGGTTGAAAAATCACAGTCATGATACAGACAGAACAGGAAGTGGCTGTAATTTAGAAAGATTCTGCATTCTAAAATCAAATTAGAATTGCAGAAAAGGGAAATTTTGTTTATTTTGAGGGGACGCATTTGCTGCTGGGGGATCAGGGAAGACCTCAGGTAAAAACTGGCTTTGGAGCTGAATTTTAAAGGAAACTAGGGATTCTAAGAGGCAGGGATGAGGAGGGAGTACATACCAGGCAAGGAAAATATCCTGTATGAAGAGATGGAGATGAAAATTGGGACATGGAGATGAGGAAGAGTCAGGACATTTTCATTCCCATAAAGGGCATGAAGGGAAGAAATGTATAAAAAGTCTGCAAGCATAGATTGGAGCCAAGTCATGCAGGATTTTCAGGGATTTTGTATTTGATCCCAGAGAGGAGAGACAGTGGAGTTTATTGAGCCAGAGAATGATGTGATCGGATGTACTTTATGAATGTTATTTTGGAAATTGCATGGAGGATAGATTGGGAAATGGAAAGATTTGAGGCAAAGACCTCAATTACAAGGCTACTTCAATGGTCCAGGCATGGGGGAATGTGGGCCTGAACTATGATAATTGTCATGTGAGTGGAAGAAAGGGATTGATGCAAGAGTTATTGCAAAGGTAGAATTGACAAGAATTTAAAATTGATTGGATATATGGGCTGAGGCAAGTGAGGAGTGGAGAATGCGTCTAAAGTTTTGAACTTGAATGAGAACATATCATATAAGTATGTCATATAGTAATATCTGCTTGTAAATCAGTAAGATATAAACTAAGGCTAGCAGTCTCAGTTTATCTTTACTTGAAAGTTCTAAGTTACTAAACCAGTTCCATACACAAGTCCACATCCTAACATATTTCTAATTGAAACTATTGATTTCCAAACCACTAAGCAGTGTTAAATTTTCTCTGCTAGATAGTTGAAATGAATGTAGACTACCTTACCTTTAGCATTAGAATTCCTTTTAGCCAATTAGTTGGAAAGTTAGGATTAGAATCCAGGTTTCTTGGCTAGCAATTCAGCTGTATTCCTACTATAACGGGTTACATAAGCATAATAATTAATGATTATGATCAATATTATTGCACTCTCATATTTTTCAAAAAGGTCCAGATTGAACCTTGGAGAAGTTGTCATCTTGTTTTCTTTTTAAATCTAATGTTTTATACATAATTGAACTCTCAAATGGATGTGTTCCTATCAATCTGGAAGTTGCCTCCAACAGTGCAGATCAGAATCCATCTATGCCTGTCCATTTTGAATGACACTTGTCCATGTTCTCCCATAAGCTCACCTTAGGAGGAACTTCTCTTCTTATTATCACAAGGGAACCAGAGGAGGATTCTGGCCATCCACTTGCCACTCCTTGCTCTCATCACCTGACCAGTCCATCTTCTTTTATCATAGAATTCTTTGATGATTGCTTTTATTTCTGTTCTTCAAAGTTCCTCATTGGTCATATGTTGTAGCCTGCCTGTCTTTTCCCAACTTCTCTTCTGGATTGCTTCCTCTATCATCACTACTGTTTCACTTGTCTTCAATCTTTCCCTGTCTATTGTTTACTTCCCAGATGCTTACAAACCTGTCTCCCACAAACCCTCACATAATTCATCCAGCTCCACTAGCTATCATCTCATATCTCTTCTACCCTTTGTTGTTAAACTTCTTGAAAAGGCTATATGTAATAAGTGCCTCAATTTCCTCTCCCCTCTTTCACAGCTGTCTGTAGTTTGGCTTCCAACTTTATCAGTCAACCGAAACTTCTCTCTCCAAAGTTATTAATGATCTTTTAGTGGCCAAATCCAGTGTCCTTTTCTCAGTCCCAACTTACCTAGTTCTCTCTACAGCTTTTGACACTATTGATCAGCCTCTTCTTCTTGATAATTTCTTCTCTTTAGGTTTTTGTGTCATTACTCTTTCCTGGTTCACTCCCTAACTATATGACCACTCCTCAGTCTCTTTTACTGCATCTTCTTCTAAGTCACACATGTTAACTGTCAGTGTCCCACAGGGCCCTCTTCTCCTCTATTCTATTTCATTTGGTGATCTCATTAGCTCCTATGGATGCAAATGTAATTTGTATGCTAATGTTTCTCAAATCTACTTATCCAGCCTTAACCTCTCTGCCAACTTCAAGTCTCTCATCTCCAGCTGCCTGTCTATTATACACCTCAAACTGGATGTTCAACAGACATCTTAAACTCAACTTGTCCAAAAGTGAACTCATTATTGCCCCCCCAATTGTTCTCCTCTTCCTAATTTCCTTCTTGTTATTGAGGATACCACCATCCTCCTAGTCATCTAGGCTCACAACCAAGGTGTCATCCTCAACTCCTCTTCCCCCTCCATTTCCAATCTGTTGCCAAGGCTTAAAGATTTTGCTTTTGTAAAATCTGTTGCATATGTCCCCTTCTTTCCTCTACCACTCCTACCACCCTTATCATCCCACACCTAGACTACTTAAGCTTGCTTGTTGGTGTCCCTGTTTCAAGTCTCCCCCCTCACTCCAGTCCATTTTCCACTTAACTGACAAATTGATTTTTCTCAAATACAGTTCTGATCATGTCACCTCCCTTACTCCCATTAAGTAAACTGTAATGGTTTACTATTATCTATAAGATCAAACAAAATAAGATCAAATCACAGCAACAATCCTGCCTCCTAGAGGAAGCCTTTCCTAATCTTCCTTAATTCTCATGTCATTCCTCTATTATTTCTAATTTATACTGTATATGGCTTGTTTGCACATGTGTGCTATATGTTGTATCCCTTATTAGACTGGGAGCTCCTTGAGAGCAGAGGCTGTCTTTTACTTTTCTTTGAATTGCCAGCACAGTGGTTGGCACATTAACAAACATTTCTTGACTGACTGACTGCCAATGCCCACCGTATACATCCCCATTACTCTCTCAGTATTCATTTTCAATTCTTTGAAGACATTATGCCAGATCCGTATTCCAGATTTTACTGCCATATTACAACACTGGTAGAATATTGGTTCCAAAGCCTTTGCTTTCATGGACTATTACTCAGGTAGATAAGATAACTGTTTTTGTAGCCTAATACAGGAATTAGGTAAGCACATGCTCTTTAGGTTTACTGAAAGCATTTTCAGCATAACTCTAGTAGCTGACAAAATAAGGATGTTAGGTACCTCATTCTATTCCTGCATAATTTTGATATCCTCTGCTAGCTCTGAAAGCTTTTTGTTCCATGTACCTTGTATGTGAGTCACTATTCTTGGGAAAAGAGATATCTCCAGTTCACCTAATAAATAATATTCAATGAATTGATTGATTACTTGTAAAGAAAATATCCAAATATACTCCTTGATTTCTCTAGACCTCAGGTTTGTGAGATTTAGAAAATGAATGTAAACATTTAGTAAACACTTGTTGTGTTCCAAGAACTGTATTGAGCATATGGGATACAAATATAAGCAAGCAAGATAGTTCTTGACCTAGGGGAGCTTATATCCTAATTTAGGAAGGTGGAGTGGTGACAATACATAGTGGAGAAATAGAAAGCAGAGAGAGGAGATGTATACTCCGTAGCACGATTTGGAAATGACCTGGAAGTGATGTGGAGGACTGCTTCTGGGAAAGATAAAGGGAATACTCACCTATCAGAGCCTAATATCCCAGTGGCAGAGTCTAAGTTTCTATTAAGAAAGGGATGAGAAGGATGAAGAGGATGGCTAGAGCACAGGCAGCATGGTTTGGAAATGACTGGAAAGTGATTTTGGAAACCTGATTATTACTACCAAAATAGTTTCAAACACAGCTAAAAGAATTAAAAGAAATAGGGGGCAGCTAGGTGGTGCAGTGAATAGAGCACCGGCCCTGAAGTCAGGAGTACCTGAGTTCAAATCCGGCCTCAGACCAAACATTTGACACCTACTGGCTGTGTGACCCTGGGCAAGTCACTTAACCCCAATTGCCTAAAAAGAAAAAAAAAGAATTAAAAGAAATATTAGTTCTGAAAGACCACTAGATTGGAAGTCAGGAGAAGACTTGGCTTTGCCCAACAGCTTGCTATGAGCCTTCAGTCAAGTAAGTCCTTCAAACATTCCTTATCTATATTTTTTCATAGACAAAATATGGGAATGTTATTTGTTATCTCCAAATTCACTTCCAACTCAAAATTCTATTAGCTTAAGGAGGTGTATAGTATTTTGGAAAAGCTAAATATGATAGATCCTGGAGAAAATTGAATGGGGATAGAAAGGAATATGCCTTTTTTCTCAGTGGTACAAGCACTTACACAAAAACTGACCGTGTATTAGGGCATAAAAACCTCACAAACAAATGCAGAAAGGCAGAAATACTAAGTGCATCATTTTCAGATATTTTCAGTTATTATTATCATTATTATTATTATTATTATTACTATTAGCTGACAGTCACCAGGTCTTGATTCTAGTGGTAATTTCATTCCCTGAGCCTTCCACTGCCTTCCTCCTGAGCTCCAGAACAATGTTTATAGTGCAATATAGGGGTATGGAGCTAAATGTTTAACATTGGTTCTCTGTAGGGAAAAAAAAAGTATGAACATATACTTTTAAGTTTAATCTGCAATATTAACACTTTCTTAACTCTAGAAAATGAATTAAACTGTAGAGCTTTGATTTGTAGCAACGATGATTTCTAAGTTTTAAATGTTTACGTTCAGATTATAGAAAACTTTAATAAACCTTTTAAAAATTAATTGTGCTTAAAAATATGTAAAGAAAAGAAAACTTGAATGTCTTCCTTGAATCTAAGAATCTTTCTTTGATAATCTTTGATAAGTTTTGTCATTTTTTTCTTTATTATTTAACAAAGAATTAAGTTATTCTAAATGTCATTATACCTAGATAAAGTATCAATAGATCATGGAGCTATGAATTCATTGGTGGCATACTGATGCAGAATGTAACCCAACCATAATTTTAAAAACTTTAGGAGGTACCTGAGTCTCAGAGAGTTTAAGTGATTTGCCCAAGGTTATAGAGATAGTAAGTATCAGAGGAAGGAAAACTTTCTGACTCCAAATCTAGCACCCTATATATTTGGTCACACTAGCCCTAAAATAAATCCAAAAACATGTTTTTAGAATATCTGTGAGGTAGATGCAAAATATTTTTGTTGTTGTTGTTGTTGTTGTTGTTGTTGTTTTTGGCTAGGCAATGGGGTTAAGTGACTTGCCCAGGGTCACACAGCTAGTAAGTGTTATGTGTCTGAGGCTGGATTTGAACACAGGTCCCCTTGAATCCAGGGCCGGTGCTCTATCCACTGTGCCCCCTAGCTGCCCCGATGCAAAATATTTTAAAGTGAATTTCCATAGCCTTTATTTTCAGTATTATATTGGTACTTAAATATGTATTATCTAATGCTTTGTCCATGAGCATTAGTTTCCTTAACTGTATAATTAATTTGAACTTAGGTAATCTTTAAAGTCCTGTTAATTATTTTTTAATTATTTCAGTATTTTTATTCAATTCTTGAACCGTTACTAACAATTACAAAGTTGTTTGAGAATGCTTAGCACCACTAAATGACAGTGCCCTGGCACTGTCTTTTATTGCTTTTTCTGGGGGCAAAAATACCAATTATGACTTTCAGTAATTGGCCCAAGAGCAAATGGAAAGTAAGTGGTTGCCCAAGCACTAGAACCAAGGTCTCCTAATTTGTCCAATTTCTTCACTAACCTATTAGAATTTATATTCCTTGGAAACAACAATTTTGTTGTATACCTCATTATATCTCCCAATATCAAACACTCTGTCTTTCTTAACAGACATTTCATTAATTAGGTATTTGTGAAAGAAAGGAATTGAGAAAATAAAGACAATCAGGATTATAATGTGAGTAATAAGACTATAGTTTGAGTATTAATGCTATTAAAAGGTTGTGCTAATCACAAAATTTTAGAGTTCTGGAGAATAAATACAACAAAAATAAATCTCGAGTTGGCTAAAATTTTGGTGGTCACAAATTACTAAAACAAAATATATTTCCATCACTTTGCTGTGAAATTCAGATCTACTTGCCTGAGGTAAGAGCAGTATCCCAAACTTCTCCTCCATGAAATAAGGCTAGTTTTTCAATAAAGGTACTGAATTCATCCTTGAAATTTAATTGGCTAGGGAAATTAAAAGCTCAGGATTTTGACACTGTTTCTTGGTTGCCTAAATATAAACAGTTTTTCTCTGATGCTTGGCTGGTAGACCACAATGAGGCACAACTCAGAAGCAGGGGACTGTGTTCAGCTCAATGATCATTACTATGTACCCTTGTCAGATAATCTTCACCTTCTCTGGCAAAAACAAAACAAAACTCTTATTTTGTTAATTGTTAGGTATCTCATTTCATTCAGATCTAAACTATCTGGGAACTAGCCTAAATCAGGCCCAACCCAGAACTCCACTCAACCTAGTACTAATAAAATTCCTTCCTTTAAAGAGCTCTAATGAAATAACAATAACAATAGGCATTTAGATGGCACTTTATTTTTTTTTCAAAGCACATCATGCACATTAACTGACTTGACCCTCACAATAGCCCAATAAGGCAAAGAGTAAGGATAATTTTTTTTCTGCTTTTCAGATAAAGAAACTGAAATTCTGAGAGGTTAAGTGATTTCAGAACCACAAACAAGGCAATGCTTTCTTGAGGTTTCTGCCCATAAGGCCAGTGTCCTAGGGACACTATTCCTATTCTACTGAATTTGACCTAATCTTTTCTTCTATTAATTTCAAATAATCAATTATGAAGTTGTTTGAGAGTTTCTTAGCACTGCTAAATGACAGTGCCCTGGCACTGTCTTGTATTACTCCTTCTGGGGGCAAAAATACCGATTATGACTTTCAGTAATTGGCCCGAGAGCAAATGGAAAGTAAGTGGTTCGCTGAGCACTAGAATCCAGGTGTCCTGATTCCTAGCTCTGAGTTTTTTCCAAAACATGTCTGGCCTCCCATATGGAACCGATTTCCAAATTTAAACACTGTCATTCACACTTTATGTACAAATTCCAAACTCCTTTCCACCTTCAAAAATGTACCAAAATTTCTATTTCAAGAAAGAATTCTCCTGACAGAGAAATAATGGAGTGTGGATTTAGACATACTTTTTAAGCATGGTCAATGAGGGAATTAGTTTTGCTGGACTGTATGCATATGTTTAAAAGGGTTTGGTTTAGTTTGATTTGGTTTTTCCCAATAAAGAGACAGAAAGGTAGGAAGGAGTGAAAATAGATTTTTATTAGTTGGGGGAAAAAAAGATAATTTGAAAAATGTTGTTAGGAAAAGCCTATTTTAGCCTGACCAAAAAAACAAAACAAAAAAAGTAGTATTTTCATGATGGATGACTGATGGCTTTATAAATTACCAAGTGCCTCATTTACTAAGCAGCAAAAGGCTAAATGAATATAGGCAGTTTTCATTGTAGACATCAAGTCTGGGAACATGAAAAATGAAAAGACAAGCAGTTCTGAGTATTGTTTATGGAACCACTTATTTTGATTCTTACAAATTCTTCCTACAAACCACCCTTTTCTACTTCTAAATTTTCAGCTATGGAATTCAGGAGTTTGTTGTAATGGGTAAGTAGCAATGTATGGGCAGAATAATACCTAATATCCTAGCTACTGGCTGCTTCTCTTTCCCCTCAAAAACAACAACAACAACAAAAAAAACTAATCTCATCTACCTGTAACACTAAAATTCTATCACTAGAAAATAATTCTTTTGGCTTTAAGCATTAGCCTATTCTACCATCTTCTCTTAAAATGTAAATATTTTAAAGGAGGGGTAACAATTGGTCTATCATTAGTCAATAACACTTCAATATGTATTAATTTATCAACGATTAGAAATTCCTTCAGAGCAGGGATTCTCTTTGTATCCCAAGTGCTTAGCGGAGTGTCAGGCACCTAGTAGGCACTTAACAAATGAGTATTAATTATTATATCACTTTAGTGCATTTGCTAAAATTATAGCTTTGAAGGGCAGCTAGGTGGCACAGTGAATAGAGCTCTGGCCCTGGAGTCAGAAGGACCTGAGTTCAAATCCAGCCTCAGACACGTAACACTGACCTTGGGCAAGTCACTTAACCCCAATTGCCTCACCAAAAAAGCAAAAATAAAAATAAAATAAAATTGTAGCCTCGAAGAAGTAGGAGTTTTGATGACTAAGTGAAAAGATATTCTTAGACCTGGGACACTGTCTTGGGAGAACAAGCTTGAGTGGGTAAGCATAATAATTCTAGGACACTAGGGAAATAATAAGAGAGATAGGGTTACTCAAAGGTACAATTTAAGGATGCCAAAAAATAAACTCTGTTTCACAGTTTTGCCTAAGGCTATACTCAGCTACTATATACAATAAATGCTTTTCTGGAGGAAATTAAAACAGGCTTCTCTGAAAAGAGCTTCAGCAATTTTCCTTCCTACTTATAACCTCTGTTTCTAGTGTGAATGTAGTGTGGATAGAGTTTTACTTTTAAACAAATATCAAAGTCTGAAATTCAAGGTAATCTCCTTAAAGGGTTTGAGCCACAGTTAATGTAATGTAAAATCATATGTAATAATTGGGTTACTTTTTTATTTTATGCTAATTAACTGCTGGTTAATTTATGAACTATCCTTTTTATATTGTTTTTCTAGCAGTCGAAATGGATTGATGGTGACCCATCTACAGGTGCAAAGCTTTTACAAGGTTACAAGTTAGGGTAAAAGACCTAAATGGCTATAGCCTCATGTTATTAGATGCTAGTGTGCCTTTGCCCGTCAAAGGAAGCTAAATACCAACACACTTTTTGAGAACTAAAAAAATCTGTTATCTAAGTTTTCTTTCTGGATCTTGTCTTAACATTAAAATGTTAGCCAACACCTACAGATGAATACAACAGATGGATTGCTGTGCTCTTCCTAATAGAAAAGTTAAAGGGCAACTGATCTGTTTGTCTTTAGGTCAGAGAATAATTGCACAAGCAGGAGAAACAAGATGAAGAGCAAGTTGGCCAATTCATTTCATCCAACATTAGTAGAGAAGTTTTTTTTTAAATACTTATCTCCCCCAGTTTCTTGGAAGGCAGCACGTCATCTAGTAGGTGAAGTAGAATTTTAGAAATGGAAAGGACTTTGGAGGTCATCAAGTCCAAGCCTCTCATTTTGCAGAAGAAGAAAATGAAGTACAGTTTGGATGAGTGATTTGCCCAAAATTACATTGCTACTTAAGTCAACAAAGATTTAATGAGGGAAATACACAGTAATCATAACTGTGTATGAGAATAGAATGAATTCACCATAAAATGTAAGTTGATAACACAATAAATTAGAAACCAGAATCTAAAAATATGTTGTTTACAAGAAACATACTTGATATTGAGAGACATACATAGAGTTAAAATAAGGGGCTAAAACAGAATCAATTATGCTTCAGCCAAAGGAAAAAAAAAGTGAGATTAGCAATTATGATCCCAGACAAAGAAAAAGCAAAAATAGACCTAATTTTAAAAGATGTATTTTGCTAAAGGGTACCATAAACAATAAAGTAATATCAATTCTAAATATATATGCACCAAATGGTATAACATCTAAATTCTTAAAGGAAAAGTTAAATAAGTTACAGGAGGAAATAGACATTAAAAGTATACTAGTGGGGAACCTCAACTTTCCCCTTTCAGAACTGGATAAATCTAACCATAAAATAAACAAGAAAGAAGTTTAGGAGATGAATAGAATTTTAGAAAAGTTAGGTATGAGAGCCCTATGTCTTTCTCTTAAGCAGTACTTAGGGGAAATTTTATCTCTAATGCTCACATCAGTAAAATAGGGGGAAAGAAGATCAATGAATTGGGTATGTAATGGGAAAAAAAATAGAAAAAAGAACAAATTAAAAATCTTGAAAATCAAAAAAAGAGATTAATAAAATTGAAAGTAAGAAAACCATAAACTAATAAATACAAGTAGGGTCTGGCTTATTAAACAATTAATAAAATAGATAAACCATTGGTTAATTTGATTTTCATAAAAAGAAGAGAAAGAAGAAAACCAACTTACCAAAATAAAAAATGAAAGGAATGAATTCACCACCAATGAAGAGGAAATTAAAGCAATAATTAGGAGCTGTTTTGCACAACTGTATGCCAATAAATCTGACAATTTAAATGAAATTGATCAATATTTACAAAAATATAAATTGTCCAGATTAACATAAAAGGAAATAAAATACTTAAATAACCCCATCTTAGAAAAGGAAATTGAACAAGCCATCAGTGAATGCCCTGTGAAAAAATCCCCAGGGAATCCAACCTCAGACATATAACACTCACTAGCTGTGTGACTGTGGGCAAGTCACTTAACCCCAATTGCCTCACAAAAAAAGAAAGAAAGAAAAGTCCCCAGGACTAAATGAATTCAAAAGGGAATTCCGCCAAACATTTAAATAATAATTCATTCCAAATACTATGTAAACTATTTGGGGAAATGAGTGAAGGAGTTTTGCCAAATACCTTTTATGACACAAATATGGTGCTGATACCTAAACCAGGAAGAGCCAAAATAGAGAAAAAACTAGAGAGCAATTTACTTAATGAATATTGATGAAAAATTTTTAAATAAAATACTATCAAGGAGATTACAGTGATATATCACAAAGATCTTACAGTATGACATAATCTAGTGTTTGACAAATCCAAAAATCCAAGATTTGGGGACAAGAAATCAGTATTTTACAAAAATTTCTGTGAAAACTGGAAAACAGTTTGGCAGAAACTAGATATAGACCAACATTCACATCATATACCAAGATAAGGTCAAAATGAGTACATGATTTAGACATGGAGATTGATATCATAAGCAAATTAGAAGAGTGTGGGAAAATTTACCTATCAGATCCATGGATAAGGGAAGAGTTTATGACCAAACATGAGGAGAGAGAGAGAGCATTGCAGGGTGTAAAATGAATAGTTTTGATTACGTTAAGTTAAAACTTTCTTTTGTAGAAACGAAACTAATGCAGCCAAGATTAGAAGAAGAAAAAAGCAGAAAACTTGGGGGGAAAATTTACAAGTTTCTCTGATAAAGGCCTCATTTCTCAAATAGATAGAGAACTGAGCCACTTTTATAAAACTAAAGGCCATTTTCCAGTTGATAAATGGTCGAAGAATATGAACAAGCAACTTTTAGAAGAAATCAAAGTTATTTATAGTCATGAAAAATGTTCTAAATCAATATTGATTAGAGAAATGTACATTAAAACAACTGTGATGTACTATCTCACACCTATCAGATTGGCTAATATGACAGAAAAAGAAAATGACAAATGTTGGAGGGGATGTGGGAAAATTAAGACACTAATGCACTATTGGCGGAGTTATGAACTGATCCAACACTTCTGGGGAACAATTTGGAACTATACCTAAAGGGCTATAAAACCATGCATACTCTGACCAAGCAATACCACTACTAGGTGCATATCCCAGATAGATCAAATAAAAAGGAAAAGGACCTATATACACAAAATATTTGTAGTAGCTCTTTTTGTGGTGACATAGAATTGGAAATTGAGTTGATGCCTACCAACTGGGGAATGTCTGAACAAGTTATGGTGTATAGTTGTAATGGAATACTATTGTGCTATAAGAAATGATGACCAAGATGCTTTCAGAAAAACCTGAAAAGACTTACATGAACTGATAAAAGTGAAGAGAACATTGTACACAGTAACAATAATATTGTATGAAATGACTTATTCTCAGCAATAAAATGATCTAAGACAATTCCAAAAGATTTATGATGAAAAATGCTCTCCACCTTCAGAGAAAGAACTGATGGAGTCTAAATGCAGATCAAAGGATAGATAGTTTGGGGGGGGGTTGCTTTCTTTATTTTATGTGTTTTTCTTTTAATTTCTTTTGCCACATGGCTAATATGGAAATGTGTTTTGCAGGATTTCACATGTACAATTTACATCAAATTGCTTGCCTTCTCAAGGAGGGGAGAAAGGAGGGAGAGAAAGAATTTGGAACTCGAAATTAAAAAGAAAAAACATGTTTAAAAAAATTACCTGTAATTGAAAAAAGAAAATGAGACAAAACAAAAAAAAAAGTGTTAATTCTTTAGGGTTTTCTAAGTAAATTACCGTATCTTGCACAAAAAAAATGAGGGAGGTAATAATTTTGTTTCTTTTTTGCCAATGCTTATTCCCTCAAATTTTTCTTCCTAGTTTTATTGCTATACTTAATGTTTCTAGAACTATGTCAAATAATATTGGCGATGAACTTATCTCTATAAACATTCTCAGAATGACATTTCAAGGCAAAAGGAAGAAGTTTTGCATTCAATCCATTAAAGTCACACATGTTTCAAAAATAATCAATTGTCATTTATTCAGGGGCTGATTATCAAATCCAAGATTTTCTAGCTATCAGGTTTAAAGTTCTGTTTATTTATTATAATTGTCTTTATCCTGATGCTGAGTAAAAGCAAAGTAAAATATTCAAAAACATTCAGAGAAAGGTAACTAAAAAGATAACACATAAGTTTGATTCTGTTTTCTTCACATCTGACTGGTAAATGATCAGACCAGATTGGATTTAAATGGAGATTTACATCTAAGCCATCAGTTGTCAAAGTGTGTTCCAAAGCCCCCTACTCTTTCAGGGGATCTGCAAATCCAAAATTATTAGCATAATAATAATACATTTTAATTTCTATTATGGTCAATATCAATATGAGACATGGCCTTTCATCTCCTGAAGTGACAGTCTAGGCACAGATAACTATAATGTACAATACTATATGGTAAGTGCATCCAAGAGTTGCAAAACAAAATGCTAAGTGAGATCACAGGTAGAACATCATTATTAATAGCAGAGAGCAGGGAAAACTTCTGAGATTTTACAAAGGTGTCTAACTCAAGGCCCCAGGGCAATTTGCAGCCCACAAAACTCCCAAGTTCCAAAGTAAAGTCCAAAACAGATTAAAATGAAATTGGGAAACGTTTAACAAAATAATTAAAAATACAATACAATATAGATAACCTTCATTTGTGGGCTTTTAAAGACAATATGCATCCCTCAGAGCACCTTTTCTATTTGAATTTAATGTCACTGTAACACTGGAAGTTTTGGGTTGGATCTCCTCTTTACTGATATTATTCTACATAAATAATTCTTTTTCTTTGGCAATTAAAAATATTATTGCTGTCTTTGCTGATGAGTTGGGAATAAAGATGGAACTACAATGGAATTGTTATTTTACAGATTCCATGGCTAACCCAATAAAGTGAGTAGCTAAGTAATCAAGTTGGTAGCTAAGTGGCATAATAGCTAGAATGCCACACTTTGAGTTAGGAAGATCTGAGTTCTAGTTCTGCCTCAGACACTTACGATCTGTTTGAACCTGGACAAGTTATTTAACTAAACTATGCCTTGGTTTCCTCATCTACAAAATTAATGGGTGGTACTTGTTGGCTTATATTTACTAATATTTTAAAGTGTTTTGTAGACTTAAAAGTGCCATATAAATGCTAGCTATTGTGATGGCAAAACCAGTCACAATACTGCTATTATCATTAATATTGATACCAATATTTGGGGTTTTTTTCAGATATATGGAATACAACCATCTATGATATGATAGCTATATCCAGCAAAAGTTTTCTTATTGATTTTATTGGCATCACAAAGATCTTGGTATGAAGAAATGAGAGTACAATTTAAAATGATCAAAGTAGAGTAACATAATACTAATCACGTAATAAAATATTAATAGTTAAACCTTCAAATAATTGATCATCAAGTTGCAGAAAAGTCAAAAGAGAAGAACAGACATTATAATATGCAAGGATCCAAACCAAGTGATCATATAGAAAATGCTATTCACATGATCAATACATATGTCTAAAATTTATGTTTCTACTCATATCATTAGGCTAATTGGTTGTTTTAAAATTTTGCATTTAACATATGATGAGTTCTTTCAAATTCTGGCTGTCCATCTCCTTACTGACTAAAGAGAGAAAAGGAACAGCAGCAGGTACAGAGAGGGGGATTCCGGGCTCTCTTCTGCTTCCTCTCTATGTGATAGGCATCTCTAAACTGGCTGCTTACTGCCCATTGACTATGAAAAAATTTTCTCAGATATTATAGTTGACTTTAATTTTTTTGCTGAGTAGTAGAATGGAAAGGTGTCTGTTGCCAGCAATCTCTAAGAGTAATTAGAAATAATGCATTGGAAACGAACAGAGTGTTTCAGCAGGAAGATGTGCTACCAGCCATCCATGGATAATATATTTATACACTGCTCATTGAAAGTTAAAATTGCCTGGTTCTTTCCAGGCCCCCTTAAGACCTAGCTGAAGCTGCTTAATGAGTCAGTGGATTGCTTGTGGTGAACAGAAACTATAGCAAAGTCGGCAATCTTCCAATGAAGTGTTCTTCTCTTGTGAGTGTAAGTTTCCCACAGAACCCAGTGATTTATATTATTAAATACATGGCATGTCTGTTACAGTAAATGGTAAATGAAAGGCAATCAACTGGATGATGATACCATTCATCTCATGTGGCTTAAAACACAGTACAATCCACATCTAATCAAGATACATGCATTAAAAAGACCTTTATACGTAATGATTCATCTGTTTGTACATGTAGGTATGTATTTCTGCATATACACATGTATTTTGTAAGTATGTATATGTGGATATGGTTAAAAGATGCACGCATATAAATAACACCTTACTTGTCCAGAGGTCATTTATCCAGCAACTTCAACTACCCAGAACACACTAAGAACCAGCTCTCTGAATAGACAATTCAATTCAATAAACAAGATCCCATACTAGGCATTGAAGATACCAAGAAAAAAACATAAAATAATCTCTGTTTGAAAAGAACTTTTATTCACCTTATAATTGACTTATGTTACATACATTCTATAGTCACTAATTGTAATCCCTCTGATAAGATGGGCCCCAGGCAACCCAGACTTCATCAGGGTAGAGTAAATGCATTCATTGGTTATTCTTCCCCAACCTTCATACTACTGTTCCCTTCAACTTCCTTAATCCTAGTTGGACACTGGTCCACCCAACCCCACCTTTGAAAGAGGAAATCCAAAATTCCCATTCCACTTAGACTCTTGGATCCACTTTTTTCCTTCTTCAATTGTGATGGTCCCCACCCTGCAGATTAGACTGAGCTGCCTGTATTACTTTGTTGATTAGGGAATCATCAACAATCTCATCCACATAAAAAGATAGTTTCAGATCCTGGGTATCCCAGGGAGAGGTGATGAGGCTCTCCCACCTATTGCCCAACTTTAGCAACAAAATTTTTCTAAATGAACTGTTATGCAGTAAATGTTATCCCTACACTACCAAAAGGTAAAAGCAAACCCCGATGTACAACTCACAGATATTCCAGTGATATTGAAGGAAGTAAGGCATTAGAGGAGATGAGTTACAGCCAGCCTGATCTCAGATGAATGAGTACAAAGGAACACAGAAGCTACCAAGCTCCCCATCCCTGCATATTTGAGGGACACAGTCCTTCTAGTCTATAGTATTTCTGTTTCTTCTCCATACTGATACAAGCACTAGTATCTGAGTGAGTGTCACTGTGTCTTTGGAAGCAATGGAATTTGATCCGGCAATACTGGATAGTTCTTGCCTATATGAGAAAAAAACCCACAAAATTCGATTTCTGAAATAATTCCTGAGCGGAAATTTCCATGCTTATCAGGCTTGAAGATTTAAGAATACTAATTGTCCAGGCAGAATGCCTTAACTTGTAGACAGACTTTTCTGAGTGCTGATTGACCAGAGCACATCTGCCTGGTTCCTAGAGTCTTTTCTGAACTCATGACTGGTTTTTGAGACAACTCAGCCTTGACACATATGTAAGACCCTCAGTGGCCTTAACTATAGGAGCAAGATGTCTAAAGCAAAACCTATGAAACACTGGTTCTCATAATGAACCTAAAGATAAAATAGAGAAAGTAACATTGGGAAGTAGTAATTATCTCCATATGGGCAGTCTCCTCAGCTTAGGCACTAATCACTATCTTAAGAATGACATTGAGAGAAGTTACTCCTACCTTATGAGGGATTGGGAGGAATGTTTGTAGAAGTTTCAAGAGAGAAAAAAAATCTGTGGAATTTTTTACAAGAAAATGTATACACTACAAAAGGTGTCACCATGGATAGTATGCTGGGTCTGGAATGAGGAAGACCTGAGTTCAAATCCAGCCTCAGATATTATTAGCTGTGTGACTCTGGGCAAATCAGTTAACCTTTGCCTCAGTTTCCTCAACTGTAAAATGGGGGTGATAATAGTATCTACCTCTCAAGGTTTTTGTGAGGATAGAAGAAATAATATTTGTAAAGCACTTAGCACATAGTATGTACTAAATAAATTCTTATTTTCTTTCTTTCCATGTAAGTGACTGTTCTTCAAAGAAAGCTTTTTAACCATTAACGTGAAAGCAAAAAGGATTACAATAAGCCATAATCAATATAAAATTTTTTTCTAGTAAGAAAAAGAATCTCTTCAAATGGAGGTGACACATGAAGTTTTAGTACGTAATAAACAGTAATAATAGTAGTAATTTAATCCATCACTTACCCTCATTTCTACAGCAATTGGAGTAGAATTTCATTTCTGAAATTCAAGCAGTAACAGCTTCAACCATGAGATAGGTCCCAGCATTCAAAATAAGTCACTAGTAGAGTACAGCAGAAACTAGGCATAGACCCAAATCTCACACCATATACCAAAATAAAGTCAAAATGGGTTCAGGACTTAGATATAAAAGCTGATATCATAAGTAAACTGGGAGAACAAGGAATAGTTTACCTATCAGATCTATGGAGAACAGAAGAATTCATGACCAAACAGGAGATAGAGAACATTATGAAAAGCAAAATGGATAATTTTGATTACATTAAATTGAAAAGTTTTTGCACAAACAAAGCCAATGCAACTAAGATTAGAAGGAAGGTAGAAAATTGGGAAAGAATTTTTACAACCAGTCTCTCTGATAAAGGCCTCATTTCTAAAATATATAGAGAATTAAGACAAATTTATAAGAATACAAGCCATTGCCCAATTGATAAATGGTCAAAGGATATGAACAGACAGTTCTCAGATGAAGAAATTAAAGCCATCTATAGCCACATGAAAAAATGCTCTAAATCGTTATTGATTAGAGAAATGCAAATCAAAACAACTCTGAGGTACCACATCACACCTATCAGATTGGCCAACATGACAAAACAGGAAAATGATAAATGTTGGAGATGTGGGAAAATTGGAACAATAATACATTGTTGGTGGAGTTGTGAAATGATCCAGCCATTTTGGAGAACAATTTGGAACTATGTCCAAAGGGCTACAAAAATGTGCATACCCTTTGATCCAGCAATAGCACTTCTAGGGCTATATCTCAAAGAGATCATACAAATGGGAAAAGGACCCACATGCACAAAAATATTTATAGCAGCTCTTTTTGTAGTGGCAAAGAATTGGAAATTGAGAGGATGCCCATCAATTGGCAAATGGCTGGGCAAGTTGTGGTATATGAATGTAATGGAATACTATTGTGCTAAAAGAAATGATGAACAGGCTGACTTCAGAAAAACCTGGAAAGACTTGTATCGTCTGATGCTGAGTGAAGTAAGCAGATCCAAGAGGACTTTGTACACAATAGCAGCCACGTTATGCAATGACTAAGATTGTTAAACTGAACCCTTCTCAGCATCACGAGGATCTAAGACATCTCCAGAGGCCTCGGGATGGAAAATGCTGTCTACATCCAAAGAAAGAACTATGGAAGTCGAATCGCTATCACTTATTTTACCTTCTGTTGAGTTTTGTTTCATCTTTCTGATGGTTCCTCCTGTTGGTTTTAATTTTTACTTACAACTTCACTAATGTGAAAATATGTTTAATGGGTATGTAAATGTAAAGCCTATATCAGATTGTGCGCCGTCTTGGGGAGGGTGGGGGGGAGAAAGGGTGAGAAAAATTTTCAACTCAAAAGCATATGGAAGTGATTGTTGACAAATCAAAATAAATTAATAAAAAAAAAGATTGTAAAAGAAATAAGTCACTAGCTGAAGGAGGGCAGGAGGGTGGGGCCATCAAGAAAGAGAAGGACAGAGTATATATTAGGGCAAAAGTTATATAGTTCCTACTTCTACTGCAGCTCTGCCCCCAAACTCCCAAAGCACATATATTCATTTCCCTTAAACTCTAGAGTTGTGGGAGGAAGATAAAATGTCAGTAAGACAGGTCACATTTAGTCTAGAAGCCAGAATATTCCAATAGGGCTTTTAAAAAGCACTTATATACATCAAAGCCTAAGCAATATTACAAATATTTATGTGTCATTTAAATGAGATTATTAAAACAAGTCAATTTCCTTAGGAAATAACTGTAATAGACATTTCCTCAACACCTTATTGCTTTATATACATGTTTAAGTATATATACAAACAGCAAAGGCATTTGCACATATCTTATAGAATCAAAAACAACACTGAAAGAAGCTCCATATAGAGTTTAGTAGAATCAGTAAAATTATCAAATATTTCTTATTCTAATTTTAAGATAGGTCATGTCCTGAAGCATTAATTTTTATTATGACAAAACCATAAAAGCTTATAGGGAGGTTCTTGTATTGAATATTCAATTCAAAATATAATTTCAAGATAATCTTTTGAAAGAGGCTATTAGACCCACAACAGTTTAATAGACAAATGAAAGTATAGAGTTACTTTTACATATGACTTTCCATAATGGAAACTATCAACATTTTAAATGTTCCATATAAATGGAATCAACAGTAGTTGGACATTTTGTCCATTCCAAAGGAATGTAATAATCAAGAAAACACATTTATTTTATTAAGCAGACAGGGTAAGTTTTCATAATGTAAAGCAATGGGAGGGGAAAGAAATAATGGAAATGAAGTTTCTGCCCTATTTCATTTAATTTCAAAAGAACAGCTTCTCAGAAATTGATTGATGAGTCCAAATGCTTCCATGGCAAGCAGCCATAGATTTGGAGAAGCACTGAACAGATCGTTTTGTTCTCTCACTTAAAATTATAGAATTTTGGAGCTGAAACAGCTCTTAAAATCTTTAGTCTCCCCCAGTCATTTTATAGGTGAGAAAACTGAGAGAGCTAGAGAGGAAAAGTGGTTTCTTACAAGTAAATTAATAAATAAAGTAATAACCTTCCCATATTCCGTGGACTAAAGAGAAGGAAAGCTAGATGTTGGTCTACTCAGAGAGAGTTATGAAGATATCGACAGGAGAAAAGACAGAGCTGCACAGAGAAAGGTATATAAAAAGTATAGACTATATATTAAAAAGTATATAAAAGACATGGAAACATGAGCTTCCAACTAGAGACATGAAGACATCACACCAGGGATGCATAAGAAGGAGGTAGATGAGATGAGAGGGTTGGAGTAAGGAGAGAAGGTGGGGTTCAGAACACCAGAGAAATATTGGAAGAACTTTGCAAAGAGTAAATCCAGGGCTCTTCTTCCTCTCTTCTAGAACTGGCAGCAACAAAGAACAAAACAGCAGCAACAGTTTGAGGGAAATAACTGTGCAAAAAGAATTTTGACCAACTCTTAGGATCCCCCTCTGTTTTAAAACTGTTTCCCAAACCCTTTTAGCCATACAACATTTGAAAGCTTGAAGCAAAATATCAGACCCCTGTCAGTGCTGATCTGGAGCATGAAATAACCACAGGAAAAGGGCTGGAAGAAGTCAGGAACATTTTATAACAAAATAGATCAAATTAAACCAGTTTTTCAAGCTGGAAAGTGTTGCATGTAAGCATTTTATTTATTCACATACATACACATATGTGATGCATACATATATACTTTCACATTTAATATTTTAGAAGGGAAAATATTTCACAAATAGAAGTTTTATCATGAAATTCTTTGCTTTATTGAA
Source organism: Phascolarctos cinereus (assembly GCF_003287225.1). Taxonomy (NCBI): domain Eukaryota; kingdom Metazoa; phylum Chordata; class Mammalia; order Diprotodontia; family Phascolarctidae; genus Phascolarctos; species Phascolarctos cinereus. The sequence goes on along the minus strand of NW_027556180.1, from coordinate 200,297,384 downwards.
GACTTCATTGAGGAAGAAACTATTTTTCCTGAGGTGACCCACTTCTCTTTGGGATAGCTCTAGTTATTAGGAAATTTCTCCTTGCATCAAACATATATCTGCCTCTCTGCAACTTATATCCTTTTATCCTAGTTCTGTTCTTAGAGACCAAGAAGAACAAGTCTTAACCTTTTCCCAAATAGTAGCCTTTAAATATTTGAAAACAGGTATTATGTCCCACCCCCAAGCCCCAAAGTCTTCCTTTCTCTAAGGTAAAAAATCTTTGGTCCTATCTATGAAATGATCTCAAGATTTTTCACCAATCCTGGTCATTCTTCTCTGAATCATCTCCAGTTTATCCATGTCCTTCCTAAAATATGGCACCAATTCACATAAATGCTTAAAAGCCAGAACTTTTAGCCTTTGTGTTTCATCTAGAAATATTCTTCAGTTACCTGGAAAAATAAACATGTACTGATACTTGGGGCTCAATCATATGCAGTTATATGTGGGTTATCTACTTTGTGGGTAACTTTTAGCAAATTTCCCAACAGAGGAAAGCTTTTTCTGAAAGAAAACATAAATAAGAAGAAAAATGTTTCTCCTCTCAAAATAACATATATGTGTATATACATATATACATTTTATATATACATATATATACACACACACACACACACACATATGTACATCCATATATTCTAAAAAGAAACAGAAATGGGTTTTGTATAATATGTTATTTTGAATTATCGTGCCACTTTTCACTAAATCACTATACACTCTCCATGGTCTGTCCCAGGTCACCTGTTTTGCATCCAACTTGATCTGCAAGCCACAGTGTCAGCTGCAACAAGTAGAAAACGGTGAATCTAAGCATCCAATCGTGACCTCCCATCTCACCAATAACATAGGAAAAATTATTAGGAATGTCAGACCAAAAGTATCTACAAGGGTGAAGAGGGGTGGATAAGCATAATTTGAGTTTTATTTAGGGTCTTTATGCCTGGATACAATCTCCTTTTTCTTTACCAGTATCTCATAGATCTCTTTCCTTTTCAGCACTTCCAGGAAGAGGAGTGGACATAAGAAACCTTTGTAATACAAATTACAGACTTAAAGGTAAGTAGAGCAAGTGTCATTATCCTCATTTTACAGATGAGAAAATTGAGGCACAGAGAGGTTATGTAATTTTCCCCACAGACACATAGCTAATAAGTGCCAAAGCTGTCAGAGGATTTGAACCTACATCTTCTGAAGGCAAAGCCAACAACCTCAGACCATATTATGCTGTCTCTTGTATTTATTTATAAAATAAAAATATAAAAAACACAGAATTGTAATAGGAAGGGATTTCAGTGGACATCTCTACCAAACAATAAGGGGGAAAAAAACCCCTGCTACACTACATCTGACAAGTGTGACCCAAGGCCCAATATCACCAGCATGGGGGTCCCCAATATCTTGCATAGTCCAGAAAAAGAGGTGAAGGAGGAGAGGGAGGAAGAATAGGAAAAAAGGAGGAAATGGAGGAAAAGGTAGGGAGGAGGAGGAGGAACAGGAGAAGGAGAAAAGAAAATATTGATCAAAAAAAGAAGAGTTACTTCATTAGTAATGGCAGTGTTTAAGATTGAAACTTCTAAAAAAATTAATATGAACATTTTGAAATATTCCTTAACAGTTCTAATGAGATATTCAATTGGTTCCAACTAGGGTTGCTGTTGGGTTTTTCCCACATTTATATATCTTAGCTAGTCTAGCTATTTTTTTTCATATATTCACCTTAGCTGTTACTTAAAAGCTGAGACTACTACTTGTGCAACTATTCCTCTTCCCATGTCTCTCAGGTATTTGTTCCTAAGACTGGCATAAAAAGTGTAAAATCCATTATTATACTTCCAATTGAAATCCGTTACCATAGTTCCAGAACTAATTCCAGTAGTCTAAAATACATGTGAGATGATGAAGAGTATTCAAGTAAAAGGGCAGGGAACAAAAAATAATGATTTTAATCGTGTAAGTATACTACAGATCACCTGAACAAAAAGAACTAGGTGAAGAGTTTGGGAAACACATATAAGTATGGCACAGAGAAATGATATAGTATTAAGGGGGGCTTTAATTTTCCAGACATCTGCTATAGCGCTCGCGCTCTCTCTCTCTCGCTCTCTCTCTCTCTCTCTCTCTCTCTCTCTCTCTCAAAAACAGAGTAGCTAATGACTTCTTGACTTATCTTGGTGATAATTTTATCCTTTCCAATGTGGAGGAATCAACAAAGGAAATGGCTATTTTGAATTTGATTCTCACTAACAGGAAGGAACTGATTGCTGGGTTAGAAATGATGAAAACCCTAGGGAAGAGAGGAAGTGACTAGTCTCCCCTAGAGTTTGTGATAGAGGACAGAAAATCCAGAACAGGTTGGACATGGATCCTAAATTTTGGAAAAATAGATTTTAAGAAGTCTAAAAGCAAGATTGGTGGGATGTTGTGGACTGAAATACTAGAGAAGAAGTTGCTCAGGAGAGTGGGGGCTGCTCAGAAATGAAATTCTGAAGTCGGGAAAGGAAACAATTAAAATGAAGAAGAAAAAATGGGATTTGTCTGAAGAGACTGAAGTTCTATATCAGAACATCACACAGAAATTCACTAATCAACTTAGGCTCTAAAAAGAAACATAATGAAGATGGCAGCAAGGCCGAGAAAAAAAGAATAAATAGAGGATTCTTTTTTTTAAAGCATCAGGAGAGCTAAAATTCAGAATGAGCTGAGATTGGCAAGAGATGTTGAGGACAAGAAAGGTTTGGGTTTTGGCTTTCTTTCTTTCTTACCTGTATTGAGATAAGGAAAGGATCTTTGCTTGGGGTGGATGAAATGGTAACTGGCAGCAGAGAGAAGGTAGAGCTGCTCAGATCTCATTTTTCTTCTATTTTCTCTGCCAAAGAGACAATAACCTTTGCATTAGAAATAGCAGCGCAAAAATGGTTGATGAGGAGCTGATTAATACTCATGATAAGGAGATACTGAAAGAGCATCTAGTTGATAGAATCATAGATTTAGAACTACACTCAATGAATTCAAGTTACCAGGTGAGCTACCTTCTCTGATACTAAAAGAAATAGCAGGTGCAATTGCTGAGCCCCTGTCAGTGTTATGGCTGGTAAAAGATGAAATAACTGAGGAAAACAAAGGTTCAGTCTTCGGAGAATATCAGTTTATTAAGCAATGTATGCCAGTTACCTAACAAAATGGGACCAGGCCCCTTCCTCATCTGAGGCCTGGACCCTAAATACAAGGTAAGATAGACTTTTATACATTAAAAACAATTAATCAAATAAGAAACAATTAATTAAAAGGAAACAATACAACATTAAGTAATTTGATTTCTAATCGGAGGAAAGATTAGGGATTTTCCAAGTTGGGAGAGGGAAAGTATCTGTAAATAATCAAGGGAACATGGAAACAATAATTGATTCATCAATACAGGCTAATTTTCAGATAAGATATATGAGTTGCTTGAGATATATAATTGTGAGGAAACTCTTTGCATCAGTCTTTTGGTCTGACTGGGTTTCTGATCCACATAATTTAGGTCCTTCATTAAGGGTCTCTAACAGCAGGTAGAAGTGGTCCAGTTTCTCAGCCACACAAGACTAGATTCAAACAATGGTTTGAATAAGGTTTTCTCCAAATTCCCACAATTGAATAAAGTTTTCTCACAAGACTAAAGTCTGACTAGACCCATAGCTGAATAGAAAGGGAACCAAGCTAGCTCCAGATTTGAGTCACAAGATGGAGTCAGTGTGTTCACTCAGTTCCCATTTACCACTTGCTGTTCTAATCCCTTCAATTCCTTCAATGTTATTTGGAAGAACAGAGAAAATGACAGAAGTACCACAAGATTAGAGAAAGGCAAGAATCCTGATTTTCAAAAAAGAGAACAGTCTTCCAATTATAGGCCAACAAATTTGATTTAAATTCCAGGGGAGATTTTAGAATTAATACTTTGTCTGTGGTTGGCAAATGTCTAGACAGGGAAGTAAGTGTGATCACAAAAAGCCTTAGACTTAGTCACACACAGACCATTCCAGGATAATTTTGTTTCTTTTTTTTTTTACAAGGTTACTAACCTAGTAAATGAGGAAAGTGCTGTGGATATGTTTACCTAGATTTTAGCAAAATTTTTGCTAAATTATTTCATACCATTTTTGTGAAAAAGTCATAAAGATATGGAAGAGATGATAATCAATTAGATAGATTTAAAACTGACCAGGCTCCAAAAATAGTTAATGGGTGAATGTGGCAAGATATATCCAGTGGAGTATTTCAGGGTCTCTGCTTAGCTATAAGCTGCTTAACATTTTTAACACTGACTAATGATTTACTTATTTATTTACCTAATTATTTTACTTTACTTACTATTTCATTTACTTATTATTGCTTTGTTTACTTATTTATTTTATTTACATATACCATTGACATTGGCATAAATTACATTGGCTAGAGGATTAAGCTCAATCTATTAAGAAGAAATTGACTGGGGACAAATAAAAAGTCTTACACTTTGTTATAAAAAAATCAACCTCACAAAATTGGTAGGTATGGTTAGAATGCCAGTCATTCAATAAATATTTATTGAGTGAAAATATATTTAATAGGAATGTAAATGTAAAGCCTATATCAGATTGTGTGCCATCTTGGGAGGGGGGAGGAAGGGAGAGAAAAATTTTCAACTCAAAAGCATATGGAAGTGATTGTTGATAAAACAAAATAAATTAATAAAATTTAAAAAATTAAAAATAAAAAATAAAATAAAATAAAAAATAAACATTTATTGAGTACCTACTATGTGTCAGGCACTATGCTAAACTCTGGAGTTACAAAAAGAGGTAAAGACAATCCCTGCCCTCAAGGAGCTCACAACCCAATGGCAGAGACAACAAGCAAACAGATATGTACAAACTATATAGTTAATCCTTCCACATCACAACTCTCCCCATGTTGGTTTTGATGTAAAAGGATTTGTTTTAGAAAATTTGGACTCAATCAAAAGGCCATACCCAAGGACCTAGAATGCTACAGCCTTGAGGCTGCAGGTCCGTCCCCCCCCCCCAAAAGGCAGTAGAACAAGGAACAGTGGGTAGAAGTTGCAGATTTAGGCTTGATGTCGGGGGGGAAAAAAGACTGTCCAAAAGAAGAATGGCTTCTCTCTAAAAGTGATGGGCTCCTTCTGCTTGGAGGTCTTCAAGTAGAGGCTGGATGACCATTTGTCAGATATGTTATAGTGGGAATTCCTTTTTGTTTATAAGTTGAACTAGATGGCCACTGAATCCCAACTCTCAAGGTCTATATGCCTATGACAACATGTGCTACTGCCCTTGAGTCTCTTGGTATTCAGAGTCTGGGAACTTGGAGTCCTGGAACTTTTAGCATTTCATCATTGTCCCAGTTGCTGGTATCTCTTAGACCAGTGGTATCAAATACACAGCACATTGGCCACAACTCTCCCAAGTGTGGCCCAAATCAGATTAACGTGCAGTTGGGAAATGTTTAACAAAATAGATAAAAATGCAATAGAACAATGTTAATATGTAGCTTTCTAAGTCAATATGTGGACTGCAAATAGTCTTAGGTACAGTTTAGTGGGCACATTTCTACTAAGTAGACCAAGAGGCTGCTAACTAAGCTCTGGGGCCAAGGCAGGTATGATCAGTAAGTCCATCAGGTCCTAGGCCAATGTACAGATTTTCCAGAGGGACTAAAACTCGCTCACTATCAGGTCTCTGCTCTATTCTGTGTTCAGTCAGTCAGGTAGCAAGCATTTATTAAGCATGTATTTGTGACAGCCACGTACACAGTCAAGGGGGTATAAAAGATAAGGAAACATGTTATTACTAAAGCCAAATATATGGATCCAGCCATTCCTGATGAATGGTATCAGTAAGTAACATGGGTTTGCTAAGGAAGCGTCTTGTCACTGAGAGGACATAAAAAGGATTCTTGGTGCAAGACAAGAAAATTCATTCCAACTGTCCCCTCAAGACAGCCCTAACAAACCTGCTGTCTAAATTAGTCTCATTTTAATTATGTAGACTCTGAAGGCCAAGGCTTAAACAAAAAGAAAACCATACCTTTCAAAATACATTAATCATATTTCATTACATCCCAATTGCTTTTAGCTGACTTGTAATTATACAGTAATATCCAATGAAGCAGAAATTATAAGGCAATTAAGCATGTGTGGAGAGTCACACTCACGGAGGTAAGGGCAGATGGTCAATATCAACATGACTTGTAAAATAAAACCTTGTATGCAATGAGGGCCTTTATGAGCTCTGACTGTCAGTGTTTCCCTCTCTGACTAAATTGCTCCAGCAGAACTGTGTTGTTTTAAATCCAGCAAATTAAACTAGTTTGAATTTTCAAAAGCAACTTAACATGTGTGCTATACATATCCCCTCAAAAATTTATGACACACACCTTATCAACAAAATGACTTAGGGGATAACGTGCTAGATGTGGAGTCCTGAAGACCTGCATTCAAATCCTGTCTCTTACACTTACTAGTTATCTGGCCCTCTACAACCTCTTAGAGCCTCAGTTTTTTATATGTAAAATGGGGATAATAGCACCTACCATACATAGTTGTTGTGAGGATAAAATGTAATAACATATTAAAAGTGCTTTACAAACTTTAAAGTGCTAAATGAATGCTATCATTATTATTACAAATTATTGTATTATAAATATTGTTACTATAAAAATTAATTTTAAAATCATTAAAATTAATAATGAATCAAATGTATAGATTGATTAAAAAACTAATGCTACTAAGAAGAAGAAGAAGAAGAAGAAGAAGAATTGTTTCATAAAGTCTTGGGATACTAGAGATATCCTGAAATGGGATCTGATTGTGATTTCTTTGTATGCACTATATTTTGACTATGTCAGCTATATGGGCTAATAGCTCCACTAAATTCCTACTCCAGTGGCACACAGTGATGTAGAGATGGCCTTGAGTTTCTTAATGTTATACCAGTGGAGTTCCAGCTCCAACATTTTACTGTGTGTCTGTCATCTCAAGGCCAGCTTAGCTAAATTCAGAGCAGCTCATCATCTAACAGCCTGAGACAGTGAAGAGATGGCTGAACTTCAAGGCATGGCATTTGAGGTCTCATCCCAGCTATCCCATTTATTATTACTGGTGGACAAATCCCTTCACCTCTCTGGGCCTCAGTTTCCACTTCTCATAAGTTGAGGGGATTGGAATAGATGACCCATGGAACTTTCCAGTGCTGGAGCTACAATTCCCAAATACTCTTAGCTATAGTTTGCCCAGGTTTGAAGGGTTTCAATCCTCATGTGATTGAGGAAGTAGGCACACAGGTACAATCACAGAGGTTTCAAATATTGAAGTATATTCTAAACACAAAGTAGACTCAATGTAGTTTAAACTCACATAACAACTCCATCCACTACATCCCATTGCCTCTTCTAAGGCATTAAATTCAACATCTCTTAAACAATTTTAAATTGTACTCAGATGTATATTAATGCCATACTCAGCTTCTCCTTATCTGTGAATACAAGAAATGAAATTAAGGAGATAATGAGCTAAAAGAACAAGGATTTTATATAACAATGCTGTTCGATAGGAATATGGTTTGGGCATAGGGACTGGATCTGTGATTACATTGTTGTAGAAACTCCAAGGTAAAGAAACTCCCTCTACCAATGCAGAAAAGCATGTTCTCTACATCTCATTTTCTAGAGAATAGCCTAGAGCAGGGTTTCTTAAACTTTTTCCACTCCTGACCCCTTTTCCCAATTTGGCAGCGTTCCTTGGTATTGCATGTGCAGTGCAAAGTGCACATGCTTTGTGTTCAGAACCAAAGCTACAGTGAAGCTGTCCGATGTAACAATGGCAAACACTGCCAGAAACCCCTCATATTCAATACACATTTGATTTTTAACTAATTTTTGGTTGTTGTGCATTCAGAAACCTTTTACTGTTGCCAAAATTTTCATGACTCCTTATGGGGTCATGACCTACAGTTTAAGAAGCACTGGCCTAGAGCTCCAAGTGTAAAAGTGACTTGTCCATGGTCACACAGCCAGTATTTGTCAAAAATAGGACTTGAATCCAGATCTTCCTGGCTCCAAGACCAGATCACTATCTACTATGCAATGCTTAATTTCAATTTGCTATAAATTATTTGTCTTTTTAAGTTATAAAGATTATTTTGAGTTGATAAAGTGTTATTTCTTACTATTAGAAACTTTAAAGTACCCCAAAAGTCAATGCTTTTTGCTACTCTCTTTGAAATACTAAAATTACATGTCTAAGAAAAAGTAATAACCTATGATCTGAATGCTACATATTGTTTTACATGCCTAGTAACGCTCAAGAACAACAATAATAACAACTAGGAGCTTATGGTTTCATAAGGAGTTTCCTTTAGTAGTTGTCTATTGGATATTTCAAACTAGATATCCTAGAGACATTTCAAACTCAACATGACCAAACAGAAGTCATTCTTTGCCCTTAAACTCACCTCTCTGCCAAACTTCCCTATTTCTGTTAAAAGTGCCACCATACTTACAGTCTACTAGGTTCAAAACCTTGTCGTTTAACCTTAATGCCTCATTCTCTCTCACTCTATGTAGCCAGTCATGATTGCCAGACCTTGTTTTTTCTTCCTGCATGATATCAGCATTTGATGCCTTCTCACACAACTACCACCTCAGTCTAGGTGAGACCTAGTTTATTGCAAAAACCTCCTAACTGGTTTTCATGCTTCAAGTCTCTCCTTACTTCAGTTCATCCTACATATTACTGCTAAACCAATGATTCTTAAGTGTAGCTCTAACCATGTCACTCCCCAACTCAATAAACTGTAATGGCTTCCTATCACCTGGAATGCAGATTTTCCTTATCTCCACCTCATGGGATCCCTCTCTTCAAGACTCAGAAAGATCATAGATTTAGAGTGCAGAATGCATACATATGTATACACATACATATGAGTGTTGTGTGTATGTATGTGTATATATGTATATATACATATATATGTATATATATATATATATATATATAAATGGTTAAGTAAAACTAATAATATGGTGATCTCATCTGAAAGTGCATGCAACATTTCACGTCACCTCTGCCTCTATTTCTCTCTCTCCTATTTTTACTTCAATGAATAAAAAAAGAGAAAAGAAAACCACTTTGTAACAAATATGAATATCCAAGCAAAACAAATTTGTTCAATAGCTATATGCAAATATATATACTATATCAATGACTAGAACCTTCATCCCCTTCACATACTCTATGTTCCAGCAGACAAGGCTACTGATTATGTATTTATGTATATACATAAATATATAAAAGTGTGTATAGATATGTGTGTGTATATGCATATGTATGTGTGTGTAATTTCACACTCTAAATCTATGGCCTCTGTAAGTGTCTATATTTACATATATACAGACATACTTGTGTCTTCTGTACCCTACATCTCTGAAATGTGTGTGCATACACACACACACACACACACACACACACATATTTCCCTACAGTCATTGAGGGGATTTGTTTTGCTTGCATATGCATACTTGTTAAAAGGAATTTTTCTTTTTTTTTTTTTTCACTGAGGTAAAAGTAGGAGAGACAGAAATGGAGGCAGGGGCTATTAATGATGTGAAATGTTGCATGTACTTTTAGATGAGGTCATTATATTATTAGTTTTACTTAACCATTTTATTTTGTTGCAAGAAGCTTCACAAAGTGGGAATAATCTGTAAATATTTGTAGTCTAAAAACAAAGCACATCAACAAAATAAATGTCCCCAAAAATGTAGTTCAAGGATTACCAAATTTACATGGCATCTTTTCAAATCCCCTTGACTGCTAGTTCCCTCCCTTGCAAACTAACTTGTATTTAACTACCTTATATTCATTCTCTTTGTATTTGTTGTTATATATCTTTGCTGTCTCCCACATGAAAATGTAAGTTTTTGCATTTCATTCATTATATTTGATTCTCCAGTGCCTAACACAGTGTTTGGCACATAGTGAGTAGTTAATAAAAACTCATTGATTGATTTTCATATTGTTCTTTTGATATTTGTATGTTTGTCTTTATTGATAGTTATGTTCAAAATTTAACAAAATGAAACAAAAAGCAACAATGACATATAGGATGTCCCAAAGTTTTAAGCTAATAAAGATTTCTGGGACATCCTGTATTTATTTTTAAAAGAAGAGAAGACATTTGAGCATTGACTGAACTGTTGTTTTTTTTTTTAAATTCTTTTACTGCAGGTATCCATTTACTCAAGTAAATTTACCTTTCAAGGAAATGATGGATTTCTTAAACTTGACCGATCAAAACTTTACCTCAGAAGAAACATTCAATAGAATGCCGTCTAAGATTCTGGTCTCACTTACTCTGTCATTATTGGCACTGATGACAACTGCTATCAACTCTCTTGTGATCACTGCTATAATTGTTACCCGGAAGCTACATCACCCTGCCAACTATTTAATCTGCTCCCTCGCAGTTACCGATTTTCTAGTGGCCATCCTCGTGATGCCCTTCAGCATCATATATATTGTGAAAGAAACTTGGCTCATGGGTCAAGTAGTCTGTGACATCTGGCTGAGCGTTGACATTACCTGCTGCACATGTTCCATCTTGCACCTCTCGGCTATAGCTTTGGATAGGTATCGTGCAATCACTGATGCTGTCGAGTATGCCAGGAAAAGGACACCTAAGCAGGCTGGGATTATGATCACTGTGGTGTGGACTATTTCAGTTTTCATCTCCATGCCACCTCTATTCTGGAGACATCAGGGAACCAGCAAAGAAGATGAATGCATAATCAAACATGACCATATTGTTTTCACCATTTACTCTACATTTGGAGCTTTCTACATACCACTGGCACTGATACTCATCCTCTATTATAAAATATACAGGGCAGCAAGGACATTGTACCACAAGAGAAATGTTAGTCGGGTTGCCAAAGGAGAGCCAAATGGTCAGGTACTCTGGAAAGCAGTGAGCGAAACATTCACCTGGTCTCTACATCATATGTGCAAGAGAAGTCTTTATCTGACCCTTCGGCAGACTTTGATAAAATACAAAGCACTGTAAAAAGTCCCAAATCGGAATTAAGGCCAGAAAAATCTTGGAGGAGGCAAAAGATTTCTGGAACAAGAGAGCGGAAAGCAGCCACTACATTGGGGTTAATCCTAGGTGCATTTGTGATCTGCTGGCTTCCCTTTTTTGTCAAGGAGGTAGTTGTCAACATATGTGAGAAATGTCAAATTTCAGATGAACTATCTAATTTTTTGACATGGCTTGGCTATCTCAATTCTCTTATAAACCCATTGATCTATACAATCTTCAATGAAGACTTCAAGAAAGCATTTCAGAAACTTGTGAGATGCAGACATTACCTTTAGAATAATATAGTATTGAAAGTTTTTTGTGTATATCTATATCTATGTACATGCTATGTTCATTTAAATATGTTGAAATTTTGTGGGAAAGGAAATATTTTAAGATTTCTTCACATTTTAAATTTTCTATTGATCAGAATGTTTACTGATAAAAGATAGTTTTATTTGACCATCATTATGGGGTATTGTGAATCTAAGAATGGTTTTATGCAGAATGAAAGCAGTATTCAATTTTCCTATTCATTTTTTAAAATGTTAATGGGACATATCTTCTATTGTGTTGATGACAGTAGTGGAAGGAAACTTTTTGGTTGCTATCAAACTCTTTAATCTTTAAGTCAGAAAGCTGACCTTATAAATTGCTGTTCTTCGTTTCTAAAGGGAAAATGTAATTCATTCATAAAATATGACACGCTCTATCAGTTCACTATCTCTCCAATACCTGACCCCAAGAAGTTCCACTTCATTTGACCAAAATAAAGGTAGAAGAATAACTTTATTGATCAAGAGACCTAGAATTTATCATTCAACTTTGTCTTTCTCATGTAATAAAGAACCATAAAAGGAAAAAGGTGATGCATTGTCTTGAATTTGAATTTTTGTTCGAGATTCATAAAAAGTTCTATTATTCTCATTTCAAATCCCATCAAGAATATATTACTCATAACTTGGGATTTTAAAGGAAAGAACTATCCTACTAGTAAGTCAAGAAGAATTCATACATGATTCTTGCTTGCCTATAAATACTTTTGACTTAGAAACCCAAGATGGCTCAACACAACTACCTTATTATATAACACATTTTCTAAAGTTGAAAAAGTATTTCATTACTGACAATGTTGGCAGGATCCAGTATTAACTGACCATGAAGGAATATTTTACACTTTAGCATTAACAAATATTTGATTTTGTGACTAAAGACATTTGGCAGGTTGTATAGAACTCCCAATATTTGTCTTAACAGGCTCTATGGTTTTCCAATTGAAAAAAATTAACCAAAAGATATTCATCTTTTTTTTTTGAGGCAGTTGAAGTTAAGAGACTTGCCCAGGGTCACACAACTAGTAAAGGTCTGATGCTGGATTTGAACTCAGCAACTCCTGACTTTAGGGCCAGTGCTTTATCCACTACACCACCTAGCTGCCCCCAAAAAATATTTATCTTAAACCCATAAAAATGAGATCATTCCCAAAATTCTGTCTCCTTCCCCTATATTTAACTCACTGTGCCACAATGGAGATTTTTCCCCATAAGCTATTTCTCCACAAGCACCAACAGAAGGGGAAAAAAGTTTTTAAATTCCTATTAGAAATTTGCTGAAATTTTTGTTTGACAATTTGCTAAGTACTAGTTGGCAACAAAGAGGTTATTGAACAGGGAACAGAATGTTCACCGAGTGTCTTTGCTGTGCTCGCTTTGACTCACAGGATCATATATTTAAAGCTAGAACCCAGAGGCCATTGAGTTCACCCCTTTCCTTTTTTAGATAATGAAATTGAAGCAATTGACTTGCCTAAAATCCTATAGATAACGTCAGAGGTGAGGTCCTTTGACTCCAGACCCAGTACTTTTTCCATAATCACAAATTAGTAAAGAAAGAAGAAGAAACAATTATGTAGTGTGAAAGATTTCTGGAACAAGAGAGAGAGGAAGACAGCCACTTTGGGGTTAATCCTAGATGTGTATGTGATCTGCAGGCTTCCCTTTTTTGCCAAGGAGGTAGATGTCAATATGTGTGAGAAATGTCACATTCCAAAAGAACTGTCTGATTTTTTTTACATGGATTGGTTATTTCGATTCTTTTGTAAATCCACTGAAATATGCAAACTTCAATGAAGACTATAAGAAAGCATTTCAGAAACTTGTGAGACACAGACATTACCACTAAGAAAATAGACTCTTGTGGGGCAGCTAAGTGGTGCAGTGAATAGAGCACTGGCCCTGAAATCAGGAGGACCTGAGTCCTAATCTGGCCTCAAACCAAACACTTGACACTTACTAGCTGTGTGACCCTGGGCAAGTCACTTAACCCCAATTGCCTAAAAAAGAAACAAAAAACAGAAAATAGATTCTTGAACAGTTGCCTAACTTTCATATGAAAGTAGTATTTCAGGAATATTTTTACCCTTAATTTTCAATTTTCCTCCCAGCTAAGACTTTACCTCTTTTTGTTTTATTTCTCTTTAACTAGAAGTAGATCAAAAACTTAACTTCAGGTTTTGAAAAATAAAGTTCACATTCAATTAATTTTATAGCTATCATTTTAGAACAATCTGCTCTAATTCATACTGAATTATTTGAAAGACCCAAACCCCCTTCCAGCTACAATTGTTTAAAAATACTATTGGGTACTTCAGAAGTAATTTAATTAATTTTTGAGGGCTATCTGATTTTCACTTTATATGAAATTCAGAATTTCATACCCACAGAAGATAGAATTCACTTGCCCATTGTGTCCTGAGTCTCTTCGGTGAAATATGCAGCCTTAAAGCAGATAATATAAACATCCACACTGGAAAAGCAGAATGGATGAAAAACATATATTGCCCATATTACGGCCTGTGTATTCCAATGAATGGACAGCCTATCAAATTAGTGTATATAAATACATAGACAGTTGATGTAGAGGAGAGAGAGCTGAGCTCAAAATCAGAAAAACTTAGCTTTAAATCCCACTTCTGACATATTCTAGCTGTTTTGACCTTAAGCAACTCACATAACCTCTCAAGGTCCCTGGCAACTTTCTAAGACTGAAAGCTGCAGAGAAAGTACTAATCTAAAATGGTAGGGGGAATTCCTCTTTAGAAGCTCTACTGTAGTGATGAAATCACAGGTCTGGCTTAAAAAACTAACAATTATAATATGATGACCAATATATTTGTGATATGTGATACATAGTAACACAAACACACACATGTTTATAACTCTGGGCAGTCACCAAAGATACACAGTGAAATTGTACAGTAATTTCAATGATCACAAACTGCTCATTGTTACAAAAGACCATTCTTTTAAAAAAATCATATTCTTCCAGTGGTGCTATATGATTCTGCCATCATGGTGTATCATTGTTCACAAGAATCATAATTTCTTAAGTAATCCAAATGGCAATGCAAAGGCACATGATATATAAAAAAAGGCTGTAGCATGCAGCCATTAATGACTTACGAACCAAAAGTAAAGAAGGAAGGAAATAAGCATTTATTAAGTGCCTACTCTATGCCAGGCACTATGCTATTATGCGCTTTATAAGTATTATCACATTTGATCCTCACAATAACCCTAGGAATTAGGTGCTATCATTATCTCCATTTTACACTTCCATTTGAGAAAATTGAGGGAGACAAAGGTTAAGTGACTTGCTCAGAGTCACATAGCTAGTAATGGTCTCTGAGGCTGTATCAGATCAAGTCTTACTGACTCAAGGCCCAATGCTCTATCCACTATACCATCTAGCTACCAAAATAAATCTGCAAGGCAGAAATGATCAAAACATTTATGATGGGGTGGGGGGGAGGGGAAGAGATGTGAGCTAGTCATTAGAAAGAGTGAAAAATAAGCAATAGATGGCTTCATTAGTAAATTGGTAATCCTAAGTTTCCAGAAAAACCAGAGGAAGCCCTCTAATACGGGAAGTCTACCTTCTATGGAAAAGTTTTTGGAAAAGAATTGCACAGTGTGAGAAGCTATGGAGGAATTAAAATTGGCTGTTATTGTAGGAAGTATGTACACAAATGGATAATATGCCCAAATTTGACATTTAATGGATATTTTAAAATATAGATTATCTCTTCTTTTAGGAATTAGTGTTTCTATAATATATGTTGAAAGACCTTTTGACAACCTATTTACCATTTTTTTTTCTTTAGGCAATTAGGGGTAAGTGATTTGCCCAGGGTCACATAGCTATTAAGTGTCAAGTATTTGAGGCCACATTTGAATTCAGATCCTCCTGACTCTAAGGCTGGACCTCTATCCACTGTACCACCTAGCTGCCCCCAACCTATTACACTCTAACATTAGGAAATAATATGGGGGCAGCTAGGTGGCTGAGTGGATAGAGCACTGGCCCTGAAGGCAGGAGGACCTGAGTTCAAATGCGGCCTCAGGCCAAACACTTGACATTTATTAGTTGTGTTAAGCAAGTCACTTAACCTCAATTGCCTAAAAGGAAATAATATGTTAGCTTTTAAAATGGTTTCACTCTATATAAAAGAATGCTGGATCTGTGTTTGAGTCCCAGCTCTGCAACTAACTTCATATGTGACTGAACAAATCACTTAAGTTCTTTGGACCTCAAGTTTCTCATTTATAAAATTAAGGCATCAGACTAGAGGACCCCGTGAGGTCCCTCTTAACTCTAGCTTTATGATATGTAACAAATGATACAGTGGAAGAATTTTTTCAAGGTCAGAATGATGATCCCTAAAATTGATAACCCCTATGTACTGCATATGCCTTTGGCAGATAAAGAAATGTCAGAGAAAGTAAACACAAACTATTGTCCTAGGCTGGCCCAGGGCAAAATTAGGAAGTAAAAGAGGTTTTTGTCTGATTCTCTACCACCCCTCTTCCTGTGACCTCTCCTTTTCTCCAGCCCCTCCACTCCTGGATTCCAAGGCCCTCACACTCTCTTCCTCCAGCACAGGTTTACCTACTATAATGCTCCATTTCCCATAAACAGATCCCTATGACCTAGATATTCTTCTTCTCCTTTCCACCTCAAGGTATCCACCTTCCTTCTCAGTCTTAATAGATATTAAATCAAACTGATAAAAATAATTCACATTGCCCTGTTAAAATGGAAATATCATGGGAGGAAAAAAATTAAAATGAATGAGTCTTGAATAATAGAATTTCAGGCACTGTGGCAAGCCAGTGGGGGAGTGATTTTCAAGCCAAAGAATTTTTAGTGATGCCCTTTGAATCCCAAAGAGGTTGGCCTTTGTGTTGGCTGAAGTACAGCAGTTCTGTCATAAGCTAAACCCAGACAAAATCCAAGAAAGGGAAATGAAGTTTCGGGGAAGTAAGTGTTTAGGAATGATTTGAGTTTATTAATTTCTCTATATAGATAGCTAGGCTTTCCATCCTATGGGACTATGACATAATATTAATTGTCATTTCACCTATTGTTTCTCCCTATTTTGTGTGTACAGATAATGGCATCCCTTGAGGGGAAAAAATCATGAATCACTTTAATATAATTATGTGTTATCTAGGGTGTTAATGCTCACTTTGTCATTACTTTATAAAGTACATGAAAGACATAGTATGCCTCTCAAAATGCTTTTTATTTTTTCCAGAACCTAAACTCAAGTTCATTGTCAAAATGCAGAATTTCCACATGACTCAAAACAAGATATCTGGAACAAGAATTACTTTTCCATCTTCTTGTAAGCAAAGTAACAGTATAAATTCAAAGGTCTGAGTTCAGTGAAGTATACATACATGTGAAACATACTTAAAAGTGTAACATGAAGGAAGAAAAAAATATATAAATCACAGGATTGATTAATTTCCAGATAACAGAAATAGGAGCATGGAGGTGTAGTTTTATTAGGCTTGGAGTCAGAAAAAAAATAATTCTGCTCCTAACTCTAGTTGCTGGTAGAATCTCTGATGATACTTCTAAACTCTTGAAGTGCACAAGGTGGTAATCAGTACAATTCTGCTTCTGCATATTCATTCTCAAGGTCAAAGCAGAATAAGTACCAAAAAACAAAACAGAACAAAACAAAGGTGCCATGTGCTCATGAACACGTGGTAGCCAAGTGTGAGGAAGGGCATCCACCCTCACCTTTCATCCAGCACTTGGAAGCTCAGAAGAGATATTGTTTCATCTGCTTCCAAGAAGGAAAAGAGTGAGAGATAGGTACGTTATTCCTTTTTTTATATGAGCTCAATTTCACCTTGTCACCTTCTAAGTCATTGGTCCTTTGGCTCCTCGGCCAATTATAAGTTTTTTGATGTCATATAATGCTAGTCTCTTAGTCACCAATGGCTGGAAATGGGTTCTCCCCAAATTACTACTTGGTTGCTTAGACTAGAACAAAGCAGAAACATCTATAAATGGTTTAAGAATTCTGCTCTGTGTCTAGTCTCATCATTATATTTTGCATATGTGAATCAGTCAACAAGCTAAACTCAATTGAGTATTTATTAAGTACCTATTATATGCAAATATAAAAGGTTAGGTGCTTTTCCCCATAGAATACATGACCCCTAGGGGAAAAAAATGGACCCTTTCTCATATTCACTAGTTACACCAGCCTTATGTCTGGAAAATTGGAGACAGCTAGAATATGACTTTATTCACATATTCCAGGTTAAGAACGTCCTCGGCTTACTTAAGAGACAGATGAGGATGCCCAGAAGAGTCACCATGAATTCTTAGGGAATATCTTTAGTTTACTCCCTAAATATCTTAAAAGTGGAGCAATGGTAACATGTCACTTTTCCTGGTAAGAAACAAATCTTCCAAGTGTTTATGAAGGCCTGTTCCTCTGACCTAGATATACAAGATAAAATAATCAGACCAGTTATATTTTTCTAAGTACATTACGAAAATGGAGGGGAAATCAGCTCATTTTGTTAGTGGTTTATACTTGCAAACATCTGTAACTGAGAACATTTACATTACTTAATATGTATTTGGTATCATCCTAGCACCCTAAAGTTGTTGTTATTCAGTCATTTCAGTCATGTCCAACTCTTTATAACCCCATTTGAGGTTTTCTTGGCAAAGATAATGGAGTGGTTTACCATTTCCTTCTCCAGCTCATTTTGCAGATGAAGAAACTGAGGCAAGTAGGGTTAAGTGATTCACCCAGGGTCACACAGCTAGTAAGTGTATGAGGCCAGACATGAAATGAGGAAGATAAACCTTCCTGACTCTAGTCCCAGACCTCTATCTGCTGTACCACTTAGCTGGCCCAGCTAAAATGCCTGCATTTAAACATTTATTTTAAAAGAAAATATCCCCATCACTATGACTTAAACAGACATGATCATTGATTTAGAACTGAAAGGGATGTTGGCCATCTAGTCCACGGCCTTCATTTTGTAGAGGAAAGTAAGGTCCAGAGTGGCAAATTTCACAAGCACAAGTTCATCAGAATTCAGATCTAGAACTTTATTTGCTGCTTCCATGCAACATTTAAGAAAAGTAGTCTACAATACCTAATATATCAAAGAGAAAACTCTTTTGCAAGATTTCCAGGGTCCTCAATAATCTGATGCCACCTTCTGATTTCCCATTATTCCCTCTATTCCCCTCCATACCCTCACTGTTCTTAGCACCAGTCATACATATTCCTTCCTCAGAGATTTTCCTTATACTTATTTCTTCTGCCTACCATTTTCTCCCCATTCTCCATCTCTATCCAAACCCTTCATGTCTTTCAAAGCTCTTGTTAAGTCCCATCTCTTTCATGAAGTCTTCCCAAATTACTCCAGACTCTCACTGATTTCTTCCTTTTCTGAACCCTACATCACTGAATCACTCAGTCACACAGCTTAGCACCCAGTTGTTCTCTGATTTTTTTGTGTGTATTGATATTGTCATCCCATTAGATGGTAATCATAAGCTATTTAAGTATGTCTTGTACTTCTTTTGTATCTCCCATAACATTTAATAGTCTCTATACTGGGTATAATTTACCTATATAAGCACACATAGAGCACACTGTCTTTTGTGTAAATAGACTTATTTTTACTTTGGTCATAAAATTAAATTTAAATAGTACATTTTAGGATCCTCATGCTTTTGATTTAAATGGAAAAGCAATCACCTTTCAAATATTAGAGAAAATTTTAGCAATGATTAATAGTAAGGGGTGGTAAATAAGCCTTTTTTTAAAAACTGTGAATTGATAGATATACATGCAATAAAGCCAGAATTTTTTAAAATTTGTTTTAACCAAGAATAATGTTTTGTTTAATATTTTAAAAGATTCTTTTAATAAAAGGATTTGTTCATGCCAAAACTTAGTTGTTGTTCTCTAGCCCACCAAAACAAAATGTCATCCTATTTCCTCTTCCCCAATTTGAAGCACTACTATGTACCAGAAATTGAAAAGTAGAAGATAGGGGAAACAGTAGGCAAAGATTCACTGGACAGCTGTGAACTTATGTCAAAGATTAATCATTCTGTAATCCTAGAAATGGGGAGTATTTCCTATGTTTCCCCTGGTGTCACAATTTATGGTTATGTTAACTTTAAAATGATAGCTATAGTACAGAAAGAATTAGCTCTATGTAGGCTCATTTAGCTTCCCTCTTTGCTAAAATGAGACTAATCAGATTTAAGTAAACCAACTCTTTAAAACTTATAGAGTCTCCAACAAACACCTGATGATCACATGAATTTGGGGAAAACCAAATGCTAATCTAGGCTATCTGTGCTTCAGGAATTCTCCTACAGGCCAATATCGAATGGCCCTTCATCCACACACCCATGTGCTGTCTATAGATACATAAGAACAGCTGAATAAGTGGTGAATTGAGATAACAGGATTTATATTTGAGAAGGAACTTAGAGATCATTTAGGCTAAAGCTCTTATTTTATAGATGCAGAGATAAAAAAAAACTAGAAAGGATCATCTTATTCAGTTAATTAATAACAGAGCTGGAATTTGAACCTAGATTCTGTGTCTACATAGCCAATGTTCTTCCCACTCTACCACAAAAGGAGTCTTGCAAGACTACTTTAGAGTACCTTTATCCTATTTATTTTGATGCTAGAGAATATGTGATCTGAACTCATAAATGGCCATCTGTGTCCTTAGGTCTATTATGACATCATATCAATCTATAGATTTAAGATACTACATGTTCTATTTGTAAAACAAAGAAGTTCTCAATAAGGGTACCATAATGCATGCCTCTATATTAAGAATTTGTCTTCTCTTTGTCCATTTCTGAAATATACAGTATGTGCTGTGTGAAAAACATTTGGAGGATCTAAGTTGATTAGTTGCTCCTCAAGCTTTTCCTTTGTTTAAAGGTAGATTAGGATCTGTGCTGCTTTTTATATGTATGCCTTTAAAGCAAAGCCAAAAAGGAAAAAATAATGAAAATTTGCTTCATTTCTTACCACTATTAAAACTTCCCAATAATGAAAAATATAGTGTTTGCTTTTTGTGAAAATACATTAAAAAAACCTTTTTAAGTTGGCTTCAAAAATATTTAAGACCCTCTGTCCAACCAAAAAATATACTCAAAATATAAATTATTTATAATCTCTGAAAAATATGATTTGCTTCTTGTATTGATACATGAATTAAATATGAATTATATTCTTACTTTTTGGCAAAACAAGGTAATGTGAAATAAAACATTTTTCAAATGATGAGTTGTGTCTCACTGGATGATTTTATTAAGGATAAATTTGAGAGAAAAAATAACTAAGAATGAGTAAGCATTAACCACAGATATAGGTTTCTTATGCTTCCATGAATTATGCCTTCATGCATGTCACAGAATGGATAGTTTCCCCAAGCCAAGAGAGCACAAAGTTCATATTAAAGCTGACCTATGGTTCTTCATCTCACATGACTCAATTCAGGAACTTGATAAACTCATAAAAGCCAATTTAGAACAAAAACAATTCACTTTATTTTCCTCAATGAGCAATCAGTAAAAAGTGGTTACTGAAATGTTCTATCAGTGAACCACTTTAATTTGCAAATGGAAAAGAAAAATCAGAATTCTCTTCCTTTATCACTCATCCTTCCCATTTACCCTTTTCTGAGCTCTAGCTTTTGAAGAATAATTTTGAAATGAATTGTTTTGCAATTAGGTGCCAGACTTTGAGAAAATAGATTGGTTTGCATTTTTTCCTTCAAAATAATCATCTTCAGATCTTGTGGGTGAAAGAGAAGACAATCATAGAGAAAGATCATAACACAAAGTAAAGCACATGGATTGTGCTTGCATTTATCCTACCATAAAAAAGATATCTCCATTTTTTGTTTGTATAAAGAGAACTCTGCTGGAAGGACACGAATTGAAAATATATTGCAACCTATTATTGCCAGGTATTTGCTGTTAGATAAATTGTTCTATATTTCTTTCTCTTTAAAAAAAAATTGCTCAGTTTAGTAAGAAGTCTTCTGACTTGGATAGTCGAGCCTTTCTGAGTTTTTGTGGTTTGACAGGTGGGGAGCTAAATGGAACTCAGAAGCCGAAAGTATCTTTTTCTTCCACCTACAGAGTAAAGCTCCTTGCTTTTGGTAGTGCATAAAATCACACCTGTCTCCTAATATCTGAGTGAGGAAGTTGGCCCATGTTTGCAGGGTACCACTCATTTGGAGCATGCTCAGTCAAAAGAACCCAGCTGTGTTAATCTACTTCCATCTAGGCCTGACTGTGAGCACATTGACCTATGGCCTATACAAACAGCGGTATTGTTCATGCAGAACTAACTTGACTACATAAAGAAAGTAAATTTGTGGGGGTTTTTGTGCCAATGCATAGCTTGCTGGTAACTATTTTTGCACACAGTGGAGCTGTGTGTTCAGTCTGCAGGGCATCTATACAAATTGTCTCCTATATTTTGTCAGCTTAACCCATCCAAACTTAATTTAGTGATATTAGCACAATAGGAATAACACGGTTTGACTGCCTAGGGATATAGATACTTATATCATCTCTCAACACATTCTTAAAATGCTTCACAGATGTCCACTACAATAACTTACCCTATTGACTGAAACCTTTCTTCTTTTTTCTTTCTTTCTCTTTTTCTCTTTCCTTTTTCTTTCTTTCTTCCTTTTTCCCCCTATTTCTTCCTTCCAATAATAATAATAGTTAACATTTATATAGTATCTTCCATGTGCCAGGCACCATGCTAAGTGCTTTTGATCCTCACAACAACCCTGGGAAGCAAATACCATTATTACCCCCATTCTATAGACAAGAAAATTAAGAAAAACAGAGGTTAAGTGGCTTGCAAGGTTACAAAACTATTAAGTTATCTAAATTGAATTTGAACTCAGACTTCCCGCCTCTAGGTCTAGTGCTCTATCCACTTCACCATATAGCTGCTCCCAAATTTAAAAAAAAAAAATCCTAGAAAGGAATGCTCTACATTGAGGTAGGAATTATGCCATTTGAATGACATTTTACTTCAAGAGAAAGAATTTTTTAAATTAATTGCTGACAATGCTATTGCAATAAAAAGGGGATATTTAAAGTCTTTTTAAAACTGTCTCCTGAACTACAAAATATCTATTCTAAAAACTTCATGTCTTTCCTGAATTTTAGCAATTATCCAGCTACTTGAATAGTTTGTTTATATGTGTGCTTATTTTCAGGAGAACCAAACTAATGTTGCTGAGGCAGAGGTGGAAGGCATAAGAACCAGCTACAATACGCTTAAATTGCTATTTGCTTCCCCCTACAGGCTAATCTAAAAATTACAAACTAGTGTGTTCTTAGACCATAAATCAGCTTCCACAAAGCAAATCCAACACCAACAAAAAGATCAAATTTAAACAATTCTTTTCTTAAGACTCTTTAATTTACATTTTAAAACTGAGTTAATATTAGTATGAATAATATGTATATGTCTGTATACATATATACATATATATGAGTGTGTGCAGAGAGAGAGAAAAACCACTATGTGCCCAACTCTGTGCTAGGTGCTAAAAAAAAAAATGGAAAAAAATTTAAATAATCCAGATGGAGCAGTGGATAGAGAGTCTGACTTGGAGTAAGGAAAATCTGAATTCAAATCACTTAACCTCTGCTTCAGTTTTCTCATCTGTAAAATGGGAATGATAATAAGCACTTACCTTTTAAGGTTGCTGCAAGAATAAAATGAAATAATATTTCTAAAGCACTTTTCAAACTTTAAAGTACCATATAAATGCTGCTATAATCTATTTGGATAGAACTTGCATTCTTTTTTTAAAATATAGCATGTTACTTTAATTTTAGTTTATATTTTACTTATTCACTCTTAAACTTTTGGCTTGCATTTCAGAAAACCTTCCTCATTTCCATAGACTTGTCTTCTGATCAACTTTATGATAACAATAGCTCACATTTATATAGTGTTTTAAGAAACTGAGGCTAAAAGAGGTTAATCTATTTGCCCAAGGTCCCAGGAACAACCTGTACTTAAATCCAAGATTCCTGATTTAAATTCTAGTGTTCTTCCTACTCTACTGAACTACTTCCCTGATTTTAAGAAATCATTTTTAATCAATCAATAATTATTTGAAGGCTTACTTTGAGGTAGCACTATCCAAGGTATTGTATAAGACAGAAAAGAAGCAAGCAACTCATAATTTAGGTTTTGATTTTTAATGATTATGGCTTGCTGTTTCTTTTACCAGACCCACACATTTATTAAGCTCTAACTGGGGGGGGGGGCGGGGAGTGGAAGGGAGGTGAGAAAGGTAAGGGGAAGGAGCATTCATTAAGGGTGCACTAGGTGCCAGGGGCTATGTTAATTGTTAAGCCCACATTCTATACTATTACTTCTCAAACTATTGGATGGGATATGGTGCTGTCATTTATAAGATTCTGTGGGAATCTCACAGCCTAAAGTTGGGTATGGTTCATTAGTGCTGCTTTGTCCTTCTTATTGTGTACCTGCTTCTTCAAAATATCTCTGTTTTTGCCAATCTTTCTCCTCCTCTATACCCAGCCCTTTCTTTAAAAATTAATTTTCCAAAGGTCATAAGTTTTAGGGCTGGAAGGGACCTTTGAGATCATCTAGTCCAGGGGTGGTGAACCTGTGGCCTCTACTCTACATATGGCCCTCTAGGTCCTTGGGTGCAGTCCTTTGACTGAATCTAAACTTCACAGAACAAATCCCCTTAATAAAAGGATTTATTCTGTAAAATTTGGACTCAGTCAAAGGGCCGCACCCAAGGACCTAAAAGGCCACATAAGGCCTCGAGGCCACACAGTTTCCCTACCCCCGGAATTCTAGTCTAACCTCATTGTTTTACAAATAAGAAAATAAAATCCCAGAGAAATGAAATATTTCACAAATGCCATAGGCAGTAACAATATTAGTATATAAAACCAAGTCCTCTCATGCCAGAGTTCTTCCACTGATGCTTCCCTGTGAGGACACTCCTTTCCCTACATCTTCATAGACAGACTTCATGAATTGCTATGACCAAAAATTCCAGCACCTGATGATTGACCTGGTGATAAGCCTTTCTGAATATAGCTTGGTTGGTCCTCAGAAACAGACATACAGTTAGTTGGTTACTGACCCATACTCAAAGCCTATCCGAATTTGTAGACTCTGACTCAAATTATGCTGCAGTGGTACAGCCTGCAAAAACTCAGGATTACCGCCACACCTCTACCTTAGGAAAACAAATTATATCTCCAAGGACAGCCTGATCATTTCTAAAACTAGCAAAACCAAGAGCTGGAGAAGACTTGGTGGAAACTTGACACTCACGGTTACTTGGACCTCACTTTCAAGGCACAAAATGAGATGAAAAAGTGAAAATCACCTTTTTTAAAAAATGAGTTTCTTGGGGCAGCTAGGTGGCTCAGTAGATAGAGCACCAGCCCTGAAGTCAGGAGGACCTGAGTTCAAATCCGACCTCAGACCAAACACTTGACACTTACTAGTTGTGTGACCCTGGGCAAGTCACTTAACCCCAATTGCCTAAAAGCAAAAAAATAATTTCAAAATAATGAAAAAATAATAAAAATTATAATGAGTTTCTTTACATAAGAAAGGGCTTCGTCTCCCCTATACATTTTACTGTATCAAGAGTTCTGTTTCGCCCCTTCCCTCCTTGATACTCAACCTCAATTCTTAGCTTTCTCTTTCTGAAACACTATCTTTACCCCAAAACAGAAGGAGGGAGAAGGAAGGAGGATTTTATCATGAACAACAGATCATTGAAAGGTTCTAAATGAAACTTGGGGAAAGGGAGGTTACTTGTTCTAACTAAATGTTGTTGTTTGCTGCCCCTTGCTGGTAGAAGATAAAATTGCTTAATCACATGAAATGAACAAGTCCTGGTATGGAAGACTGGGGGATGCTTATTATACACATTCAAAAAAAAAATGAAACATTCTCATCCCCTTTGCCCAAGTTGGACAAACACGTGAACAATTACAATTCTGCCTAACTTCTATGTCTAGGATTACTAATTGGAAGAACATCAGGCCAAACAGAAAACCAAAAAAACAAAATCATTCCTATGGGGAGGAGTCAAAGCTTTCTGAAAAATTCCATATGTTTTCAAGGCACAATATTTACAATATTATACTCTTTACCTAAAAGCATAGGAAATGTTCTCATTTAAAAGATACTTTCCTCCCATCAAATCCCATTAATGAATTAGGTTAAGTCTCAGGGAATTACCAGAGGTTAAAAAAAAAAAGAAAGAAAGAAAAAAGAAAAAAACCTGTACCCAGGGTCACAACTAGTGTCAGAGGTGGGATTGGAAGTCAGATCTTCCTCACTCCAGGCCTGGCACTCCATCCTCCAAACCATGATGCCTCTTAAAGAAAAATCATCACTGAATAACTAGGAATATTTTTTTTTTTAAAGAGACATGGCAGGGGGAGTGAACATGGGAACTATTCTTGCATTTGGTGCTCTCTGTTCTTATCAGAATCTTTGCAAATATCCTTCTAGATTGGCTCCTAGACATTCTTAGGGCAAAAACTGGGCACTGCTCTGGGAATCCCATATTCCTTTTGTAAAAGAGGTTGGTCAGATGAGTTCCCTAGTCTGATGTGCTTTCTGAGAGGTAAGTCTTTGACAATTTTGATTTCCCAAACTTCTCTTCCTCTAGAGAGGCCATCTTATCAAGAAGACATGACTCCTGATTAAGTTTCTGTGGGCAAAGCTACCCCCAAAATGATTTGGTTGGTTGAAACTCTAACGATGACTTATTCTTCTTGGAGAAGACATCACTGGCCTATATGAGAGCTGGCAGAAAATTCATCTTTTCCATTTCTTCCTGAGTGTAATATGTTTTGAGTGGGGAAGAAGGGTATTTTCCCTTTTCCCTTTCCCCAGGAACCATTAATAACTAACTGCTTTATGACAGAAACAAGCTAATGTGCTTGCCAACAGCTTTCTGAGCCCTGGTCAGAGAGCAGATATCTGAGAGTGTACTTTCCTACTCCACAACATAAAATGAAGAAAATCTGTACTTTGCTCTTCACTTTAACCACGAGTGATTCAAAAAGTACTCCTGTTGAGGAGGAAATGATTTGTCAGAAACCCCAAAGTAGATTTGCTTTCTAGGGAAGAGGCCAAAACACAAGGTGGCATTACAGTCTGAGAGAAACCATATAGAACCCTGTGAGAGAGAAGTATTTGATTGAAATGCCAGAATAGTGCCCTTCTGATAACTTCAAGTTACCTCCCTTCCAAAAGGAACTACTATGAATGCTTTATGTTTTCTTTCTGTTTGGGATCCTGTAAGTCCTTTGTTCCTGATGCATTTTCTGTAGTATAAAATAAAGGCTAGCTTTTATCCAATATGTATTTGTTATCTTGAGTCCCTTGAGTTTCCGCCATTTGTGGAAACATAGACGTGAGCTATATGGAATATTCTGAAGCTATATTGAAGATTTCCAAGAGGGTAGGGACGCAATGAGCCAAAGAGAGAATATGTCCTTCTTGGGTCAGCCTCCAAGACTGAACCTGGTCCAGAGCCAAGAGGCCACAGAATACATTTGTGTAAGGTACTGTTCTTTTTATATGCAGATGTTTTGTTTGCCAAAAAGCGCAGAAAGTGGATGTTCACTGAGAAAAATCTCTTGAGACATTTCCAAGAATCTGAGAGAAAACTGACACCAGATAACTATCTGAAGGCAGCTCAAAGGCAAAAATATGACTGAAGTTTGGATGCAGTGCATTGTTGCCCATTGGCTCACTTACAAATGATTTTGTCAAATTTTGAAGAACATAGCTGACAAACTATAAATCACAGAACTGCTTGGGGATAGTGGGAAATTTTTATATTGTTTGTGTTATGCATGATAGATCTATAGACATTGGGTTTTTTAACCTGAATTGGAAATGTTCTGAAGCATTAGAAGCCAAATGAGGGACTACAGAAGATGAACAAAAGGAATCCAGAAGATGAAAAACCAGAGATCAGAACAGAAAAAAAACCAATTGCTGCCTAAAGAGATAAGCTGATGTCAGAGACATCCCTTCTCTCTCCTCCCATTTCCCCTCACTACTTGAAATAATCAGGGAAGGAGCATCAGAAGATATAAGCAGCTACTTCCAGTTGAGTCAGCTGAAGGACCTTCCTGGGGTCATGCAGACTCAATATCTATTGGAAGCTGAATGGAGAAAGCCAGATCCTCCCGTTGTGTTAATAGATGGCTTGGCTTATTGCTCTTTAGCGCCATCTAGAACTTGAAAGTTGACCATCCAGAGGATTTGACATTAGTTGCAGCTAGGAAGAAAGTAGAAAGTTGCTTTTGTGAAATGTTGGCGGGGTTGTTGCCCTTTAGTACCATCCATAGTCTCAGGAAGATCAGCCCCTGAAAGGATTTGTCTACATTGCTTCCTATTGCCCTATCTGGCTTGAAAGGAAGAAACTCCTTAGACACCCTACAGATATGAGGATCTTTGCAGTTCTATGAGAACTGCTTGTCACTGAAAAACTTAACACTACTTTAGCACCTAGCCAAGGAAAGCAGACCTGGACATCTTTAAAGCTTGGGCTTAGGGCTACTACTTTCTTGAAAGAATGTAATGTTGTTTCACTCACTGAACTGAACACTGTTCCAGAGGTCAAAAGTAGTAGAGAAGCAACTTTGTCTAACAGGAGAGAGGGGAAGCTTAGAAGAAAAGCAAGTAACGTGTAGTAAAGAATCTTCCCTAAAATAGACTGTCTGCTATCCAGGTCTGCAGTCCAGTCATAAGTTGCCCCCAGACACATGGGTTTTCCTACTTCTGTGGCTCATTGCTATGTTTCTGTAAGTGTGGACTTACTCTCCTCCACGCTGTGTATATTGGTGGGTGAACATGACCCAAATTTATGGATGGATGATGTTATACTTTGATTATTTCTGCTTTCCCTCTCTTGTGTTAAGTGTTTCATGTTTAAGAGTTAGTGGTGTCATTGTGACTGATTTTGTGTAAATGGTACACTAGTGGGGGTTTAAGAACTCTAGTGGCAAGTAGTAGGCAAGTATCCCTCTCCCTAAGAGAGGTTACCCCTGGGATTCTGAGATTGAATATTACCCATGTAACCTTCCCTCTGGGGAACTACCCCAACCTAGCAAAGTGTGTGTAGGTAGGGTGAGTGAGACACCCGCAGCTCAGAGGGAGAGAATCTTGGTTGAGTTGAGGCAAGTGCCATACATGAGCTAAATTTAAAACCTTCTCTACTAGAGCACATTGATTTTTCCACCTCCACTTTATTCATAAAGTAAAGTAAAAAAAGTGGGCAGATTCATTGAATCTCACTGAAACTTACAGATGAATGGTCTAGTTCCATCTCACATTGACCTTTCCTCTTTTGAATCAGAAACAACGCCTTTTCTCTTCTCAGTGTCTACATCACACTCCCCCAACTTTTGCTGTAGTCATCTAGAGTTTTCAATGATCACTACCTGTTTTACAAACTGTCTTTCCACCCCATCTCCTACCATCATCCTTAAAGACTTCATTATTCATGCTGATGAGCCCACTAACAATATGGATAAACATTTTGTCAACCTCTTGAACTCCAATGACCTCACTTCCACCACAGGGCAAACAGGGTCACATATTACAATTTGTAATTTCTTGGAATTGTATCACCTGTAAAACCTAGAACTTTGAATTTTCACCTTCTGACCAAAATTGTTTATCATCCCACATATCTCATTATTAAATCCTAAACTTTAAATACCAAACTTCCAACCTTATCATTACTTCCTATTTCTTCACCTAGCTACATTCCTCCAATACATATGCCCCATCTGATTTCACTTGTCTCCATAGCCTACTTTGATCCTATGGTTACCCACTCTCCTGTTTTACCAACTAATAACCTAGAATCCCTGACATCACTGGCCCATCATTCCTGAGCTACAAACCTCATCCTTGAATTAACTCCACCTTCAAATTTTACAGTTTTTGTTCCAGAATTGCTGAACTTCACTGAAGAAAAAAAAAAATCATGAAATCAAATCAATTTCACTCACCACAAATTTATGTCATGCCATCACAACCAGATCTTTATTGCTATTCAACAATCCTTTTACCCTACTCTTATAGACAAATAATCAATGAAGCTGCCACAGGCCATGTGGTATGGAATGGAAAGAATTCTCACTCTCTGGAAATATAGGAATGAGGTTCAAATACTGCTTCTGGCACTACCTTTGTGACTTCCCTGGTCCTCAAATTCCTGACTTGTAAAATAAGGGGTTTGGTCAAGGTAACCTCTGAGACCCCTTCTAGCTCTAAATATCTAATGTTATAATCTCAGAGGAAAGGCCTGGGTGAGCAGAAAATCTCCAGGAGCCACACTACCCCTAGAGTTCCAGTATTGTTGTTTCCAGCCCAACAACAGGTAAGCTGCCAGAATCATATAGCCCTCCAACTGCCAACATTGGAGGCCCCAGCACACAAAGCCAATGACCAGGCCCTAGGCTCCCAACACAAGAAGCTTGGGTCAGAGCCCTCTGCTCCCCAGCAGGAGAGCCCAATCTCTTTAAAGGCCAGAAAATAAGCAAACACCATGAGCAAAAAGAAACTTATGATAGATTCTTATTAGGGGAAGAGTGAAGATCAAGACAAAAATTCTGAAGAGGACAACATTGTCAACAAACCCACATCTGGAACCTCAAAAGGGAATATGAACTGGTCTGAAGCCCAAAAATCCTTCTTAGAAGAGCTCAAGAAGGATTTTAAAAGTCAAATGAGAGAGGTAGAAGAAAAAATGGGAAAAGAAATGAGAGGCATGTAAGAGAGAGTCAATAGCTTGGAAAAGGAAGGACAAAAATTAACTATAGAAAACAAGTCCTTAAAAAATACAATTGGCCAACTGGAAAAAAAGTACATTTGAAGAAAACAAGTCCCTAAAAAATACAATTGGCCAAATGGGGAAGGAGGTACAAAGTCTAATATAAGAAAACAATTTGTTAAAAATTAAAATTGAGCAAATGGAAGCTAATGACTCTATGATAGAGCAAGAATCAGTCAAACAAAAACAAAAGAATGCAAAAATAGATGAAAATGTAAAATATCTCATTGATAAAACAACTGACCTGGAAAATCAATCCAGGAGAGACAATTTAAAAATTATTGGTCTACCTGAAAATCACAATGAAAAAAAAGAGCCTGGACAGTATCTTTCAAGAAATCATAAAGGAAAACTGCCCTGAGGTCCTAGAACCTAGCCATAGAAAGAATCCAGTGATCACCTCCTGAAAGAGATCCCAAATCGAAAACACCAAGCAATATAGCAGCCAAATTCCAAAATTACCAGGTCAAAGAGAAAATACTGCAAGCAGCCAGAAAAAAAAATTTTAATATCATGGAACCACAGTCAGGATTACACAGGACCTTGCAGCTTCCGCATAGGACATGGAACATGATATTCTGTAAGGCAAAGGATCTTGGATTACAACCAAGAGTCAACTACTTCAGTGAAAATTAGCATGATCTTTCAGCAGAGGAGATGGATATTCAATGAAATAGGGGACTTCCATACCTTCCTGATAAAAAGACCAGAGCTCAACAGAAAATTTGATCTTCAAATACAAGACTCATGAGAAACATAAAAAGGTAAATGGAACAGAAAGTAACAACATGTTATTAATAAGGACAAACTCTTTACATCCCTACAAGGGAAACTGACACTCTTGAGAACTGTATTGTTATTACACCATGTAAAAGGGGATTACATAAAGGGGGTGGGTATAAATTGACTTTGATGTAATGATGGAAAAAAAAATCTAATCATGTAGGTTAAATGGATCCAAGTAAGTGAATTAATCTGATCTAACTAAGAAAACTACTGAGAGAAAAGGAAAGGAGGAATCAGACAAGCATAAATTACATCACAGTAAAAGGCACAAAAACCTATTATAGCAGAGGGAAAGAAGGGAGGGAGATGTGCATTGTTTGAACCTTACTCTCATCAGATTTGGCTTAAGAAGGGAATAACATAATCAGTTAGGTATAGAAATCTAACATGCCTTATAGGCAGTAGGAGGGAAAAAGGGAAAGAAAAGGGAGGGGGTAACAGAAGGGAGGTGGGACTGAGGGAGGCCGTGGTCAAAAGCAAAACATTAGTGAAAAGGGAAAATGAGAAAGGAGAAAGAAAAGCACAAACGGGAGGGGGGGGAAGGATGAAGAGAAAGACACGAATAGTTATCATAACTCTGAATGTGATATATGAATGTAATGGAATACTATTGTGCTATAAGAAATGATGAACAGGCATTCTTCAGATAAACCTGGAAAGACTTGTATGGTCTGATGCTGAGTGAAGTGAGCAGAACCAGGAGAAGTAGTACACAGTAACAGCCACATCAAGTGATGACTGACTTTGATAGACTTAACCCCTCTCAGCAATACAAAGATCTAAGACACATCCAAAAGCCTCATGATGGAAAATGCTAACCACATTCAAAGAAAGAACTATGGAGTTTGAATGCAGATCAAAGCATACTATTTGCTATTTTTTTTCTTCTGTTGTGTTTTGTTTCCTCTTTCTGGTGGTTCATCCTATTAATTCTAATTGTTCCTTACAACATCACTAATGTGAAAATATGTTTAATAAGAATGTATATGTATAGCCTATATTAGATTGCATGCCATCTTGGGAAGGGAGGGAGGGAAGGGGAGAAAAAATTAAAACTCAAAAGCTTATGGAAGTGATTGTTGATAATTCAAAATAAATTAATAAAAAAAGAGAAAAAAATGAGAAAAGGTTTGGTAAGTACAAGGGAAAGAAGCTTCCTCAGAGGCAAATTATGAAAATCTCCTCTCTATTCATTCCTCTCCTTGCTGGCTCAAAGCAACTCTTCCTGGAGCTGGATGGCATGGAGGAAGTGGGAAAGAGTGGTTCTACCTATGTGAGGGTGGGGGTCAGAGAAGGAGAAGATAATTTTCCTCTTCAACCAAGCACTTCCAACTCCAAGCTTTGCTACATTTGTAGCAATTAAAATAATATTCAAAAGGTAGGGCAGAGCCAAAATGGCAGAGAAAAGTCAGGGACTTGCCTGGGCTCTCCTCCAAACCCCTCCAAATACAAATACCAAGTCCAAATTCCAGCCCAAGACAACTTAGAAAGTTGGCAGGAAAGGTCTGTTGCACCAGGGAGAGAGTGGAGTTCAGTCAAGTATAGGCCATGCCCCAGCAAAGCAGCAGAAGGCCTGGGGTGGGTGGGGGAAAGGGAACTGAGTCAGTGACAGCAGTAGCATTTTCTGGACCTCTCAGCCCACAGACAATAAGGGGTCAGACAACTGGTCAGAAAGAGATTACAGGGGTCCTTTGGATGACCCCAACGGCAGGACACTTGTATTGCTTATATTTGGATCCAGGTCACAGTCCTGGGTCTCAGTCACAGGGCAAGGAGGAGCACTAGCACACCAGTGCTTGGGACTCCAGGGAAGCAAGGACACTGGCCATAGTTCCAGGGTAGAAAAGAATGCTGGTGGTTACTCACAGACCAGAGAACAGAACAGGAGAGTAGCAAAGACACCTCTCCCTAGATCATACTACCTTGGAAGAACCAAAAACTTACAGGTTCTCAGAATTACCTCTGAAAACAGCTGCACAAAAACCCTAAAGCTTGAGACAGTGCCCTCTCCACTCTGGAAGCAGAGCTTCACCTTAGCATAGAGTTAAAAGTCAAGAAATAGGCTAAAAAAAAATGAGCAAACAGCAGAAAAATATCCTGACTATGGAAAGTTACTATAGTGACAGGGAAGATCAGAACACACACTCAGATGAAGACAACAAAACTAAAACTCCTACATCCAAAGCCTCAAAGAAAAATATAAATTGGCCTCAGGCCATGGAAAAGCTCAAAAAGGATTCTTAAAATGAAGTAAGAGAGGTAGGGGAAAAATTGGGAAGAGAAATGAGTGATGCAAGAAAATCATGAAAAAAGAGTCAACAGCTTCGTAAAAGAAACACAAAAAAAACCCTAAAGAAAATAACAATTTATAAAGCAGAATTGGACAAAATGGGGTGGGGGGAGGTACAAAAATTTACTGAAGAAAAGTAGAACTGGCCAATTAGAAAAGGAGGTAAAAAACTCACTGCTGAAAATAATTCCTTAAAAATTAGAATTGGGCAAGCAAAAGCTAATAACTTTATGAGACATCAAGAAACAATAAAACAAAATCAAAAGAATGAAAAATAAAAGAAAATATAAAATATCTCATTGGAAAAACAACTGATCTGGAAAACAGATCCAGGAGAGATCATTTAAGAATTATTGTAATTTCTGAGAGCCATGATCAAAAAAGAACCCAGACATCATCTTTCAAGAAATTATCAAGAAAAACTGTTCTGACATTCTAGAACCAAAGGGTAAAATAGAAATTAAAAGAATCCACCGGTTACCTCCCGAAAAAGATCCCAAAATGAAAACTCCCTTGAAGATTATAGCTAACTTCCAGAACCCCTGGATCAAGTAAAAAACATTGCAAGCAGCCAAAAAGAAACAATTCAAATAATAGTCAGGATAACACCAGATTTAGTAGTTTCTACATTAAAGTATCAGATATTCTGGAGGGCAAAGGAGTTAGGATTACAACCAAGAATGACCTCCTTAGAAAAACTCAGTACAATTATCCATTCCACATTGTGACTTTCCCCATTACAGTTTCAATATATTGTGGGTTGGCATAAAAAATCAAATGCAAATTTTTTAGTTTTGTAGAAACCACTGATGATATGCAAAGGCCAACAGATGACACAGAAAAGGGTTAGAAACTCAGAAATGCATAAAAATGTGTGCATAGTATTACATATCAACGTATTTTATCTTTTTTTAATTTTGTGCATTTTATTTTTTAAAATTTTATTTTATTTTTCATTTATGGAATAAAACAAGCATTTCCATAAAATAGTACATTATAAAAATGATTGTACATGAAGCTACGAATCTAGTATGCATGCCTTTCAGATACAAAACAAAATTACGATGCAAATTTATTTTTTCTTTTTTTTCTTCCCCCCCCCGGCAATGACTATCATTAGACACAAATATATACATATGTATATATGTATATACGTGTTTGTGTGTGTGTGTAAAATTATTCTGTAATCCTATTTATCAGTTCTTTCTCTGGATGCAGATAGTGTCCTTTATAGTTAATAATAGACAATAAAGTATAATAACATAATAAATTACATATTATGAAGAAATTAAAAAGCAAATTACATGTTATACTGTATAGTATTAATTTTATAAAATTATATAAAATAATAGATAATAAAATACAACAAAATGTCTTTTAATAGCATAATAACTTAGACTTCTCTGATAGGAAGAGAGGACTAAAAAATTTTACATGGATTTTCAAGATCATGGGGGCTCCTTTCCCTTAAGCCTCTTGTTGTGGAAGGGATAACTGTATAATCCTTCTGGGGGGAAAAATGTACATTCAGTGAAATAGAGGACTTTCAAACATTCCTAATGAAAAGACCAAAGCTGAATAGAAAATTTAACTTTCAAGTACAAAACTCAAGAGAAGCATAAAAAGGTAAACAGGAAAGAAAAATCATAAGAAATTCAATGAGGTTAAACTTTTTACATTCCTACATAGGAAAATAATACTTGTAACTCCTAACTTTCTCATTATTAGGGCAGTTAGAAGGAGTATACATGGACAGGTCATGGGTGCAAGTTGAACATGATGGGATAATCACCTAAAAAATGCAATTAAGGGGTAAGAAAAAAGAATGCACTAGAAGAATGGGGAAAGGGAGTGGTAGAATGGGGCAAATTATCCAACATAAAAGAGGCACAAAAGAGATTTTGCAGTGGAGGGGACAATGGGGAATGTGAATCAAAAGGGAGCAGATAAAGCACATGAACCATACTCTGATTGGAATTGGCTGAAAGAGGGAGTAACTCAGTTGGTATAGAATGTAGAAACCGCTTTAATGTATAAACTTTTTAAAATAGAAACTGTTAAATCTTGTGTTATCCTGACTGTGGCTCCATAATATTTGAATTGTTTCTTTTTAGTTGCTTGCAATATTTTCTCCTTGACTTGGGAGCTCTGGAATTTACCATACAGGAAAGTAGGAGGGGAAGGGAATTGAGAAGAGGAGGAGAGGTTGATAGAAGGTAGAAGTCAGAAGTAAAATACTTTTGAGATAGAAAGTAGAACAAATAGGAGGAAAATAGGATGGGGAGAAATATATAGTAATCATTACTGTGAAAAAGATTTATGGCGAGTTTCTCTGCTAAAGATTTCATTTCTTAATTATATAGAGAACTGAGCCAAATTTATAGAAATAAGAACCATTCCTTAATTGATAAATGGTCAAAGGATATGAACAAGCAGTTTTCAGATGAAGTAATCAAAACCATCTATGGTCATATGAAAAAATGCTCTAAATCACTATTGATTAGAGTAATGCAAATTAATACAACTCTGAGCTACCACTCCACACCTATCAGATTGGCTAATATGAAAGAAAAGGAAAATGACAAATGTTGGAGGGGATGTGGGAAAATTAAGATACTAATGCACTGTTGGTGAAGTTGAATATTGATTCAACCATTCTGGAGAGCAATTTGAAACTATGCCCAAAGGGCAATAAAACGTGGATACTCTTTAACCAAACAATACTACTACTACGTCTGTATCTCAAAGAAATTTTTAAAAAAGGAAAAAGACCTATATGTACAAAAATATTTATAGCAGCTCTTTTAGTGGTGGCAAAGAATTGAAAATTGAAGGAATATCCATTAGTTGAGGAATGGCTGAACAAGTTCTTGTATGTGATTATGATGGAATACCATAAGAATGTGTCATAAGAAATAAGAAGCAGGATGCTCTCAAAAAAACCTGGAAAGACTTACATGAACTGATGCAAAGTGGAATGAGCAGAACCAGGAGAACACTGTATACAGTAACAGCAATATTATATGATGATCAGCTGTGAATAGCAGCTTTCTCAGAAATACAATGATCCAAGACAATTCTGAAGGACTTATGGTGAAAAATGCTAGCTGTCTCCAGAGAAAGAACTGATGCATTCTGAATGCAGATTGAAAAATACTTTTTCTCTACTTTATTTTTCTCATTTTTATCTGTGTTTTCTTTCACTGCATGACTTACATGAAGTGTGTTTTGCATGACCACACATACATAACCTGTGTCAAATTGCTTGCCTTCTCAATGAGAGAGAGATAGGAGGGAGGAAGGGAAAGAACTTGGAACTCAACATTTGGGGGGGGAAAGAATGTTAAAATTGTTTTTATGTGCAATTGGGGGAAAAAATAAAATATTAAATTTAAAAATAATTGTAATTACATATTCAACTCAAATCAACAAGAATTTATTAAGTGCTTAACATGTAATGGTCACTAAATTAAGTTCTAGGGATACAAAACAAGATAAAAATAGTCCCTGCCTTCAAAAAGCTCACTTTCTAATGATGGAGACAACATAAAAACAGTAATGAATATACAAGATATAGCTATAGATAGATATAGATAGATAGATAGATAGATAGATAGATAGATAGATAGATATGCATATACAGGGTAAACTGGAGGTAATCTCAAGGGAAGGCATTAGCATTCAAGGGGACTAAGACAGGCTTCTTGCAGAAGATAATATTTTAAGTGAGACTTGAAGGAGTCTGTTAAGGAAAGCCATTAAGCAGAGATAAATAGGAAGGGAAAATATTTTAGGCATGGGGAACAGTTAGTGGAACATCAAGGAGACCACTGTGGCTGAATCATAGAGAACATGGAGAGGAGTAAAATGTAAAAAGACTGGAAAAGTAGGAAAAGTCTAAGTTGTAAAAGGCTTTAAAAGCCAAATAGAGGACTATTAATCTTCAAAATAGCCCTATGAGGTAGTCAGATGCTGCTATTGTGATCACCATTTTACAAACTGTGGAGTCATACAGTGCATAAGTATTGGAGCTAGGACTTGAACCCAGGTTTAGTCAACCCAGAGTTTCACTACCTCCTAATCAAAACCAGTATACCGTGAGCTATCAACCCAAATTACTCATGCCAAAGATGGCCTGTAGGCTGATTTTTGTTCGATAGACCGCTTGCCTTTGCAACTACTAGCTGCAGGAGTTATCTACCAGCATGCACTACTACCATCACACTTAAAAGCTGACATGTAGCATTCACTGAACATCCCTCTGCATATATCCACTCATCAACAAAAAGCAGCACTGTTAGTGAACCAGTTAGGTACCTGAGAGGTTAGACACAGCAAACTTTTGACAAACAGTGGGTAGGGGAAGATATCAAAATCAGGCTAGGTCTAGTCAAGACAGGAGTCTGGTTTAGGGTTGATTGAAGGAAGGCTGAATGTATGTCAACATAGATGGCTGATATCAATTCCATTGTCCTGAGCAAAAATTACATTACTGGAAGCACCCATCCTGCACACATTCAGAGGGTGAAATGCAGTTATGATCCTGAGGGCTCACCATATCTCTTGCACCTAGGGTCCCCAATGTACTCCCCTCCATATACATTCTGAGACTGCTTTCCAATAAGAATCAGAAGATTTGAACCAAAAGAAGGTGAAGTTATCACCTCAGGGTATCTGGACTCTGACACCAGGATAGGGCTAACTAGTAATGTCTGAATGTGCACATTTAAAGACAGCACTTGCACTTGACAACAAACCTATGTTAGTACAACTTACCTTTTGGGAATGAATCCAAGTCATTGTCTTTGACCTTAGCTAGACACTGCCTTGTGGTTTTCTTGATTTCTCAGGTCTCAGTCACAGGCACTCAAGAGAACAACTGCCTATGCATTGTTCTAGCCAACCTTATTCCCAGATTTGACCTTACTTGCCTGATCTGACTATTCTAGTCCATCTATTCCATGATAGTATCTTGAAGACAAATGTTGGTAACTCTACTACAAACTATTCCTTGGTAACTTTATTATAAAATTGCATAACAAAGTTCCATGTGAGATCTGAATGGGAAGAGTTCTACTAAGTTAGGAAGATCTGGGAACACTTCATTGAGGAGGTAACATTTTAGGTGGGTTTTAAAAAAGGATCAGGTATGCTGAGTGAAGTGAGTAGAACCCAGAGGACTTTGTATACAATAGCAGCCACGTTATGCAATGACTAAGAATGTTAAACTGAACCCTTCTCAGCATTATGAGGATCTAAGACATCTCCAGAGGCCTCGGGATGGAAAATGCTGTCCACATCCAAAGAAAGAACTATGGAAGTCGAATTGCTCTCACTTAATTTTACCTTAAGTTGAATTTTGTTTCATCTTTCTGATGGTTCCTCCTATTGGTTTTAATTTTTACTTCCAACTTCACTAATGTGAAAATATGTTTAATGGGTATGTAAATGTAAAGCCTGTGTCAGATTGTGTGCCGTCTTGGAGGGGGGGGCAGGAAAAGGGAGAAAAAATTTTCAACTCAAAAGCATATGGAAAAAAAAATTTTAAAAAAAAAAAGGATCAGGTATTCAACAGGCTAAGAAGGGAGACAGAATCTTTCGGGCATAGGAGACAGCCCAGGCAAAGACATGGAGGTAAGAGAGTGAAGTGCACCTTCCAGAGAAAGTACTTTTGTACATTTTGTACAAAATGAAAGTACATTTTGGCTGAAGCATAGAATCAATAGAGGGAAATAATATGAGATGAAGCTGTAAAAGTAGAGTCACACCAGATTGTTGAGGGCCTTGAATACTGAGAGTTTGAATTGTATTGGGCAGACAATAAGGGGCTTTTGAGGATTTTTGAAGAGAAGGGTAACAAGATCTATGTGTAAGAAAGATTATTCTGTCAGCGGCATGAAAGCCACATCAGAGGGTCGAGAGTGGAGATGGGAAGTCCTGTTGGCAGGGTTGGTAAAATTATCTAGGTAAGTAGTAATGAAAGAAGAGGAATCATGGAATCATGGATTTAAAGCTAGAAAGTACCTCAGAGATCATTAAGTTCAACTCCCTCATTTTACAGATGAGGAAACTGAGGTTCAAGGACATTGTTTGCATAACTAGGAAGTGTCTGAGCCTGAAGTTGCAACCAGGTCTAGCTAATTCCAAGACAATACAGCATCCACTATATGATGCTACCTCCAGAAATGCTGAACTGGTAGACTACAGAGGACTTGGTAACTGATTAGATAAAAGAGGCAAAAGAAAAGGAAGAGTCAATGGTTTTCCTAATTTTAATTTTAAAATTTTAGGAAATCAGGAAATTGGAGATGAGGGGTGCCACAGACAAAAGTAGTGAAGCTAGCTGTAGTGGGCACTATTGATCTCTTCCTCTCCCTAAAACATGGGCACCCAATCAGTAAACTAGGATTTATTAAGTACCTACTTACTAAATGCCAGGCACTATGCTAAGCACTGAGGATACAAAGAAAGATAAAAGATAGTTCCTATCCTTAAGGAGCTCACAGCTTAAAGGAGTGGAAAAGATTCAAACAACTACATGCAAAACAAAAATACGAAGGACAAATTTGGGGTAATCTCAGAAGGAAGGCACCAAGATTAAGAACAACTAGAAAAAGCTTTTTGTGAAGAAGGTAAGACTTTAGCTAAGATTTGTAGTAATCCAGAGAACCTAGGAGGAGAAGGTGAGAAGGAAGAGAGTCTCAGGCATGGTGGACAACCGGAGAAAAGACTTGGAGTCAAGAGGTGGAGTGTTTCATGTGAGGAACAGCAAGGAGGCATGCCATTGGAGTTCAGAGTTTGTGTTGGGTAATAAGGTGTAAGAAGACTGGAAAGGTAGGAAAGGGCCATATTATGAAGGGCTTTGAAAGCCAGAAGATTTTATATTTGATTCTGGAGTTAACAGCAAGCCATTAGAATTTATTGAATAGGGGAGGGGTATCAAACTTACATTTTAGGAAGATCAATTTGACAGCTAAGTGAAAGATGAATTGGAGTAGGGGAAAAGACTTGAAACATGGAGAACAACCAGTAGGCTATTGCAATAGTACAAGCTTGCGGTGAGGAGGGCCTGTGGCAGGGGAGGGAAGAAGCCATATATGAGAGATGTTATAAAGATACAGATGAAAATACTTGGCAAATGATTAGATATGGAGAATGAGAATTGGGATGACACTGAAGATATGAGCCTGAGTAACTGGGAAGATGGTGGTAACATCAACATTAATAGGGGAGTGAGGAAGAGGAAATGGTTTTGGGGAAAAGTTAATTCAATTTTAGACAAGTTTTGAGTTTATGATGTCTATGGGACATCCAGTTTGAGATATCTAAAAGGCAGTTAGGTTCGTATGGCCTGGTTTCTCATTTAGAAATGCCTATAAGGGCAGAAGTCATGATGACAAGTTATTGGCAGTAGAAGAGGAAATGATATTAAGTCCCTATCAATGTTCCCAGAAATAAAACAAACTGGAAGTGGGGGGAAAAAAAAGCTTCTATAGCTCCTGAGGATATCTTGTGTGCAAGGCCAGGACTCATGAAGATCATATTCAAAAGAAGGCTTTAAGGATAAGAGATATGTTTTTGAGGCATAATTATGTGCAAGGAGCTTTCTCCAGATGAATCTGTTGCTAGAAAAGTTGCTTCACTCTGCACTCGTCTAACAAAACATTCCTCCAAAAAAGTAAATCTGATCATGTAATTCCTGCCCCCCTCCCTTTCAACAAACTCTAATGACTCCCCATCACCTCTGGGACCCAATACAAAATCTTCCATTTGGCTTTTAAAGCCCTTCATAACCTGACTTTTTCCTTTATTTCTAATCTTCTTACACCTTACTCCCCTCCACATACTCTTCAAGTCCAGGGACACTGGACTCCTTGTTGTTCTTCACAAAAGATACTTCATCTCCCAATTGTACATTTTCATAGACTATCCCCATGCCTGTAATGTTCTTCCTCATTACTTCTGCCTCCTGGTTTCCCTGACTTCCTCTAAATCTTAGCTAAAATCCTCCTTTCTGAAAGAAACCATTCAGGTTGCCACATAATGCCTTCCCTGTGTTGATTATCTCCAATTTATGCTGTAGATAACTTGCATGTATATAGTTGTTTGTGTGTTGTCTCTCTATTAGATTGTGAAGGTAGGACAGGTTTTTGCCTTTCTTTGTATTCCCAGCTATTAGCACAGCTTGGCACCTAGTAGGTATTAATAAATGTTTGTTTTCTTATTTCTCCTCCTTTCTGTCTTCCTTCTCATTCCTTCCTCCTCCCTCTTCCTTCCTCCTCCTCCTCCATTGATTTGGTTTGGAAAATCTTGTAAATTCTTATGGAATTTCTCTACTTCATCTTTCACAACAGAGGTTAGCACATAAGGTGTATTTACTTCATGGTGGTCATTTCCCTTACACTAACACCCTGTAAACTGAGACAGGTGCTGGTGAAACAAAGCTTCATGTTGTCTTTGGGGGAATTATGAAACCAATTCAGCCAACTCCTTTAAGCACCATCCTGTGGCGGTCTTCTGTTCCATCCTTTCATTTAGTTATTTAGCTTCTTTGTAGGTCTTCTGATTCCCTCTACTGGGAAAATAGCAACATAGAAATGGTTCAGTTCTTGTGGCCTTGTATTAACTCATTAGTCATTGGATCTCATGTTTGAAGTATCAACTTTAGAATTATTATTTGTAAACTGTCTAAACGCAATATGATTCCAATTATTAAAAAAAATACTTCAGGGTTCTTCAATTTTGAACCACTGTTATTTCTTCAACAAAACATGTTATTTTCTAAAGACCTTAACTAGGCAACAATGTTATTCTGGCTGGAGTTACAGAAAATAATAAACAACTCTTTTTTTTCTTTTTAAGTACCTAACATTACTGATGAGGAAAGTTCATATGACTCGTTTCTCAAAATGATTGGGCCTCAGAGAGCAGTCCACTACATACCTCGTAATTCAGGCTTTCCAATGTCAACTAGCCAGTCTGACCCCTAATTAGTGCAAATTGCAAAGGTTTTACTTAGGAGAATAATTGTAGTTCCTAAAATGGTTTAAAGTGATTTTCCATGCATACTGGCTTGGACCTTCAATAAAATAACATTGACCACTCAACATGAAAGTCAGGGTTATTACCTTTTTAACAACCTATTCTTTTCAGTCGTATGATTTATGAATTTGAAGTAAAAATAATTTTTATTTTAATATTTTTCCTACTTTAACCTATAAATCAAATTCATTTTCACTGTAGCTATCTTTATATGTTTAGCATTAGTATGCTTGTGTAAGACAGCTACTGTGATGGTATTTTCCTCAGTCTCATTTTTGTGTCCACAGAAACCACATAATTGCTAGGTTCAATACAATAGCTCCCTGAGAATTTCCCTTTGCTCATAAACAATTTGAAGTTTTTCTCTATTACTTACTTATTAATACATATAACATATTTATGTATATGTATTCTAATGTAGCCTCTCCTTTTCTTTGTAGATTATATGTACTTTGTATACAAAGAATAATAAATTTTGTGCAAAGATTTCTTTTGTACAAAAAATATTGTATGTTTTGATAGATTATATGGAGAATACAATTTATATATAATGTACATATTCTAATATAGCTTCTTTTATTTATAGATTATATATACTTTTTACAATGAATTTTATTTTAAAAATAATACATTTTACACAAAGAATATATATATATATACATATTCTAACGTAGCTTGTCTCTCTTTGTAGATTAAATTAATCTCTTTACTATAAAGAAAATAATTTATGTTTCTATATCTTTCTAGAATAGCTTTTCTAGGCCCCCTACCTTTACCTATCAAATCCCTAACCACTGAAGGTTTTTATTAACTGATACAGAGTGAAGTAAGATTGAAGCAAGGAAACAACATACACAATAACTACAATAATATAAAATAAAGAACAATAAAATTAAGTTGAATGCTCGATAGTTGTAATGATCACTTTTGACCCCAAAGAACTGATAAGAAAATGAATCTCCTTTTTTTAGATGTGGGAACTGCAGGTATGGAATATCACATATGCTCACACAATTGGTAATTGTTGGACAGTGTCTCTTAAGTATTTTTTTTAATGTCACAAAGGAAGGTTCTCTGGTGAGAAGATGGAAGCTATATCTGGAAATGACTGTGATGTAAAAACAAAGGGGATCAATAAAACTTAAAACAAAAAGTGGCCTCTTCTTAAAAGCTTTCAATGTTCAAACGCCTTTTCCACGTATTAAACACTTACTCTGTGCCACATGCTGTAATAAGTGTTTGAGATACAAAGGCAAAAATAGTTCCTGCTTTCAAGGAGCTCACATTCTAATGGAAGAGATAGCATGTAAGTTACTAAGTACCTACAAGATATACAGAGTAGATGCTAGGTAGTCTGAGAGGAGGAGGAACTAGGAGCCTCTGGTACCAGGAAAGGCTATCTACAGAAGGACAGGTATGACCTGTCTACTAAAAGTAGAGAGGGCAGATAAGATGCAAAAGTGAACAGGGAAAGCATTCCAGAAATGGAGGCAGCCAG